>NW_022436944.1:49565606-50165606 GCF_009761245.1 Sapajus apella
ATCACCTGAATAATGAATGTTGGTTTATTTGTTGGTCTTTTATATATAGTTATTCTTAGGGGAGACTAAGGTCACTTCTTTCATCTTATAATATGTGCCTTTTGTCTTTTGAAGCTGGATTTCAGTACTGTTTGCTATATTTTAAATCTCTTTAAAGCTCATCAGAGTTCAGAGGTTAAGCATTTTCATTTCTTAAAATATATTGAGTTTCTATATAGGAGGAAGTGTGTACGAAATGAGAAATATTTTTGTGGAGGGTTTTGTAACGACTTGCTTTGCGGAAGGAGGATGTCAAGAATGCAGAAAGACCCTTCAGACAGACACTCGCATAATCTGAAAATCCAAAGTAGCTGATTGCTGGCTAATCAGTGAGTCAACATACAGTGAAGATTGTGCCTTGATTTGGTTAGCGTCCATGTGGAACGTTCCCTTGGGAACTGACTGCATTATGATCCAATTGGAGACATATGGTGTTGTTAAGAAAAGAGTTAGCAGTTTTCATCTCAGCGTGTTAGCTGCCCTTGCATTTTAGCAGAAATACTTTTTTTTTGTATAAACAGACATTTTAAGACACTTTACTCAGACCTGTCATTGAGTAAAGGAGTTGCATTGTTTGTAGGCTTTCCTCTTTTTTGTCCTGTTTCATCCAACAGATACCTATCGATATAAAAGGTGTTCAAATGAGGCATAAATTATGTAATTGTATAAAAATATGAATGAGCACACTGCATAGAAATTATGGATGATTCAAGTTTTAGCCCAAGTCTCAATTTTTTTATTTGTTCATTTTTGAAAAAAAGATGTATTGAAATCCTTCTTTCTCTGATTGATTTGAAAGTATTTTATTTGGTTTTCCCCATAGAACATATCGCTGACTAATACAATTTAATGCCAAAGACAAAGAAAGTCACTACAAATCCCCAAATGTCTGGGCATCCTTCCAGAATATGCAGGCTTTGATATTAACCTATCTAATATCATAGCTACACCCAATGGAAACATCGTGAATAACAGGAACTTGGTTAGGAGTTTTCTCACTCTTATCTCCTGGGAACAAGAAAGACAAAATAATTATGATCAGTTATAAAACTCTTAGAAGAGGTAACTATATGCTTCTGAGATTTCAACTCATCATAATAGAACTAAATATACAATATCGATCATCATCAGTGCTTGAATCTGCTTATTTATAAATTACTTTGAAAGTTAGAGTTGAATAACGGCTTCAAATGCTAAGTAAAGACATTTCATCTTTGATACTTAAATTAGGTGTGGAAGAAAAGAGGCTATAATACAAGATATGGGTATTTTTAAAGGTGAAGTGGTAATTTGCCCTTGTTGAGTATAATGACTCAGTCATGGTAGGTATAATACAATTTGGGTATATGCTGTCTGCCTTTATTTGTCCTTATTACTTGTTACCTGGAAATAGCTGAAATCTTACTTTCAGAAATGTATGTCTTAACCAATATTTAAGTCCATCTTTAAGACAGAGAGTAAGATAATACTATAAGCTATGGCCTCAGATATTCTTACCTTTTTTTAGTGGTCAATTTTCTAATCTTTTTTATTACCTTAGAAAATATGTGTTTGCTTTTGAATATACTCGTGCAATTAGTATGACCCACTGAAAACGAAAATACAATTTTTAAAATCTGAAAAATCACGGTGTTTTGCCTTAACAAGATTTGCCATATTTGAATTCCAAATTTTGTGGTTTTATCGAACTGCACATTGACAGTTTAAATACATTGCTTTAAGGTCATGTAGATGAGAGACTCACAGTGATCCAATAATGATGACCTAAGATCCTCAGGCCTTCAGAAAGCTGTTGAAAGATTGAATACTATGTCAATCATCTTCTCATACTAGAGCCCTATTGTATTAGTCTGTTTTTATGCTGCTGATAAAGACATATCCAACACTAGAAAATTTAGAAAAGAAGAGGTTTATTGGACTTACAGTTCCACGTGGCTGGGGAGGCCTCACAATCATGGTGGAAGGTGAAAGTCATGTCTCACATGATGGCAGACAAGAGAAGAGAGCTTGTGCAGGCAAACTCCCCAATTTAAAACCATCAGATTTCATGAGACATATTCACAATCATGAGTACAGCATGGAAAAGACCTGCCCCCATGATTCGATTACCTCCCACCAGGTCCCTCCCATAACACTTGGGAATTAAAGATAAGATTTGGGTGGGGACACAGCCTAACTGTTTCTCCTATATTTAATATTACTCTAAGCAAGTGCAGAGCAATTGGTGCCTATTGGTGCCATATTCATACCGCCTAGCTCTCTGTTTAAGGACAGTGTGGGGAAAATGTGCATGTGTTGTTGGGCAAATACAGTGGCATTTGATTTCTGTCACTGTTGACAATGACAATGACTCCTCTTGGTGGTTTTTTTTTTTTTGAGATGGAGTTTTGCTCTTTTTTCCCAGGCTGGAGTGCAATGGTATGATCTTGGCTCACCACAACCTCTGCCTCCCAGGTTCAAACAATTCTCCTGCCTCAGCCTCCCGAGTAGCTGGGATTATAGGCATACACCACCATGCCCAGCTAATTTTGTATTTTTAGTAGAGACGGGGTTTCTCCATGTTGGTCAGGCTGGTCTCAAATACCTACCTCAGGTGATCCACCCGCCTCAGCCTTCTAAATTGCTGGGATTACAGGCATGAGCCTGGCCAAAAAAATGGTAATTATTCTTAAAAGAGATGCAAAGCTAATTATTTTCCTGAGATGATCATCTAGTTTCCAAGTTTCCTACTATGTCATTTCTATAAAAGAACAAGGAAAAAAATCGATTTCAACCTAAAATGTTGACATTGCTCTGGATTTCAAGTTCTAAAAAGGACATAGTTAAGGAAATTTGCAAGGACATGTAACACTGACCACATTTACATTGCTGCCCCATTTTGATTTGAGCCACTGTTGGAATAATCTGCTAATTAAATATGATTCATGTTGGTATTGGGTTCTAATTCCTGACAGATATGTGAGTTGGAAGAGAGCTTTATAGCTATCTTTTAGGAACATGCTTTATTTCTCTGAGCTCCTCCTATTTATTTATAAGAGGTCTTTTTTAAATGAATACATCATGGACCATTAATACCTTTTAGCACATCCCAGAACTACCTCTGTTCATTTTAGATTGTAATGTTACCCCCGGATTTTGGTTACCTGGATCAATGAAGCTAAATATACATGCCAAAAATAAAGTTGTTGAGTACTAGTATACAGGAAGTTTAGAAAGATCAGTCACCTGTGTTGTTGCTAGCAGATGGGAAGGAAAGACCAAAAGCATGTGTTAAATAGTGTCAATCATTTGAGTGTTGTAGCCATCAGCAGAAAGAGATCATTCAGTGTTTTCTCCCTTCCCTAGAGGGAAAAGAAAATACAGCATTCCATAAATGTTGCATGTCCTACATATCGATCTTGATGTTTTCTGGGCAAAATGAAGGATCATTAGTTGCTTGCCCACCTAACCCCAGACATTTCTTTGTCCCATAATGAATTGCACAGCAACGTTGTATAGCCCCAAAGTGTTCCACTTTCAAACCTCTGGCAAAAGCAAAGGGTTAGTTCCCAGACACTTCAGGGATCTGTGGGGCATGGACTTGAAAGGCTCAGTTTCAAAGAGCCCCCAGAGCAGAGTGATACACCATGCGGAAAAGGCTTTCACATGTAGGGACATGTATTGATGAACAGAGCATGCAGGCTGGTTTGTAAAAAAATAAACCATGTTTTGCTTTCAAACTAGACTTTTTTTTTTTTTTCCTGTAAGCACGTGTTCCTATCAGTGGAGCAGTCTTTTCAGAATAAAATGGAATAACTCACTTCTGATATGCTTTACTTACTTTTTATATAATTGTTTCTAATCTCAACTGAACTCTAAGAAGTAGGAAAAATTTGAGAGAAAGCTTAGCACATTATGGGATCTTTTAAAATTTACAACTCTTGTGACTGACAGAACTTTGCACAAATAGTTATGCACCAGAGGAATAATATTTTCCTAATAAATAAAACATGGGGCTTTTTGATACTCTGACATAGTAATTTTAATGTGTGTGTTGATGTAAATAAAAATGTGTATGACTATGTATGTATATGAATACTTTATGGGAGCAAGCAAGAAAAAATATTTACAAAATGATTTTTTTAAATGATGAACAGAAATATTTGTATAAATTTAACACTCCTGCCAGAGTAAAATATCGACATATTTAAATGCAATTTATCTTAAATTTATCTTACGTGATTCAGAAATCAGAATATTTAATCAATAGATTTACAAATTTTTATCAGTGGGAAATGTGGCAGAGCCTTACAATCTGTGTTTGCTCAATAGTAACTGTCTATTAAGTCCACCAATACCACTATAGCTGAGAGAGGTAACACATAAAAAATGCTATGGGGTATAGTAGGCCAAAAATATGTCATTGCTTCTCTCCAAATGTTTCATCTTTGTGAAATGAAAGCATCACTTGTATGACACACTTTGTGAACAGTGTAATCCCCAATTGGGTATCATTTTAGATTTTTCACCAGTAAGAATTTTTGCAATACTTAGGCTTCTGTGAAGCCTGTCATTCTTAATGTTGGTGATGTCTTCCGATTATTTCTATATATCAGACATACTTTGTTGCTTCATGATGAAACAGTTATCTTTAAAATATTTTTAGTGAACTTCACAGAGCAGCTGGACAACATCATGGTCAATGGAGTCTTAGAATCTATGTGAATTCTATGAAATTGGATTTGGTCCACCATTTTTCGGCCTTTCTGTGAAGCCACATCTGATATTGTGAAGATAAAAAAGCTATGTGCTGGCAACTGGTTAGATTCATAAGAAAGAAATAAGGGGTGATTACATTTCTAAATCTTTCTATGAGAAGCTACATAGAGAAGGAAAAAAAGTTTCATCTTCAAAAGAATAGAAATAATTGAAGTGCTGTAATCCCAGCACTTTGGGAGGCCGAGGCGGGTGGATCACGAGGTCAAGAGATCGAGACCATCCTGGTCAACACGGTGAAACCCCGTCTCTACTAAAACTACAAAAAATTAGCTGGGCATGGTGGCGCGTGCCTGTAATCCCAGCTACTCGGGAGGCTGAGGCAGGAGAATTGCCTGAACCCAGGAGGCGGAGGTTGCGGTGAGCCGAGATCGCGCCATTGCACTCCAGCCTGGGTAACAAGAGCGAAACTCCGTCCCCCCCCCCAAAAAAAAAAAAAAAAAAGAAATAATTGAAGTGAGTTTTGTGACAGCGCTACGTGTACTCTACCCACCTGTGATTTCATCTGCATGTGAAATGCAACCTAAAAGCTTCTTACCTCACATATCCGCCCGGTTTCCTCACTTTTCCACCTCAGGACAAAATGTGTAAAAGCTTGCTCAATGAGACAAATGTCTTCTAAAAACTTTAGGGGAATTATCACCCCCTGGGACAACCTTCAATCAACATAGTATAGGAGCCAGGATGAGTCTCCCATCCTTCGGAAGGATAATTTCACTTTCTACAAGGTTCTTTGAGAGGTTATCCACAGTGGTAACCTCAATTAGGTATCCTTTATCAGCATTTTCCCCCTTCCCTGTCTTTCCTTTTCTATCATATCTTCTTCCTGACATCAGCTCCCTGTTAAACTACCTTGTCCCATGCTCTGATTTTAGGGAAAGTCAAATTCAAGTTGGGCGTTCTAGACATTGCGTTAGGGAACTGCTTTTTAATTGCATACTTCTGGCTGTAAAGGAAGGTATTCACTTCACTAGCTAAAGTAGTAAAGTAGATTTCATGGCCCAAATATACTGTTTTTATGACTTTGTTTTTTTAAAAAAAGAGAACAGAGATTATAACTCACATAGTATGGTTGATGAAGGTGAACATCAGAGGTAGTAGTCAGGTAGCAAGCCAGGGTTGAAATTTAGCAAGAGAAGTAAGGACAAAGACAAGAAGGACAAGAAAAAGAAAAGAATGGAGGCATGCCTGGCCTCAGAACAACTGAGTACATAAAGAGATAGCTGGCTGATGAAAACAGAAAAGATTTAGAGCAGCCGTAAAGCCTGCAAAGTGAAGGTGAAGTGTAGGCACAGAAAATTAGCATCAAAGAGAAGGTATTTTCTGAGGTTTGGGTCTTGAATAAAGGTAGAGGTGGACTTCAAATATGAGATCCAATGTGTGAATTCCTACAGCTGGCTGAAGTGAAGTGAAGATCTTTAGTTGCAGCTGGAGTCTTACATTGAGAAGGTTGGAAGGTCTTTCACTATTACTTTAAATTTTATTACTTAAGGTCATACTTGCCTTGAGTGCCTCCTGAAGTTCTAGTGTTGGTAGCAGCAGGTTAAGTAAATAGTGATACAGATTTTTTTTTAAATTTGTCTGATTTTGAATTTTCCAAACTAGAGTCTTTTTCATTTGTGTAGCTCAAGGGCTCTATGATTAGCTCTATGTAAATTCTCAATTAATACTCTTTGGAGTTGTATAGTTCCAAGAATAAAATGACCATCATATGTATATTTGCTTTTAATAAACTTTCTGAAGGTATGGGGAGGATGCAGCTCTGGCTAAACAAATATGCAACCAACATGGGGGAAAACATTGAGGAAAATAATTAAATACTTTTTAAGCTTTGTAATTAAAAAATCTCCATTTCTAAATAGAGAGAGAAAGAACGTCCGTGTGAGAGAGAAGAGAAATGTTTATAAGAAACTTATTTGAGAAAAGTTACAGTTTGGAAAGCCTGATTTTTCTAAGACTGCTTTTCAAGGTGTATACTGAAGACCTAATTGTAGTTCCTTTAAAGAACTCGTTTTTGAACAGTTCAATAATTAATTCTGTTTTCTGACATGGCAAATGGTCTTGCCTAATTATATTGAAACGTCTCTAAACTTTTTGCCACTGGAACTAGTTAAGCACTGTGATTATGCAGCACTTCTGCTCTTCCTGCCACTTCTTCACATAAAAAAGATAAATGTCTTGAAAAAAAACAAAAAAGATTTCCAGCTATATGGTATTCCTTTTCACATGATATTGTTGCTCCTTTCTGCCCAGAGAAAGTACCACATTAGCTTATTATTTCTCTTATAATGTTATCATGTGATATAATCTATAGATTTAATCAATAAAATATGGTCAGTGCTGTCTTCATCATATTTTTTCTATTATTGCAGTAGCAGTATAATGTGTCTAGAATTACCATCTGATTCCAGATCTGATGGATTCAAGTAGTTACAATTTCATGGGATAGAGAAAAAGAATGAGGAGGTTTCCTATCCATCTCCGAAATCGTGAACCACCTTCAAAACACATTTCTAAAATACTGACTCCATTCAGCTCTACACAAATTTCTGAACTGAAAATTTCACAGTAAAAACGCACAAAATGAATATTAAAACACTATTTTTTTTTCTAAGGCCATGTTGGGCTTTGCCTTCGGACAGCATCGCTAATGAGTAGTTAAACCATTTTGTGTCTGTGCGGATGAGTTGAATTAGCAAGCTGAGAGTTGAGTGGCTTAAGAGCAATTAACACACAAGCCAGGGAAACCAAACTGAATAATTAAGTTCTTAGTGCATTTCAGAATCTAGAATCTCATTTAATAGGATTGATTTAAGAACACATTCCAACCACTTTTTGTATGAATGGATAGTATTCTGAATTAAATACTTGCCACTCTCTCCCTGTAACCATCAAAAAGCCTGCTATACACACACCTCATTATTTATGATTTAATTTTTTTAGAATGAAAAGTCTGAAAAACTTAAGAAAATATTTTAAGAGAAATGTGAATGAGAACACTTAGTAGGCAAGTTCTGAACCAGCCATTATGTGTTTATCTTATTAGCTCCTTCCTCAGATTTCATATGCCCTTCAGCCCTGAATGATGAATCAATGATTTGAGTAATATTTTAGTTATTTTTCAGTACAAAAAATGAATCTTTCATAGAAAACTGGCGTGCTTATGAAGACTCATTTGTCCTATTAGATTGTGGCTTTTTCTAAGAGAGAACTTTGATGCTTCTCTCTCCCACTTTCCTTAAACAATTCAAACCCTTTCAATACAAGGACTGCACCTTACTGTTTCTTCTAAACATCTAACCCAATGCCTAGCACAGAACAATATAAATATCATTTGTTAAATTAATAAGCAAATACTCAGTTGTGGTCAACAGAATCATGGCCCTCTAAAGATCTTTAAGTCCTAGTCCCCAAAACCTGTAAATATGTTAGGTTACATGAAAAAGAGTAATTAAGATTACTGCAGGAATTAAGATTGCTAATAAACTGACCTTAAAATAGGGAAATTATTGTATTAGTGTGTTCTCACATTGCTATAGAGAATTACCTGAAGCTGGGTAATTTATAACAAAAATAAGTTTAATTGGCTCGTGGCTCCACAGGGTATACAGGAAGCATGGCTGAAGAAGACTCAGGAAACTTACATCATGGCAGAATGCAAAGGGGAAGCAGGCATATCCTACATGGCTGGAGCAGGAGGAAGAGGGTGAAGGAGGAGGTGCTACACACTTTTAAACAACGAGATCTTGTGAGAACTCACTATCATGAGATTAGCAAGGAGGAAATCTAACCCCATGAATCCAATCGCCTCCCACCAGACCCCTCTTCAACATTGTGGATTACAATTTGACATGAGATTTGGGTGGAGACACAAATCCAATCCATATCAATTACCACGGTTTATCTGGGTGTGCCCAGAGTAATTAGAAGCATCCTCAAAAGTGGAGGAGAAAGGTAGAGGAGGAGGTTAGAGTAAGGTAGGGTGCAAAGAATTGACCTAATGTTGCTGAGCTTGAAGACAGGAGGCAGCCTTTAGAAGTTGAAAAAGGCCAATAATTGAATTTCTCCCCTAGGGCCTCCAGAAATAAACTTAGCCTTGCTGACATTTTGATTTTGCCACAGTGAGATCTGTGTTAGACTTCTGACCTACAGAACTGTAAGATAATAAGTTTATGTTGTTTTGTGCCTTTTAGTCTTAATTTGTTATAGCAACAACAGAAAACTGTAATATACTAGTATAGAACATGTATTCACTGAATGTCATGCAGACTATTCCTATATTACATTGTTAAATAGCCTCTGAAAAACTCACATAGTTTCTCCTAGTTTTTACCTTCTCTGTGAGTTTTTGTGGAATAAAAATAACAATCAGTGATGCTTGTTACAGAACAATAAGAAAGACTTTTTTTCAGCACCATCACAATAGTTATAGGCACCGCTGCAATGGAGTCTTAGAGTGGAGATGAGAGACTGGACTCAACTCCAAATGCAGCATAGACAAGTGGAAATTTACAGTCAAGGAGCAGCAAAGGAGGTCAGTGGTTGGAAAATTACCAACGGGAAACATCGGGTAGGATTCTTGCTGAAGACAGGCCAGGGTCATCGGACATCACCTAGAAAAAAGTTCAGTAAGCTGACTACAGTAAGGCGAAAGAAAGTATCTTTTCAGTATTATTTGACTTGCTTGTGTATTAAATAGAAAAAAAACACCTTGTATATTATTTTAACTTCATGGTTTTTTAATACCTTCTCATAAGCACATATTACTATAGAAGACTGTTGAGCATCTGAAAAGAGAGGCTTTGGGAAGTCCTTGTATCTTAGAGCACACTGTTTTCTATTCAAATAAATGAAATATTAAACTATCTGATACCGTAAGGATGCCAGAGAAAGAATCCTAATTGCTAATCTAAATTTATGCAAATGTGTATCTCTTGGGTCCCAACCTTAATAATTGCTTTCAGTAATTCTTTTTCTTGAAAAATTATTAGGGCCTAGAAAAACAAAATGGAGCTCCTTGAAGTTATAATCAGCTTTACGTTTTAGATGATTATATCTAAAGCATAGATGATGCTCACACCCCTGTTCATTGTCCCATGAAATAGGGGGTGTCCTAAAGCTCTAAAGGTCCTAAATCTTTCATATGAAAGCTTAGTTTTGAGACACAAATTAAAAATTCAGAGGTGGTGAATATGCAGACTTACTATGTATTAAGAAAGATAGATAACACTTAAGATTAAATGATTTTTAAAATTAAGTGAATTTTCAAAAATGTGTCTCTTAGCCAAAGTTATTATACATTACCTATTACCCCTGTAGCAAGATTGGGAGACTGCGCATATGAAAACATAACTATTTTCTCTTGAGCTGAGAGTTGGACATATTTTGGACCAGAGGTTTATATCTAACAGTTGCACTAGTTGAGCCTCTGAGATGCCCTAAAGAAAAAGAACTCAATAATTGAAGCTGATTTCTAGCTGTTTGTTATTAAAACAGACGTTAGTACTCCCAGGTTGTTTGCCTGTGGCCATCAGCCAGCACCTACATCTCTTTCATTAGATGGACTGCCCTCAGGCTGCTACCGCCTGTTTTGCCTGTGAGCAGTAAGAGTCAGAAGTATCTGGGAATTTACATCCCCATGTAGGGCAGTCCATAAACAGCGATTGACAGGTGTTAGAATATCAGTATCCCAGTTCTCCTGCTTCTGATGAGAACACCATGCGTGAGGTATATTATCTCTATAGCTTTCCTGAAGGATTCAGACAGCTACAGTTTGTGGGGCTGTTTAATACCACATCCTGGCTTGACTCCTTCACTTCCTCATTCCAATTCCCCATTTCTTCCTACTGGCTTTTCCTGAAAATACTTCCTAAGAATTAATGTTCACAAGCAGCCTTGTTTTAAAATCTTTCTAGTGAACCCAAACTAAGGTATTATATTCATACAGACATTAAATTTGTTATTCTGTGATCTATTATTTTTATTAATATTTTGAGTTTTATAGTCTCTTCTGTAAACTATACTCAAGTTAACTGAATCCCTCAGGATGGATGAGGGAGATTTCAGAACTGAATATAAAATTCCTCAAATTCCCTGACTTTATTGAAAATAGACATGCTAGACACTCTAAGTAAGACAGCACTTGTTGATAGGTAATGGCTTCTTTGTAAAAGAAATACACCATTTGAATGTTGATTGAGCGTGTGTAATGGCAGATCAAATGTGATCACGTCTCCTGTGAGTGAGCAATCACTGGCCAATTGATTTAACTAATCACAATATGTCTTAATAAAGGTCCCTTCAAAAGAATCAAAATTGTACCCATATATAAGGTAATGAGGTTTTAAAATTAAAAAAAAAACTTAAAGTACACAAAAGCACTGAATAAAAATATTGAAACTAAAATGTTTTTACACATAATCATTTTAAGATGGAATAGTGAGCATGATACAAAGGATGTTACAGAGACTACTGGAGGTCCCTAAGATACTTTCTGGTGGTCTACAAGATCCAAAATATTTTTATCATAAGTTGATTCATTATTTGTACTTTTCACTCTGATTCTGTCATGAATGTATAGTGGAGTTTTCTAGGGGCTGCATGATTTGCGATGTGGCAAAAGATGGAATATGGAAGCAAATATTAGAATCCAGCTATTTTCTATTAAGCCAGAAATTACAAGACCGCTCTTCTGTGTTTTTTATTTTGTTTTTGAAAATAGTATTTTAAAATAAAATTATATTATTTATATCAGTATGTAACAGGACTATTGTTATTGTAAAATAAATTAATAGGTAAACATCTACCATTTTCCATTTTATTTTTTAATGGTAAGTGTCAATAAATATAACCTGTATACACAAAAGTTTTTGGGAATCTTGAGTAATTCTTCAGAGTATAAAGAGGCCCTGAGACAAAGATAAAAACAAACAAACATTGAAAACTGCTGATATAGAGTAAATTCAAGTCCTTTGTCTTAGAAAAGATGACAAAAGATAACCAAGATAAAGGCGAAGTTTAAAATACACTCGCTTTTCTTAAATCTTATTTTGAGAACCTAGGTATGTTTTAGAAAGCTAGTTTAAATGGAGCAATTAAAAAATAAATTTCAATTAAATAAGTTACACAACTTTTTTTTTCCTTTTTTTTGGTAAACAAGGTGCCTAATTTATAGTGAGTGTTTTGTTTTATCTTTTAAATGCAGAGGCAATGGTTGGTCTTCTGAACATTCGCGTTCTGATTTTTATTAGCAAATATCATGTTGTTTGACAGAATATGTGAATGTTTTATTAAGACAATATATTTAAGCAGCATGTGTGACATGCTGCAATTGTGGGAATAGAATTATGTGAATTTGTGAGTGGCATGGGAATGAGTCTTCCAGAATGTAGGGAGTTTTTAAGACTAATATCTATGAACCAGAAAGCTAACCATAGATACCACATGGGAGCTATGTTATGATCATAAGAACTTCTCTGTGTTGCTTCTTTTAGTCACTGCTAATTTCAGATAATGTTCATCTTACATCTGGACTTCACCATGGTGAGTGCTATTCACCATGTGGGACATATCTTGAGTACGACCTTGCAGGTTTGCTAGTTGTAGTACATGCTCATAATATTAAGGACAATTATAAATTTGAACACTAGCATGCAACTAATGGAACACTGTATACTTTTAGGGTTCACATAAAATCTTTAAACATTTCTCAGAAGTGGTAAAGTCTCCTATTTTAGAGTCACATAATCATGATTTCATTAAGTTTATTGCATCTTCACCTAATTTGAAAGATCTCTAAGGAAAGTCTCTAGTCATCTTTTGTAACTAGTTATAATCTTATCTGAATGAATCCGTGTAATAGATGAAAAAATTTAAGATAAAATTTCTCCTATAATTCATTTTCAAAGGACACAACTCGATATTCATTACATCATGGAACAGTTCCTTCATTTCTCACATCCCAAATGCAAGTATTCTGCATCTGTGCTAGACCTATATGATGTTAAAGAAAAGAACACCATTCGTCCAGCTTATGATATTCTTTCTATGAGATCCTCATGGCCAGGATCCTCTTTTCCCTCCATGAATTTAATTTCTGGAAGAATGTATACAACAGAGAATACCACCTTTGCCTTTAGAATCAGATGGACCTTGAACAAGTTATTTAGTGTCCTGCCAGGTTCCTCATAGAATGTAATGGTTCCATTTGAAGTTAACAATATCTCTTTTATAAGTGTCTCTAGAATTAACTAAGAGATTTTATACAGCCCCACAATGAATTCTAGCAATAAATAGTAGATGGTATTAGGAGCATTATTGTAGCATCTATTAGCATCATGAGAATTATTTCATCAACATCCACCTTCTAAGCTAGAAGTATAATAGTTGAAGTCTCTGAATGACATCATTGATGAACATTATCTGGTACATGGACTATATAAGGTCCACATCCCTTGCAACTAGGTAAGGACTACCCTTCTATTTTGAGCCTTATGCACAGTTGCCACAGCTCATTCTAGAATGGTATCCAATAAATTATACATGTCTATGTTAGAGGTTGACAGTTTTCTGAGAGAACTGGAAACAGTATAGCATCAGAGAAATATTTACCTTGAATTTGCTCTGGTAGTTCTTAGATTTGCAGACACTGGCCCCATTTTTTCTATAGGACCATGGCAGCTACGTTAATATAGCCATGCACAAATTTATGTGATCTCAAACTTATTGTAATGTTTTTCCAGCATATTATTGCCCCTGTAGTTCCCAAGGCCTGCAATCCCTTTGTTCCTCTCTCATTTCCCCAAGAGATATTGTTCAACTACAACACTTTTCATTCAGATTTTCCTGGTTTCCATCTATCCCTTTCCTTAATTTTCACTATATAGCATTAAATGATTTTCTCCTGTACAGAGTGTCTATTTGTGATATGTAACCTCATTTAACAACTGTTGTATGCTCACCTTATCCCACTGGATGGCAGAATTAGGCCTTTTTTATTCTTGTATCTCCTCCAATACCTACCATTTGAATGTACCATGTGAGGATCTAAAAACTACCTATGCTTATTACCTGTGTGATGAAATAATGTGTACACCAAACCCCCATGACGTGACATGCCATTTGCCTATATAATAAACCTGTACATGTACCCTGAACCTAAAAGTTAGAAAATATTTATATGTGTATATATACAAAAAATAAATATTTCTGAGAAAAAAAATAATGCATTTTATTAGTAAATGCTTGTAAAGTGAATGCGGAAATCATCAACTATGATGATTCCATGTAGAAATATTCAACATAATTTTTTTGTGTACATTTTAAAACACTTAAACCTCAAAACTCTTCTTTCAAATGGAAGACAATGTTTGAAAGCACAAGAACCCTTTTCATTTTCATAAAGATTAAATTATTTTTCCATTCTGCTTCCTGCTTTTCATTACTACTTTCTTCAGATTAAATTTTTTAAAGAGTGATGACCTATGGACATTAAAATCAAACGGAAAATAAATGTGTTGGAACACCAAACATCCTGTTGGTTGTTACAATTAGCTCTACAACAACAATTAGATTTTGTTTTATAATTAATATCATTTGAAAACACAGTTTTTGTCTTCTCAGAGGTTTCTCTTTTCCCAAAGTTTCCTTCAGGTCCTGTCCTTGTAGCGAATTGGGTTTGTAGTGCCCTGTGAGCCTGGAGAATGGATTCACTAGCCTTTACATTGATTCGAAGTGTCATTCAAATAAATATTTATACCCTTTTTCCCTGATGGCTTAGTGAAGTCCTTAGTGAACTGTTCTATCTTGCAGATGAGGAGGCTGCATTTGACATTATGTGTATGAATTGCTTTGATGCATACATACTAGTAATGTCAGTAGTAAATGGGCTGATTGACCCCAGGATTTAGTTCGGTAACTTTATTAGATATGTGACCATGAGCAGCAACTTAACCTCTTTGTATCTCAATTCCCCCTTTGGCAAAATGGGAATAATCATAGTTTCTTCTGTACTAGTGTGGCAAGGGTGGCTATGGGTTAAATACATTAAACTGTGTGGAGCAATTGGAATGTTTCTGGTAAATCCTAAGTGCTGCTTAGGTGTTAACATTGTACTGCTATTTAATAGATCTTTTCTTTGATGGAGACGGGATGTACTATAGCAGAAAAGATCAGCAAGAAATCAAGTGTCACTTCCCTCCATTATCAAATTTGGAGGACCAACCTTCTTCCCTACATGCTACATAGAATGAATGTTAATATTCTGTATTGGATTAAATACATCATTTCTTTAGTCTGGTCAAAGATTCCTCCTTGAGATTCACTTTCATACTTCAATGCTCATTCTAATTTTCAGAATGAAAATATTTGGCATCTCTTTGACCCACACCATGAAATTGGTTTTAACACTAATATTTCATAAGTGGTTCTTCTGTTTCAAAGGAAAGGTAGCCTATTTATAGAAAATCCTTTTAGGGAAACAATCTTTCTTTGAAAACTAAGCTGTAAAATGATGCTCTTTTGCCATTTATAAAATATGTAAATGTATATGTATATATATATATATATACACACACACACATAGGTGTATATAAAGCTTAAGAGCTAAGTCTAGAAGAAAGGCATATTATTAAAAAGCTCCAATTAGAATAATGTCAGACCCATATTTTCTCCATCTGTATAGTATCCTTTCTTTGAATGGGCCAAAGAAGCGATGGAAACTGAGTGAGACCTGATGATGCTTTTTATTCCTTGAATTTCTGAGATGGTGGAGAAAATGTGTCTTTTTATCAGAATTGTTTCTAGAATTGAAAAGTACCACTTAAAAACACAATTACCACAGGTTTCTAATTCAAAGATCTGAACAGAGATCCTTCTGTGTTTACAACGGAGCTGCAATTTTAAAGTCCTCTGAGAGTGTCGTGTCTACTGGAATAAAAACAATCTCAGCAATCCCAGATTTAGATTATACATATATATATACATATATATACATATATATATAATATATATATGTATATATATATATATATATAATATATATATGTATATATATATATATATATATATTTAGATGAAATATATATATACAAAAAAATCCCAAACCTTAATAACATAATAGAAGATACAATAGGTTTATGATTGAAGGCACAAAAAGATTGTATACTTTAGAGCCTAGCTTTCCTTATACTATTTTGATGTCCTTTACACTTCTAGATATTTGAGTTAGCTTTTTCCGTATTCATTAAACAAATATCTTCGAATGTCTCGTAGGCATAGAGGTACATTTTCAGTGTAAGGGTTTAGCACATAATGGAATAATTGTAATAAAGGAAGTGATAATGGGGTAAAAGGAGAGATTGATCAACCCTGCATGGGGGAGAGGAATCAAGGAATATTCTGAAGAAGCATTTAGGTTTTACTGAAATTCAAAGATAAAGATGAAAGATGTTTCCAAGCAGAAATAAGTTGATGCTTTTGGAAACATCTTGATATAGTACAAGTTTAATCCTATATGCTTGACTTTGAATTGATGAGAGCTAGTTTTGCTGCTAACAAACAGGTTGAAGGGACCAGATACGCCCCTGAACCCTTTGAATTGATTAGAGCGAGGTGGAGGTGGTTTGCTCTAGTTAGGGTCAATTCAAAACTGATTAAGTTTTATCTAGTGAGACTACAAAAAAATATTTGAGCGAATGTTATGGTTTGACTACATGTTTTCTATATTGAGGATATTAAACATTTGTCTATTGCATTTGTCATTTATGTTTTACCTTGATTGCTCTTTAATTTTTACTTCTATTTCTTAAAAATAATAGTTTACTTTTTATGTGAAATTAACTTTACCAAGGTATCTTTTTAAAAAGTCACTTTAAATGTAAGAGATTTCATTAATATTCATTTCTGTATCTTTTTCTTTTTCTCTATATTTAACTCTTTAGCATATTTGGTATCAAATAAGTATCTAAAGTGATTATTTTTCCCAAAAACTAGTATCCTATCTGCACGTAAAAATTAATCTATTCTTTTCACATGTTTTGATATCAACTTTTCCTATAACACATGCTTATACTATTTACTTACCTGTAATATGTGTGCTTACTTTGTGTAAGAATTTACAAATCCTCATAATACATCTTATCTCACAGAACTAGTCCCTGCTCTAAATTTTTCTTACAGATTTTGATTTTTTTATTGTTTAGCTATTTTTGCTGTTTTCATTATCCAGATCTATTTCAAAAGTATTTGGTCACATTTTTTCCAAAATATAAATAATATATTATTAAGATACTATATTAAGATCTAGAACAGCTCTTAAAATCTCCCTTTTGCTTCCCCATTGTGGTCAAGTCCTCCTTCCCACCCTTAGTTACTGGAAACTATTCCTCCGTTTTCTATCTTTGTAGTTTTGCCTTTTCCAGAATCTTTATTTGAATGAAGTCAAACAATGTGTAGCCCTCTAAGTCCGCCTTCCTTCTCTTAGCATAAGGCATTTACAATTCATCCACATGGCTGTATGTATCATAAGTGTGTTCCATTTTATGCTCAGTAGTATTTCATTAAATGGTTTTGTACTGCATTTTATTCTCCAGTTGAATATTTTGATTGCTATCAGTTTTTGGAAATTGAATATGATAAAATGCCCATTTTTAGTGCTAAATCAATGTTTTATGAAATTTTGGTATTATTAATCAGGATTGGATCCTGAATGTTTTGTAATACCTGAGAAAGTCATTGTCTAATCCTTGATTGCTTGCTAATGCTACCTCTTACATAACTAAATTTTAAAATATTGAAACTGGATCACAGCTGCAGGCTCCCTGAAACACTGAAAACCTGTGAGTCTGCTTGCTTTCTCAGTGGGGAAGCTAGTGGTCTAGGACAAGTTCTCAGCCCTGGTCACTGGCTGCCTGGAAATAGATTTCATGCTGTTATGGGGGCATAGTGGGAGTGAGACCTGCCTTTGGAACTGTGGGCTATCTAGAAGAGGGTTGAGGCCTATAACTGTTGGCTTTCCCCCACTTTCCTGGTGACCTGTATGGCTCAGCATAGGCAGCCACAATTCCCCTGGGAATATAACTTCATTGGATTGCGAATCACACCCCCATCCCCGACAGCAGCTACTGCAAGTCCCACCCAAGAAAAGACTGAGCTCAGACATGCCTATTCATCCCTGCCCCAACCTGGTGGTCTTTTTCTACCCAACCTGGTAGCTGAAGCCAAAGATCATAATCTTTTGGGATCTCTGAGGCCCTACACACTGCATGAGAAACCTGAGTATTTAACCATGTGTTCCTAGGACAAGTTTGTATCCTCCTTATAGGAACCCAGTTGATGTGCTCTCATAAACTCCACCTCTAGATGGAGGTCAACCAACACAAAACCAGTGCACTAAACAAAAACACAACCAAGGACCCTCAGAGAGTCCACTTAACTCCCCTGCTACCTCCACCAGAGTAGGTGCTGGTCTCCTCTGGAAGCTGCATTTCTAGGGGTAGGAGGAGAACACCACATCAAGGGAGCATCCAATGGGATAAAATAATCTGAAGAGCAGCCATTGAATTCCAGATCTTACCTCATACCTAGTCTACTCAAATTAAAAGCAACCAGAAGAACAATTTTGGCAATATGACAAAACAATTTCTTTAATACCCTCAAAATATCGTATCAGTTCAGAAGCAATGAATCCAAACCAAAACAAAATCTCTGAATTGCCAGGAAAATAATTCAGAAGGTTGATTATTAAGCTAATCAAGGAGGCATCAGAGAAAGGTGAAATCCAACTTAAAGAAATAAAAAACATGTTACAGAATATGAAAGAAAATTATTCAGTGAAATAGATAGCACAAATAAAAACCAATAACAACTTCTGAAAATCAAGGACACACTTAAAGAAATGTGAAATGCACTGGAAAGTCTCAGAAATAAAGCAAGCAAGTAGAAGAAAGAAATTCAGAGCTTGAAGACAGGCTTTCAAATTAACCCGATCAAAGACAAAGAAAAAATAATTAAAAAAATAAAATAAACTAACAAAGACTCCAAGAACTTTGGGACTATATTAAATGTCCAAACCTAAGAATAATTGGTGTTCTCGAGGAAGAAGAGAAATCTAAAAGTTTGGAAAACACTTTTGAGAGAATAATCTAGGACAAGTTCTCTGGCCTTGCTAGAGATCTAGACTTCCAAATGCAAGAAGCTCAAAGAACACCTGAAAAATTTGTTGCAAAAAGATCATCACCTAGGCACATAGTCATCAATTCATCTAAAGTCAAGACAAAGGAAAGAATCTTAATCTACAAAGCATCAGGTAACCTATAAAGGAAAACCTATCAGATTAACAGCAGATTTCTCAGTAGAAACCCTACAAACCAGAAAAGATTGGGATCCTATTTTTAGCTTTCTTAAACAAAACAATTATCAGCCAAGAATTTTGTATCCAGCAAAACTAAGCTTCATAAATGAAGGAAAGATACAGTCTTTTCTGAACAAACAAATGCTGAGAGAATTTCCATTACTACGCCAACTATACAAGAACTGTTAAAAGGTACTTTAAATCTTGAAACAAACACTCAGAAATCCACCAAAATAGAACCTCTTTAAAGCATAAATCTCACAAGACCTATATAACAATAACACAATAATTTTAAAAAAGGTATTTAGGCAACAAATAGCAAGATGAATAGAATAGTACCTCACATCCCAATAGTAACATTGAATGTAAGGGGCCTAAATGCTCCACTTAAAAGATACAGAATGGCAGAATGGATAAAGATTCACCAGCCAAGTTTTTGCTGTCTTCAGGAGACTCATCTAAGACATCAGGTCTCACATAAACTTAAGGTAAAAGGATAGAAAATGATATTCCATGCAAATGGACACCAAAAGTGAGCAGGAGTAGCTGATCTTACATCAGATGATACAAACTTTAAAGCAACAGCAGCAAAAAAAGACAAAGAGGGACACGGTATGATGATAGAAGGATGGGTCCAAAAGGAAAATATCACAATTCTAAATGTATATGCACCTAACACTAGAGCTCCCAAATTTATAAAACAATTACTAGTAGATCTAATAAATGAGATAGATGGCAACACAATAATAGTGGGGACTTTAATACTCCATTGAAAGCACTAGACATGTCACAAGACAGAAAGTCAACAAAGAACGAATGGACTGAAACTATACCTGACAATAAATGGATTTAACAGATATTTTCAGAATATTCTACCCACCAACTGCAGAATATACATTCTGTGCATCAGCACATGGAACATTCTCCAGGATAGACCATATGATAGGCCACAAAACAAGTCTCTGTAAATTTAAGAAAATTGAAATTATATCAAATATTCTTTCAGACCACGGTGGAATAAAACTGGAAATCAACTACAAAATGAACCCTCAAAACCATGCAAATACATGGAAATTAAATGACTTTCTCCTGAATGATCATGGGGTCAACAATGAAATCAAGATGTAAATTTTAAAATTCTTTGCACTGAATGATAATAGTAACACAACTTATCAAAACCTCTGTGATACACTAAAAGTGATGCTAAGAGGAAGATTCATAGCATAAAATGCCTGTATCAAAAAGTCTGAAAGAGCACAGATAGACAATCTAAGATCATACCGTACAGAGCAGGAAAAACAGTAATCCAACCAGCAGAAGAAATAAATAACAAAGACCAGAGAAGAACTAAATGAAATCAAAACAAAAAATATAAAAAGATAAATGAAATAAAAAGCTTATTCTTTGAAATGATAAATAACCCCTAATAGACCATTAACAAAATTAACAAAGATAAGAAGAGTGAAAATCCAAATAACCTCCTTAAGAAACAAAATGGGAGATATTACAACTGATACAAAAGATTATTCAAGGCTACTATGAACATATTTACATGCATAAGCTGGAAAACCTAGAGGAGATGGATAAATTCCTGAAAATATACAACCCTTCTAGATTAAACCAGGAAGATATAGAATCTCTGAGCAGACCGATAATAAACAGTGAGACTGAAGTGGTAATTAAAAAGTTGCCACCAAAAAATGTTCAGGATCACATGTATTCACAGGGGAACTCTATCAGACATTCAAAGAAAATTGATACCAATCCTATTGACACTATTCCAAAAGATAGAGAAAGAGGGAATCTCTCCTAAATCATTCCATAAAGCCAGTATTACCCTAATACCAAAATCAGGGAAGGACATGGTGAAAAAAGAAAACTACAGACTAGTATTCTTGATGAACATAGACGCAAAAATCCTCAACAAAATAGTAGCGACTGAATCCAACGGCATATCAAAAAGATAATCCGCCATGATCAAATGGGTTTCATACCAGGGATATAAGGTGGGTTTAACACATCCAAGTCAATGAATGTGATATACCACATAAGCAGAATTAAAAATAAAAATTACATGATCATCTCAATAGACGCAGAAAAAGCATTTGACAAAATCCAGCATTTTTTGTGACTAAAACCCTCAGCAAAATCGGCACACAGGAACATAAGGTAATAAAAGCCATGACAAACCCACAGTCAACTTTATACTGAACAAAGAAAAATTGAAAGGATTTCCCCCTGAGAACTGGAACAAGACAAGGATGCCCATTTTCACTACTTCTATTGAACACAGTACGGGAGGTCTTAGCCAGAGCAATCAGACAAGAGAAAGAAATAAAGGGCATTGAAATCGGTAAAGAGAAAGTCAAGCTATCACTATTATCAAATAGTGATCAGCAGATGATATGATCGTATACCTAGAAAACCCTAAGACTCACAAAAAACTGCTAAACTCATAAAAGAAGTCAGCAAAATTTCAGGATACAAAATTAATGTACCCAAATCTGTAGCTCTGCTGTATATCAACAATGAGAAGCTGAAAATCAAATGAAGAAGTCAATTCCTTTCACAATCACGCCAATAAATAAATAAATTAATAAATAAATAATAAATGCTTAGAAATATACCTAGTCAAGTACATGAAAGACATCTACAAAGAAGACTACAAAACACTGCTAAGAGAAATAATAGACAACACAAACAAATAAAAATATAACCCATGCTTGTAGATAGGTAGAATCAATATTGTGAAAATGACAATACTGCCAAAAGCAATCTAAAAATGCAATCCAATTCTCATCATAATACCATCATTATTCTTCACAGAACTAGAAAAAAAATCCTAAAATTAATATGGAACTGAGAAAGAGCCCACTAGCCAAGAAAGAGTAACAAAAAAGAACAAATCTGGAGGCATCACATTATGTGACTTCAAACTATAAGGCCATCGTCACAAAAACAGTATGGTACTGGGATAAAAATAGGCACATAGACTGATGAAACAGAATAGAGAACTCAGAAATAAGCCAAATACTTACAGTCAACTGATCTTTAACAAAGCAAACAAAAACAAATTGGGGAAAGGACACCCTATTCACAAAAGGTGCTAGGATAATTGGCAAGCCACATGTAGAATAATGAACCTGGATCCTCATCTCTTACCTTATACAAAAATCAACTCAAGATGGATCAAAGACTGAAATATAAGAATTGAAACAATAAAGATTCTGGAAGATAACATCAGAAAAACCCTTCTAGACGTTGGCTTAGGCAAATACTTCATGACCAAAAACCCAAAAGCAAGAAAAACAGATAATAGATAGGATTTAATTAAACTAAAAAGCTTCTGCACAGGGAAAAAAAAAATGAGCGGAGTTTACAGACAACCCACAGAGTGGGAGAAAATCTTCATAATCTATACATCTGAAGAAGGACTAATACCCAGAATCTAAAGTAATTCAGATCAGCAAGAAAGTAACAACTCCATCAAAAAGTGGGCTAAAGACATGAATAGACAATTATTAAAAGAAGATATACAAATGGCCAACAAGCAAATGAAAAAATGCTCCACATCAGTAATTATCAGGGAAATGCAAATTAAAACCACAAGGCAGTACCACCTCACTCCTACAAGAATGGCCATAATCAAAAAAATAAAAGATGTTGATATGGGTAAAAAGAGAACACTTTTACATTATTGGTGGTAATGTAAACTAGTGCAACCAGTATGGAAAACAGTGTGGAGTTTCCTTAAAGAACTGAAAGTAGATGTATCATTTCTACCCAGAGGAAGTTACTACTACAAATCTACCCAGAGGAAGTTATTATACAAAATAATAACTTATTTTGTTATTACATATCTACCTACTACATATCTACCCAGAGGAAGTTATTATACAAAAAAATTTGCATATGCATGTTTATAGCAGCAAATTTTGCAATTGCAAAAATGTGGAACCAGCCCAAATGACCATCAATCAACAAGTGGATAAAGAAAATGTATATATACACTATGGAATACTATTCAGCCATGAAAAGGAATGAAATAGTGGCATTTGCAGCAGCCTGGATGGAATTGGAGACTATTATTCTAAGTAACCCAGGAATGGAAAACAAAACATTGCGTATTCTCATGTAGGAGCTAAACTATGAGGATGCAAAGGCGTAGCAATTATACATTGGACTTTGGGAACTCAGGGGAGAAGGGTTGGCGGTAGCAAGAAATAAATGACTATACATTGAGTACAGCATATGCTGCTAGGGTCACGGGTGCATGAAAATCTCAGAAATCACCACTAAAGAAGTTATTCATGTAACCAAACCATCTGTTCTCCAAAAACCTTTTGAAATAGAAAAATTCAAATTTAAGAAAATAAAATATTGTCATTTATTTTTTTCTGGGAATTTTTGAACTTCATTGTGATGGATTCTTCTAATGTACATTTGATTTATTTTATATTTTGAGTTAGTAATATGTACAAATATTTAAAAATTCAAAAGCTTCACAGTGAAGAATACTTTCTCTTTCTTTCCTGTGATACAGCCATGCAAGTTTCTCCCTAGAAAAGCTATTATCAACATTCCTTGTGTCCAAAGACTGTTCCTGAATCCTAAACAGACTTTTCTATTTTCTCTCCGTTAGTGGCAAGTACACACCCTCCTCTAAACCTTGTCTTTTTTTTCACTTAGCAATGTACTTTGGAGTTCATTCTTAATGTTACAGAAAAGCTGTCACATTACTTTTGATGGCATTTACTATTCCATTGAATATATGTACAATATTTTTATTTAAATGTTAAAACATTTCCTTACTTATAGAAATCTAGGTTATTTTCAATCTATTAAGAACAACACAAAAATGAAAATTAAGTGTTTGTGTCTTTTTTGTCATTTATACAAGCTTTTCCACAAGAAAAATATATAAACTATACTTACTAGGTAAAATAGTAGATGCTTGTTAAATTTTGATAACTTTCCCAAATTATTTTCCCCACAGGTTATCCTAAGTCACACCCACACTAGCTATTATGAGAAGTCCTGTAGCCCAACAACCCTGGCCAATACAATGGTTATAAATCTTTTTCCTAGCTAATATGATAGGTGAAAAGTTTACTATATTGTAGTCTTTTTTTTTTTTTTTTTTTGAGACGGAGTTTCACTCTTGTTACCCAGGCTGGAGTGCAATGGCGCGATCTCGGCTCACCGCAGCCTCCGCCTCCTGGGTTCAGGCAATTCTCCTGCCTCAGCCTCCTGAGTAGCTGGGATTACAGGCACGCTCCACCATGCCCAGTTAACTTTTTGTATTTTTAGTAGAGACGGGGTTTCACCATGTTGACCAGGATGGTCTCGATCTCTTGACCTCGTGATCCACCCGCCTTGGCCTCCCAAAGTGCTGGGATTACAGGCTTGAGCCACCGCGCCCGGCCTATATTGTAGTCTTAATAATAAGAAGATAAATGTTAACTAAGATTGAACATTTTTTGATGTGTTTAGACCTTTAACCTTTAATATTTCCTATTCTTGAACTCTCTTATTCATATTTTTTGTCCATTTTTTCAACTGAATCAGGCCTTTTAAAAATTAATTTCCAAAAACTTTATCACATGAAAGTTGATGTTTTTCAGTTATTTATGTTTTGACTTCATTCATGATGGTTTTTTTTTTTTTTTTTTGCAGTTTAGGTTTTTTAAAAAGAATATCCTTTAAAAACTTGAATGGCAAAAAAACTTGGTGAATGGTGGTAGACATAGTCATCCTTTGTAAAAATCTGAATATTCTTATATATATGTATATATATATATATATATACATATATATATATAATGCCCACACTGAGAATATTAAAAGGTAACTAATTTTTTCTCTAGTAATTTTTATTTTAAAATTAATTTTAATTCATCTAGAATTTATTTTAGCATTAGTTATAAGATGGAGAAACCAGCTTAAATTTAAAATTTCCTGATGGTTAGTTGTTCTGTTATTGAATAATAAATTAATTCTTTGTATTGAATCGAAATGTTACATTTTCTTCTATAAAATCACCAAGTGTATTTTTTATTTCCCTGACATTTCAGTTGTCTTAATTGACCTACTAGTCAAATCATGTGTTATTAATGTACATCTTTAATAATCAGGATTTTGCATAATGGTTGAATATTTGGGGGAGTTATTCCCACCACCACCCATTATTTCTCCCCTTTTAAATAATATTTCTGGTTTTCTTTGTTTATCTATTTTGCAATAACTTTAGAATTTATATTTTACCTGTTTCCTGGATATACGGGCATTTTATGATTTGTGCATCTCTAATTTTAAATGAGAGGAACATATCATTTTCTGGAGGAAACTTTCAACTTTGAATGCTTCTTACCAAAGGAAAACGATGACATCATCTGGCAGCCATTTCAAATTATAGCCAGATGTTCTAAAATGGTTTCTTACTACCCCCAGAAGTGTGGATTAAATCACTTCCACTTCACAGGTATTGCTCTCAATTTTCTATCTCTTACCACTCAAAAATCTCAAAGACAGAAGGTATTACATCATCTTATAACTTTTTGAATGTTTACAGGTGATTTTAACAAAGACAATCCAAACATCTGGAGATCCCTTTTCATTTTTCTTTGACTGTAAACACATTTTTACAGAAGTAAATACAGCTCTCTTCCACACTGACATAGAGAAAATATTTTTCGCTCAATATTTCAAGCAGTACTTTAAAAATCTGTTCTAAAATATTGGTGAAAAAAGTAGTATGTGAAATTTAAAACATTATATTAAAACAAAATATAATTGTGCTATAAAGGTTCGATCTTATATTTATAACTCATTATAAAACACAATTTTGTGAGGAGTCTTTTGTAAAGTAGGCCGTTATGATTATTTGGTTACGTAATTCATTTTCACTTAGTGTAGATGGTATTAATATATTTTGTGTGGTTCAGTTCTATGAATTTCCAAAGAGCATGATTCATTCATGAGTAATCTGTAACCCATAGTCCTTGTAAAGTCATTAGAGAATCCTGCCTTAATGGTTTTCTGTGAATATCAACGCTCTCTGAAGTATGACATTGCTACTAAGCCTACACAGATGTCAGAGATTCTCTAAAATGACCCAGGCGATACTCCCTTCACCTTTCATTTTCCTGGTATTGTGATTTACTAAGTGTTTTACAGGAAGAGATTACACATTCAGGAAAATGTGTTAATTTTCAAAAAGACTCCTTTTTTTGTCTCTGCCCTCATTTTCTTGCTTTTTGAGTCAGTTATAAGGATTTTGAAGTTTAAAATACTGAGATTTTAAAAGTTTCAATAGAAAATTATTCATACTTTGATATTGAATAAAATTTCCCAGTTAGCATGATCTTTAAAATACAAATTTGATTTACATTTACATTTCAAAGCTTTTAATTCTTTTTGGTGAATGTCCCCTGATACTGCATTCTGCAGACCCATTCTATTTGTTTAGCTTGGGCTTCTCGCCTGCCTTGAGTGGTAGCTTTGGTGGGAGATGGGCAAGGAAATCAGAATGAACCCATCTCAGCCCTGATAGGCAGTGCACCTATTCCTCTCTACCAGTATGTTTAAGAAGTCTTGGAACAAATCTTGCTTTTAGAAGTTCATTTATTTTTGTTTCTGTTTTTGTTTTTTAAAGAGGCTCTCCTACATAAGTGGGGTGAACAGGTGAATAACATTGATTTCTTCAGAAGATAGGTATTATGTAAATGCTGCCTAGTCGAAATGCATTTCCATTTCCTGCATTGATCTCATCTTAAAGCCTTGCAGTCAATCCTATTTTTTTATGTATGGCTGTTTTAATAGAAATTCCATGTTCCACAATGAAAGTGACTGACCAAAGATGTTGAAATGATGATGCTTAAAAGCCTTTTATCTGTCATCTTTGGAGTTTCAGGATGTTATTAAAATCAACAGCAGCAAATGATAAAAAAGAACAAACAGTTGTGTGCTTTAGCTGATATTCATTATTCAGGTAGTTACTCAATATTTTTTTTCTATTTTTCTTTCCTTATGGAAAATTGATTTTTGAACAATGACTTTGAACTTGGACCAGTCTATAAAGATAAAGAATAGATTTTACTGTTTATCATTAAGAATAGAGGATTTTTTTACTTTACACATAGTGTGGTTGAACCCACCATTAAGTGACTAAAACTCTCCTCTGTCCCTAAACTTTAAACAATTCAGCTAGGAGAACAACGACAGGACCTCTTCCCCTCGTAGAACATCCTGGCAGTGTTCACTAAAAGCTAGTTCATGGCTATCTCAGTAGAGATTTCTATCAACAAAGCAGTGACAATATCTGCCAATATATTTTGCATTTGTATTGCACCTTCATGGGCATAAAATTTAAAAAAAAACTTGGATTGGCACTATCGTATGATGACTATTTTTACATTTAATCATTATTACCAACTCATTTACTTTTCTAAAATGACCATATTTTATTTTTTAATAAAATATAATGACAAATCTTAATCTCCAGATTTGCTTTTAAATCATGCTGTAGTTTATTACATGTTTTTAAGTTAACCAGAAACATCTATGATCTCGAACTTTAAATCAGTTATTAAAATAAAAACATAGGCATGTGGGACCAGAATTCATTTTTATGATATCATAGCTGTTCGCTATATAACACTATGATTTCTTTTTGTGTTTCTGATATTTTTCTATCTAAAAGTGACAAAGGGTTAAAAGGGAGAGGAAGTGGATATAGACCAATATCCAAATGTTAGTTCCCTGCTTCATTCATTTTTTATTGTCTCAATTTCAGTTATCAAAAAATAGGTACTTAATCCAAACTACATTTCACCTCCTAACAAAGGAGTTCGAATATGTTTTATTGTTCCCCATGTTCTGTATGAAGTTCTTTGAAATGCAGGGCCCTTCATTCTTTGGCTTAATCCTCTGAAACTCACTGAATTTTCTAGACTTGTCATCTACCAAAATGTGCACATATTGCTTTATCTTGGGACTGATCTTAAAAAAGACAGCATGAACTCCAGAGCTAGACTAGATCAGAATCCCACCTGTATCACATACTAACTGTATGACCTGGGGCAAGTGACTTAAGCTCTCTTTGACTCAGCATTCTCATCTGTATGATGAGAACAATAAAAGCATCTAACTCATAGGATTATTAAGTTAAATTAAGGTCCTATATGTAAAGCCTTTAAAACAGAGCAACCACGTGATAAATATTCAGTAAATATTTGCTATAGTAATAATATCATCATCATAATCACAAATAGAGGTCAATATCACTTATTTACTTTGACCTTGCTTTACTACATCCTAAACACTGCAATTAAGACTTTTGGAGTGGGATATAAGTATTCTTGTTAGCAGCACTAATTATTTTATAGAGTAGACAAGGCAATTTTTTAAAAAGGCAGTACTTAGGAAAATCACTTGAGTAAAACTATCCATCTGTGCTGGAATTTATTCCTTTGCTCAGCAAATATTTATTAAATCTCTACCATGAACATGACACAATGTGAGGCTATAAAAATACAATTACAAACAAAATTGTTAGGATCCCTGGATCATGAAGCTTAATGTTAGGGTGGAAGAGAATTGATAATCAAATATTCTATAAATAAATAGTTATATATTTTGATAATTCTATAAAGGAAAATAGGATTTGATAAAAAAAGAAGAAGATACAATCTACTTTAGATTAAGTGTTCAAAAAAGCTCCCTGGAGATGACATTTAAGGTTAAATAAAATAATCAGGCCAGGCACGGTGGCTCATGCCTGTAATCCTAGCACTTTGGGAGGCTGAGGTGGGTGGATCAAGAAGTGAAGATATCAAGACCATCCTGACCAACACAGTGAAACGCTTTCTCTACTAAAAATACAAAAATTAGCTGGGTGTGGTGGTGCACACCTGTAGTATCAGCTACTTAGGAGGCTGAGGCAGGAGAGTAGCTTGAACCCAGGAGGCAGAGGTTGCAGTGAGCGGAGATCTCGCCACTGCATTCTAGCCTGGTGACAGAGTGAGACTCTGTCTCAAAAAAAGACAAAGTCAATATGAAGATCCAGTAAAACACTTTCACAGGGCAAGTGCTCAGTAAAAAATATGTTTTGTTGATGCAAAAAACATGATCTCCTTCTTTTTTATGGATGCATCGTATTCCATGGTGAGGCTGGAGGCTATTATCCTTAGGAAACTAACATAGGAGCAGAACCAAATACTGCATGCTCTTACTTATAATTAGGAACGAAATGACGAGAACACATGGATACATAGAAAGGAATAGCTCATACTGGGGTCTTTTGGCAGGTGAATGGAAGGAGAAGGGAGAGGATCAGGAAAAATAACTAATGGGTACTAGGTCTGGATGATGAAATAATTCATACAACAAAGCCCCATGACAGAAGTTTACCTATGTAACAAATCCGCACTTGTACCCTGGAACTTAAAAAAAATAAAAATTATTTACAAAACTATTTTTGATAAGATTTAGATTTAAGGGTTACATTTTTGATATAACACAAAGAAGGGCTTATTAGCATCAGAGACACTTATTTATTGTTTTTTATTTGTTTGTTTTGTGTTTTGTTGGGGACATTTTCCTTCCTTGGCAGAGATGAAAGTGACTTATTTGTTGTGAACGCAGCTAATAAGACTGACTAGATTTCAGTACTGGCCACGTTGCTCTGTTGATTTACCATAAACAGATCAGAAAGAAGCAGAAGAAGCAGTGGGAGAAACACTAGCCTGCACATTGATGTTTGAGGACAGCTCTTCTTCTCCTTTAAGACACGTTTGACATTCTCACCCATCCAACAGCTGCTTTCTGGTGTTTGCACCAAGCACTAAGCTAAGCCCAGATGCAGATGGGGCGTGATTTCACCATCCATCTGTCTGAGGGGGTCCCAGAGGAATTTCAGGCCATCTACAAAGTTTTCTTTGAAAAATCTTTCTACTATCACATGGAAGACAAATTATTTTTTAAATCCCTTAAGGATGTTCTTTGGAAAAATAAAAAAGAATTATCTGGAGAAAATATTTTCTACTTTACTGGTGAAGGACTATTTGAGAGGATTAAAAAGTCAATTATTTCAATTTATTTTGGTTGGATAAAGGGTGATGTGAGCGTAAACAGGAGGACTCTGAATAACTGATTGCCATCTCCAGGGATGGTGATAAAATGCTATGTGAAGAAGAGCTTTCAGAAACCAACAATAAATAAATAAACACTACACACACTCCCCCAAGCACTTCTCAGAGTGACAAGGCCAGAGTTATGATTGTTCAATCAATTAATGCATATTAAACATATATCTCAAACAGGATTCATTTTACCAAAATGTTTCTAAGCACTGCAGTCAACCTCCACAAGGCGCTGTCTATCTGTAAGGCCAGCATGACTCTTAAGCCAGGATCCCTGACAGTGGGTAGAGTAACTTCCATGACAAGTTTAGGCTCACTTCTAAATGGAGATTTGGATATAGCTGTGAGGAAGGCCTACATGAATTCAAACATTGCCGGAACTCCCAGTGGACGCTGTGGTTGTATGTCTTCTTTAATCTGTAACCTAACCCAAACAAGCAACATATTTTTCAGGAGCTTGAACAAACACAGTTTCAAAATATTTGCCTTGGTTTGATGTGGTACTAGTTAGTAGCTAAGAAGGCAGGCACTGGCACTAAACCTCAAATTTTGACCATAATACCACCAGACACACAGCTGTGGAACCCTGGGCAAAGTACTTTCTTTGCATCATGGGAATAATACCACCTACCCCAGAGATTTCTCCTGAAAATCCAATCAGTTATGGGCATATGAGCCCATAGCCACTGACTTATTGTAAATTGTCAATAAATGCAACATATATGCAATATATACTCAGTTTAACACCAATTAAATTGAGGTCTTCATAAATGTAAAAAAGTACAGCCAACCTACTAGAAATGGTGGGTTTAGAGACTCAATATATTGTGTGACTCAAAATATCTTCATAAACTATCATCAGCATACTGAAAGGCTCTTATGATAGAAAGCCCACCTTGGCTTGCTACATGTGAGCTCCATTGCATATTTATTTAATCTCTCTTTTGTAGTAACTATTGCTCACTAAAACAGAATAGAGAAGGAGAGAGATAAACAGAACTACCATTGATAATTCAGTCTAGAATATTAGAATGTTAGCTTTTGGGGGAGTTAAGACTCTGTAATTTTTTTTTTACTCCTGTATACTAAGAACCTGAATGATTCTTAGATAATAATCCATGTTCATTTAATATTTATTAAGTGAATTATGAAATCAGTGAATAATAAAAAAGTATGTCACATTTTCTATTTCTAAAAAAAAGTAATTTTACATAGCATCCATTTCTCCAAACAATATCCTCTCTAAGACGGATAATGATGTCTGCTCTTATTTAAGAAATGTATTCTATTTTGAGGAGCTTAATAAAAATAATTCTGACTCATAATAAGCAAGGTCAACTCCAATTCTCTTTTAGCCAGTTGTATCTTTAACTAAGCTGGTAATCAGATGAAAATCATGTGCACGTCACATTCTATGAAACTTAGTTTCACTAATGTGACATGCTGGTTCAGAGACGTATGATCATTCTTTGGTCTTTCCTAGTAAACGTGGAATCCTGTCTGAAATAGTTTGGATGTTTATCTCCCCCCAATCTCATGTTGAAATGTAATTCCCAAAGCTGGAGGTGGAGCTTGGTGGGAGGTGGTTGGGTCACAGAAATGGATCTCTCATGAATAGCTTGGTGCTATCCTGACAATAATTAATTAGACCCCACGTGGTGGCTTACGCCTGTAGTCCCAGCACTTTGGGAGGCTGAGACGGGTGGATCATGAAGTCAGGATTTCAAGATCAGCCTGACCAACATGGTGAAACCCTATTTTCACTAAAAATACAAAAATTACCTGGGCGTGGTGGCATGTGCCTGTAACCCCAGCTACTCAGGAGGCTGAAGCTGGAGAATCACTTGAACCTGGGAGGCAAAGGTTGCAGTGAGCTGAGATCGTGCAATTGCATTCCAGCCTGGGAGACAGAGTGAGACTCTGTCTCAATAATAATAATAATAATAATAATAATAATAATAATAATAAATAAATAAATAAAGGAAAAGAATAAATGAGTTCTCACTCTGAATTCACATAAAATCTGGTTGGTTAGAAGACATCTGCCTCATCACTCTCTTGCTCTTATTCTTGCCATGACGTGCCTGCTTCCCCTTTGTCTTCCACCATGATTGTAAGTTTCCTGAGGCCCTCACCAGAAGCAGTTGCTAGAGCCATGCTGATGCAGCCTGCAGGAATGTTAGCCAATTAAACCTCTTCTCTTACAAATTGCCCATCCCCAGGTATTTCTTTACAGTAATGCATAAACAACCTAATATATCACTGGATCCTTAGACTTTGTTGATGGACTGCCCCTACTGAGGCAATTCCTCTCGATTGTTCCTTAGCTGTCTCCACAGGGAAGCGTCTTAATACCACATGATATGGGCCTTGAATCATGGATGTAAATGGATATTCAGGCACATGGCTTTGTAACAGTGTGAGTCCGTAAGTGAATCATGGACCTATCAAGCACTGCTTGTCTCTGAAGAGATCTTTGACTGCCTTGAATCCTATGGTTTAAGAGATTCATTATGTGAATGTACACATGGTCATGTGCCTGGTACACAGCTATACACAAGTGACAATGAGCAGGACACAGAACAAAGCAATTTGCTAAAGTGTTGGGAAAAAGAATCTAGTAAATTCATTTTCTTTCTTGCAGGCCTCCCTTGAAAAGCATGTATGTTATGGTAGCATAACTCCATGGTTCCCTTTCTCAGCTCATCAGCACTATTTTTTGAAGCTGTAGGTTGTTTATTGACATGGGCATTTTACATTTTGTTATTACCAGGCCCCATCAGATTCCCCAGGCTGCCTGTGTGTTATCACAGGAAATATTTCTCTACTTGTCTCTTCCATTATCTCAGCTCTTGTTTGACGGGGATTAGGAAAGGGCACAAGAAGGAAGCTGAACAAAACTGCACGACTGGTACCTTTCTCTGTCTTCTGTAAGGGCTTGTTAACAATCCTGGATTTCCTGGGAGAGGACAGCAATCACAGATGTGTGTATGTGCTCTTACAGAAAGGGGAAACCAGTAACCCTGGGAAATTTGTGCTCAATCTCGGAAGTGCATCAGAGATATACTCCACCTCTGAAAGTCTCAAGGCTGAGTATATATTTAAAATGTATCTTTGCATTTTTCTGGTTAGCAACATAAATGACTAGCAAGATAAAATAGAGCATTATTTTATTCTCATTCTATAACTACATAACTAATTGACTTGTTTCCTAATTAATTTCTAGTTCCTTGCACTAGAGCATGGACTCTATGAAATCCAGAATGTAGCTTTGTTCATTGTTATATCTCTAGCCTAAAACTGTATATCAAACATAAGCTCAACAAATGTTCATTGAATTAATTGATAAATGATACTAGAATTAGATTCTAATCCATAAGACAGAAACATAACCAGGAATATATTTCTTAAAACATCTTGGACTCATCTTTCTCCTCTGTAAACTGGGAGGAAGGAAGGAAGGGGGACAAGAAGATGACTTATAAAGGTCCATTCCAATTCCAGAATTCTGTGCATTGTTAGCAGGAAAGAATATTGGACTGACCCATCAATTCACTGATTAATTGAAAAATAGGAATTAATATAATTTTACAGAAGGGAATTAAATGGATTTAGTACCAACAGTGTACCAGCCTATTTTGAATAAAACACAGCTCCTATGCTGGTTGCTTCCTGAGGGGTAGGAAATGCAAATGAACAGCTCATATAACTCTGTAGGATATAAGAGCAAAGGATGACCATGTATAAGCATACCTCAGAGATATTGTAGGTTCAGTTCCAGACCACTGTAATAAAGCAAATATCACAATAAAGTGAATTTCAATAATATTTTGGTTTCCCAGTGCATATAAAAGTTATGTGTACACTATACTATTATTAAGTGAGCAATAGTATTGTGCCTAAAAACATGTATTTGCGTTAATTAAAATATACTTTATTGCTAAAAAAATGCTGATTACCTGCTCCTTCAGCAAGTAGTAATCTTTTTGTTGGTAGATGGTCTTTTGTCGGTGTAGATGGCTTCAGAGTAATCAGGGTGGTGGTGGCTGAAGGTTGGGGTAGCCGTGGCAGTTTCTTAAAATGAGAAAGCCATGAAGTTTGCCACGTGAATTGACTCTTCTTTTCACAAAAGTTTTCTCTGCAGCCTGAAATGCTGTTTGATAGCATTTTATCCACAGTCAAACTTCTTTCAGAATTGGAGTCAATCCTCTCAAACCCTGCTGCTGCTTTATCAACTCAGTTTATGTAATGTTCTAAATCTTCTGTTGTCATTTCAACAACATTCATAGCATTTTTAACACTAGATTCCATCTTAACGAATCACTTTCTTTGCTTATCCATGAGAAACAACTCCTAATCTATTAAGTTTGACCATGAGATTGCACCAATTTGGTCACATCTTTAGGCTGGGTTACCACCACCTCCACTTCCCCTTCTCCTCTCTTCCTTCTCCTCCTCCTCTTTCTCTTCTTCCTCCTCCCTCTTCTCCTTCTTATTCACTTCTTCTCCTCCTCCTTCTCCTTTTTTTTTTTTTCTCAGAGACAGGGTCTCACTCTATTGCCCAGGCTGGAGTGCAGTGGCATAATCATAACTCATAATCATAATCGTAGCCTCAAACTCCTGAGCTCAAGCAGTCCCCTCAACTCAGCCTCCTGAATAGGTAGGACTATAGGCATGTGCCACTACGCCTGCTTCTTTTGTTGTTTTTGTATAGACAGGATCTCAAATTTGTGGCTTCAAGTGATCCTACTCCTCCCTCTGCCTCCCAAAGTACTGAGATTACAGGTCTCAGCCACCATGCCCAGCCCCATGCTCTACTTCTAATTCCAGTTCTCTTGCATTTTTACCTCATCTGCAGTGACTTCCTTCACCAAAGTCTTGAACCCTTTAATGCCATCTTTGAGTGTTTAAACACCTTCTTCCAAACTCCTATTAATGTAGATATTTTGATCTTTTCCCATAAATGACAAATGTTATTAATGGCATCTAGAATGGTGAATTCCTTCCAGAAGGGCTTAAATGTAATTTTCCAAGACCTATCAGAAGAATCACTATCTATGAGAGCTATATCATTACAAAATGTATTTCTAAAATGATAGGACTTAAAAGTAGAAATTACTCTTGATCCGTGAGCTGCAGAATGGATGTTGTGTTAGCAGGCATGAAAACAACGTTCATTTGCCAGCTTCCACCTTTTTTTCTGCAGCTTTCTCTCACCTCTCCCAGCCTTCAGAGAATTGAAAAGAGTTAAGATCTTGCTCTGGATTAGGCTTTGGAATTAACAAATGTAGCTAGCTTGATTTTCTATCCGGATCACTAAAACGATCTCCAGATCAGCAGTAAGGTGGTTTTGCTTTCTTATCATTCATGTGTTCACTGCAGTTGCATTTTAAATTTTCATCAAGAACTTTTTTTTGCATTCACAGCTTGGCTAACTGATATAAACGGCCTAGCTTTCAACGTATCTTGACTTTTGGTATGCCTTCCAGACTAAGCTTAAGTATTTCTAGCTTTTGATTTCAAAGTGAGAGACATGCAATTCATTCTTTCACCTGAACTCTTAGAGGTCATTGTAAGGTTATTAATTGGCCTAATTTCAGTATTGTTGTATCTCAGGAAATAGTGAGGCCTAAGGAGAAAGAAAGAGATGGGGGAATGTCTGGTCAGGAAAAGAGTCAGAACATGTATTTATCAATTCAGTTTGCTATCTTAAGTGGGTGCTGTTCATGGTGCCCCAAAGCATTACAAGAGTAACATCAAAGTTCACAGATCATAGTTTACCATCACAGATAAAACAATAATAATAAAGATTGAAATACGGGAGAATTACTAAAGTGTGACACAGAGACAGGAAGGAAGGAAGGAAGGAGGGAGGGAGGGAGGGAGGAAGAGAAGGAGGAAGGAAAGGGGGGAAGGAAGGAGGAAGGAAGGGAGAAAAGGGGGAGGGAGAGAGGAAGGAAGGGAGGAAAGGTGGAGGGAGGGAGGGAGGGAAGGGGAGAAAAGGGAAAGGGAGGGAGGGAGGGAGAAGAGGGAGGGAAGGGGGAAGAAAGAAAGGAAGGAAAAGGAGAAATAAAGGGAGAAAGAAAGAGATGGAGAAGGGCGTGGCAAAGGTACCGGGGAGAAAGGAAGGAAAGAAGAGGCAGAGGGCTGTGTGAAAATTGTTCTGAAATCAATTTTATCTCTTCTTTTATTGTCAAAAAACAAACACAACAACTAACTCTATAGCATATACAGAATGGAATATGAGGTGTTGCCCAGGATTAGAGATGTGCCAACACTGTTGTTGTTGATAGGTTATGCTTTTCACGAAAGCATTTAGCAAAAATTTTAAGAAAGTTAGTTTTATAGAACTCTCACCTCAGCCTATTTGAAACGAAGCTGACCAAATGACATAGTGATGCAATTTCGTGTCTATATCATAATAACCACATCTATCAAATAAGTATTGTCAAAAATTGTTGCAAGAGTAGAATTTTTGATGACTCTCTGGATTTAATTAGGGCATCATTTGGATCTTTGAAAGCATTTTATACACGTAAGTTGTTTTTGCAACATCAATTGTAATGATTTGTACTCTCTGGTTTTTTTCCCTAATAAGAAGGGATGGTGCAATCTAATCTTCATGTTGAGGATATGAAGTTATTTTTTTTTTCTTCAACTTCTTTAAATATTAGCAACTATTTCACACACAGGTTTTTCTTAAGAAATGTCATTTTACCAGTGAGAGCAGCCAAATCTCACTTAGGAAATAATGGTCAATGCCTCTCAATCATTCATAAATGGAGTTGACCTAATCTAAACTACGCTTCAAGATAAGACGGCCACTGAAGAAATTTCTAACACAGATGGTCAAAGCAATTCAAATATTATATAATCCTCTATCTTCCTCCACCAAATCATCCAAGTTTCCAAACTGCCAAGACTTCCACTTTTTTCTGAGTTATCTGAGAGACAGGATATGCTTAAGATTTCCCACATTTTAAAATATGTCTTTAAATGCAATTTCTCCATGCACAATGAGTAATCAAATTTCTACACCTAATAAATACTCCCTGCAACTTTTTTAGCACATCAAAACACACTATGGTAATACTATTCTCCTTAATGCCAATGTCACAACCACAATGAAAAAGAAACCATGGAAGGGAAGACTTTTTCTCCAAGTCAATTTAAAACTTCCCTATTCATTTTAAATATTTATTTGCATTAATTTTTCAAAGCAACAAAACAAATATTCATCAAGTGAAACTAAGCATGACCCCCCTCAGATGGGTACATCTGTTGCTTTCCTGCTGTGTCCCTGAATAATTCATTTTAATACATTTAAAGTATACACTTCATTAAAATGAGCTACATCGTTTACATATAAAATTTACATTGATGAAAACAAAAATAAAAGCTGTTAGAAAGCTGATCCTAAAATTTCGTTGCTCTGTGTAATTTATATCTAGCTGTCTCTATGTATTTACTCCTACAGTAATGGTATAAAGGCATCTCCACATCCTCTGGCCCATTGGGAGCTTTAGTTATATCAGCAAATATGTGGGAAAAGTTAGCAGTATATTTCCTACAGCCTTTGTTCCTCATTGACAACTTCAACAAGATTTATAGTCACTGCTTGTCCATTTTCACTCCCTCTGCTCACATCATATAATAGATACGCCATATATACTGAATGGTGTTTAGGAATCAAAGCCAACAGAGAGAATACTAATTAGTTTTAACTTCTTGAAAATTGATTAACTTTTGCTGGTCTGATGCAGCACAGGAAAAACATTTTCAGTTCAATTTACTCCCTGCCCTTTTGAACTCTGTTAACTGATTATCTAAATGGTTTTCAGAAAAGCCTTAATTTTTTTTTTTACCATTATAGCATTTCCCCCTCCTCCATTTTTATGGTTATGTCTTAAGTCAGGAAGGGAGAGGAGGGAAGGGGTGGAGACAAGAGGAGAGGGGATGAGAGGAAAAAGTTTAGCATTTAAAGACACGGTATTAAGTATTCCCTTTAAAGGAACTTGCTTTCTATAAATTTTTTATTGGAAAAAACTATTTTCATATATCTTGCAGATAAAGTTTGAGTGACATAGAATCAAGTATAATTTATGAGATATTTTCTACATAAGACATTTTCACAATATTTGACAATTGTCACTATTGCTACTTATTAGAAAAAAAGGCTCTACATCATAAGATCATCAAATCTCAAAGATTATGTACGAGGTCTACACTATAACAAATATTTTTATATTAATAACTAATCATAGCAATGGAATTTTAAAACTCTGTAGTATTTTTTTTCCTGAGGAGCCAGAACAATTTTTGTTTATTCAATAGTACACTATTTTTTGGAAAAGTAAAGTGTAAAACAAAGCAAAACAAAACCTTTCCTATTAATGGTGACTGGTTGACGTCTTACTTTATAGAAACCAGCCTCTGAGAACACATATATTTTCAAATCACAATATTTTGATCTTTTACAGGATTTGTCACATTTCCCCGGTTGATGTGACCCTTTTATCAGGAGAAAAATTACCTGAAACTACATACCTAGTACCTCACTGCTTGCTTCCCCACCTGTTCCCTTCTCTCATGAGCACGAGCTCAAGTGTGCACACACGCACATGTGCACACACACACAGACATACGCACCTGTAACCAGAATAAAGTGAGTCATAATAGTTCTGCTATTGAAAGTTAGTATTAGTTAACAAATATGCTACTGTAGGCTAGTATGAAAAAGCTTTACATTATTTATTTAAAGCCATATCAAAAGCCAAAACTGTAATGTTTCTTATGTTGAAACAGCAACTGAGGTCAGTGCTAGGTTACTAGGAGACACCACTGTGGTTCAGTTATATTACTAGTACCACACTTGAAGAATCATTGCTCTTTATTTTTGTTTGTTTATTTGTTTGAGATAAGGTCTTGCTCTGTCACCCAGGCTGGATGCTATGCTGTGATCTCTGTTCACTGCCCCCCAGACTCAAGCGATTCTCCTGCCTCAGCCTCCTGAGTAGCTAGGATTACAATTTTGTATTTTTAGTAGAGATGGGGTTTCACCATGTTAGCCAGGCTGCTCTTGAACTCCTGACCTCAAATGATAAGCCAACCTCAGCCTCCCCAAGTGCTGGGATAACAGATGTGAGCCACTGCACCTGGCCAGAATCATTGCTCTTAATCTTAGCTTCCTGGCTTATTAAGGAAAATCCAAATATTCCATTTAATCTTTCTTCCTCATGTATAAGCTAAGTTTTTTTCTGTCATAAAAGAAAAAACATTCTAAGGCAAATTCCTTCTCACTGTAATTTCTGCTCTTTTTCTCATGCCTTTTTCTGGTGTTTTTGTATATCTGTAACACTCTTGCTCTCCTATTAAAAGCTGACAGCAAGCCTGGGTATAAACCAGGAGCCATTAGAAATATCAGATTAGGGATCAGCCCAGGAATCTACTTTATGGGCTATTTGTTCACCTATCTGACTGGACAGTGACAACGTCAATACCATCAATTACAGACTTTCTTCTGTGGATTCTTAGAAGGTTTTTTACTTTTTTCGTATTATATGAGCAGCAAAGGTGACCTCCAGCCCAAGGATATGGATTAAAATGTCCATATATATAATATAAATGATATATATCCATATATATAATCATCCAAATAATATATATCCATATATATAATACAAAATTGTATACATATAATATTTTTATAAATATTAAATAAATAAATATATATACATATATAGCGTGTATAACATATCTCAGTTCTCACAGCAGAAAAAAAAATTATGGCCGATTCTTTGAATGTTTTGATAGTGGCATTTTTAAAGTTCTAGACTACCACAATACTTACTTAAATATAACCCATGATCATTTTAGCTTGCATTATCCAAAGAACAGTGCTTGCTCCTGACAAATAACATGTGCCCGTATGTCAATGAAAAAAGCAGTAAATTATTTTAGCTTATATGCCCGTTCAATTGGTTTATGCTCTATTTGTAACATGCTACTTATTTTACTTTTAGTATAATGCCTTGCATGTCAATATCTAGTCAGAAGTAAATTTGGCTGCAGGTAAAATTCTGACAGAGAAGAGGCGCAGGTGATCCGTGGCCTAGTAGAGTTGGGTCAGTCAGATATAAATGAAAAAATTAACTAGCATCCGGTGTATTTGTAATATTTATAAAATGGGGCTGTGTATGTTCAGACATTTTATCTTTATTATCAGACACTTTCTGCCTTTGAGATGCAGCACTCCAAATGGTGAATACTAAAGACACAGGCTCTTGATCGGGGTGAGGAAGTTGGAAGAGGCAGGACAAGAAAGGAGGCTGACTTTCTAGAAATATGAAAAACAGCTTTATCTGAAAGCTCTAGTACTACAGCTCTATGATGGGATCCTATTTGATACTCACAGCCCATTAAGGCAAAAGAGTGATGTTCTCCTTGGGCAAATGAAGAAGCTGAGGCTCAGAGAGAATAAATGACATAGCCAAGATTCTGCCAAATTCCCTTCCCTTTTCACCAGTTTATGGAATTAGAAAACTTAAGTTTTAGTTATATTCTGCCACTTTCTATCTCAGGGACTTGAGCAAATCAGTATTTTCACCTGTATAATGCATGATTATAACCCAGTGCTATGCTTACATTTCCTGGGTTATTTTTTAGATTGAAATTAAATGGTGACTATGAAGATACTTTATGAAAATTTCAAAGTACTGAATAAATATAAAACATTATCTAAATGGCAAAATAGAATACCCTGCTTCCGCCCATCCCTACCACAGTATAATATAAATAGTTTCTATTGAGAGGAGATTTTTGGACAAAGGGGTGTTAAAGATGAAAGCTAAAATTCACCTACCTTGATATAAATATAGTCATAGTTTGCAAACTAGTTGTCTGTAGTGTTTCATAGATTAGAGCCAAAATATATATTTTACCAACACACATTTTATATAATATATATGTGTAATATAACCCTATATATGTATACTGTTATATGCAATATAACATTATATATATATATAATGTATGTTGATGAAATATATATATAGACACACATTCACACACACACATTTAAACAATCTCAAGCTACAGAAAAGTTGCAAGTAAAGAACAAGAAACATTTTTAAACCACTTGAGAGTAAGTTATTGGTATGGTGTATTCTCAAGAAACTGCAATTATTATAATTACTAGCAAATGAGTAATTATAAAGAATTTAATCATATTTAATTTGGCAATATTTTATGCATCCAGAGTGTAAAGTAAGCTATTTTATTCTGTCTGTTTTTTTTTTTCCTAAACTGCTTCTGATATTTTATAAAAATTGTATAAAATCATTAGAGAATACCTAAGCCAAATCCAGCATCCAAGATAAGGAAATTTACACCCAGTTAAGTCATTTTCCCTGGACCACCAGGTTGCATGTAAATCACTTTATAAAAGCAGATTTGACAAAATGGTATTCTCACTGCTGCTATCAAAAAAATGTAAGACTGAAATCCTTTGTGTTCTTTCTCTTCAAAGTGGCCTAGGCATATTCATGCTTGACATAAAACTAAAAGAAAAGAAAATGCTGACAAGTGAAATATTTACATAAATGTTAGTGTAGAAGCCATTGGTTTAGAAGATGCTTTTTAATTGATTAGGGAAATTAACAGAGGAAAACAGAATCACATAACAGGTACAGTAATTTGTAATTAGATTTATAATATATAGACTTATATTCTATTTGCTTTAATGTTTTTTGAATGTATGCCCAGTAACTCAAAGGCACCTAGAGCTTGGTAAATGTCAAAAAAGAAGACTGTATAGTTCAAAGTTGATCACAGAGGCTAAAAATTATATACAGTATGTGCCAATCATTGAGATTCAATCACTGTTTTATCACTTAAGAAATGATAAAATCTGCTTTTACGACACAAAGCCTATACTTCTAACACTCTGAGCTCTGTTTTTAAAAAATGCTGTCATATCTTACTCTTTATTTCTGGAAACCAGAAATAGCCTAGTTGTTCTTGGAAAATTCACTCTATTTCTGATTTCTTCCTTGTCAAAAAGTCAGTTTGTTCACATTCAGAGCATAAATGAAACCTCAATTTGCATAATGCCTTAAAGAAATGACAACATGAATCTGTGATTTTTTTCTGATGTGTAACTAAACATACCAGTTGCTTTAAATGGTGTAATCAATAACATAGCTTAACACAGTTTACCATGCTTTCTGGGCAAAGACTGTGTGTGTGTGGATGGGGGTAAAAATCTGTTGAAATTCCCAGTTATGTATAGTGAATCAGTTAAATTCTCTATTCTGAAACTACTACTACTAGTATTTTTTAAATGATCTTTTCTGTGTTTGAATGGTTAGATTTCTAAGTTTAATCATGCATTGCAGCACGACCTCGTGGTTAATGATGGACCATGTATAGGTTGGTGTCATCTTGGTCTCATCTTATTATAATGGAGCTGAAACATTTCTATTGTCTGGTAACACTGTAGACATCCTAATGTCCTAGCACAATGCACTATTTACATGTTATTGGTGATGCTAGTATAAACAAATCTACTGCAATGCCAGTTATATAAAAGTATAGTAATACAATTATGTACAGTACATAATACTTGATCATGATAATAAATGACTTATTTAATAGTTTACATATTTTCTGTACTATACTTTGTACTTATAGAAAAAAGTAAATGTAAATAGCCTTAGGCAAGTCTTTCAGGAAGTATTTCAGAAGAAGGCATTGTTATCATAGGAATTGACAACTCTGTGTATGTTACTGCCCCTGAAGACTTTCCAGTTGGACAAGATGTGGAGAGGGAAGACAGTGATATTGATGATCCTGACCCTGTGTAGGCCTAGGGTAGTATGCATATTTGTGTCTTCGTTTTTAACAAAAAATTTAAACAGTATAAATAAATGAATAATTTATAAATAGAAACCTGCTTGTGGAACAATAATATTAAGAAAGAAATATTTTTTATTCAACTGTAAAATGTGTTTGTGTTTCAAGCTAAGCGTGATTACAAAAGAGTCAAAATTTTAAAAGATCAAAGTTTATAAACTAAAACAGTTACCATAAGCTAAGTTGAGTATTAAAGAAAAATGTGTTTTATAAATTAAATGCAGCCTAGGTATACAGTAGCATACGGTAATATTCTAAGCCTTCACATTCACTCACCACTCACTCACTGTCTAACCTAGAGCAACTTTTACTTTTCCAAGCTGCATTCTAGGTAAGGACCCTATACAGGTGTGCCATTTTTAATATTTTATAACATATTTTTGCTGTATTTTTTGTGTTTTCTATACTAATTTTTCTTTAAAGTGTATGAGACAAATGATAAGTAGCTTGTTCTTTTTCATTCCGGAGCATAATTCCTTTTTAAAAACCTATTTGATGCATGAACCATATTTCCCTTCTCAGAGAACTCAAAATCTACAAATAAAACCAGAACCTCAGAAAAAGAACCCAAAGAATAAAAGCAGTTTAAAAAAAACAGAAATCCTTTTAACCACTCATATATTTATTATCATTTTCATATCACTGTGTCACTGTGCAAGTATTTCAAATCAGCTAAATGACAAAATATTTCATCTATGAGCTCTCCCCTTGATTGTCTAAGCCAATAAAAAAGAACATGGACACAGATAGTCTGATCTGATAATCTAAAAGGTATGCACAAAACTTTGTTTTGAAATGTGCCATATTTTGTGGAAAATTGGCTGCAAGTTTAGGATAATTTTGCATTTCTTATTGAGCATATCAACTGGCAGAGTTTTGATGGAAAGTGAAGAAAAAAGCCAGCACAATTTTTAAATCTGCTTTGGTGTGCCTCACACTCAAAGACTAGCACAGAGTCTACAAGTAAAATGTAAATTTTATGTAGCAAGGAAAACTAAGATAAAGGTTCCTTAGTGTCTTCACTATGTCTCTTCGTAGAATCCGGCCTAGTATATCATGGCTCATTAATAATTATTACAAGGTGATATCAGGTTTCTGGACTGCGGTAAATTCTCTCTCACTTTATTCAGGTATGTCATGAATTCTATTTCTTATGGCACCTACTGAATATTATTTGTTGAGTCCTGAATGTTGATCAAGGAGCTATGCTTTTAAGGTCTATTACTTTTCACAAATTAACTATTTGCAGTTGCTTTTTCAAAAAGGATTGGGATTTTTAGCAATGTAGTTGCAATGGAATTTTCAATATTACGAACGTCTGAGTCTTGAACATCTGTATTTACTTTCAAATGCCAAAACTCATCTACTTCACTATATGCATTATTAATCTGTAAGTTGGTTGCCTGTGAAAATATATGCTTTAATTTACAAATAGACAATTAAGGAGGAAATCTTTTAGAAACAGAAAAACAATATGTCTGGGCTGTAGTGGGTTTAAATGAAAAAAAAAAGTGCAAACACCTGTAGTAAAATATTAAGAACATAAAACTGTCAGTGTCAAGATTGCTTTTCACATTGCAACATGACAAAAATGTCACTGTCTCACTAACTAAGCCACTGTCTTTTTCTTCTCTGCATAAATCCTGCCTCTAAGCTTTCTCAAATCCTTTTCAGAATGAAGCAGAAATTCTAAATACATTAATAAACAAAACAAAATAGAACATTTTATATGATTACTGCCAAGACGGAAAATCTTATTGGATGGTTATTTTGCACTGTGTATTAAAATTTAAAATACGCATAACCTATTGACCCAACAATCTTATACACAGAGTTCTGTCACACAGAAATAATAGCATCTGTGCATACAGATGTTTGCACAAAGATATTTACTGCAGCATTGTTAGTGATATAAAAAACTGGTATTATGACTCAAATGCCTTTCAATGAGCAAATGATTTTTAAAACTTTGCAGTGTACAATAGAGTACTACACAGACATTTAAGAATAAATGAGATAGCAATGTTTGTGACCTGGAAAGATGTTCCGTAGAGTATTGTGATGTAAAACAAGCAAGTATAGATCATGAGATGAAGCTCAATTCCATTGTAAAAATAAAATACAAAAAATACATAAAAATAAATAAAATGCAATACTATGTAAAGCAGTGTGAGTGTGTGTGTGTGTGTGTGTGTGTGTGTGTGTGTGTGTGTATCTAACTGTATTTGGGCAATGGAAAAATAGGAATTTCTTATTCTAAATTCTAATTATTTTCTCCCTCTTTTTCTCTTCCAGCTTAATCTGAAATTTCAAGTTTTTCCCTTCATAACTGAAATTGTCTTTGTATGTGCAAAACCAAGTGCAGTTTTTCTAATTTAGTGTTGAGAAAATTTGAGTCAAAGCTGTAGCAACCCCCATATCACATTGATTGGGTGAATTCGTTCTCCAACACCAGGTTTACTGGAAAGTATAGTAATCTATGGTTTATGGCATTTAACTCTCATTATTTATTCAAAGCACAATTAACAGGTCACGATTTGGTTATCACCAGGCTTCAGGATCACACGCTACTTGGGACCATTTTTGTTGTTCTTTCTTTTTGTTAGTTATGTCAGCAGATGATAATATTCATATTTTAAGACCTCTGTAGCGGAGCATCAAAGCCGCGTAACTTCTACAGCCTTTCCCTTTCCTGCTATTTGCTCACTGACCTTTTACAAATTTAATTATTTATACCCAATTTGGCTTCTTCTCTTTTTCTTTTTGCCTATTAATGTATCTAATGTAGAATTGATATTGTGAACCATGCGATGGAATGTGCTCTAGGAAATCTCTCACCTTCTAAAGCCAAGTGACAAATGAAAAGGAAAATGCCACAGGATTTTGCAATTTGAAACAGAGTGGTAAAATAAGGATGGATTGCTGAAATTATGGTGTAACACGTTCATTTCCTCCCTACTGGGAAGAATTTTACCCAATACCTGGAGCCGATCTTCTGATCAGATATTTAGTAAAGCACCCAGGAATAATCCTGATCTCTTAATCCAGCATCACTCTAAGAATGGGCTAAATAATTTAATGTCGGGTTGACCTTCACTCTTAAAACATTGCAGTGTTTCATCCTGTCTCCTGCTTGATTATCACTTAGACCTGTTCAATTGTTTTACGAATTAAATTATAAAGAGACAAAAGAATAGGAAAAGCCCTGGAAATGGGTAGGATCTGTCCCTTGGATATCATGAATTGAAGACAATTGTAATGATAATAGCAATCCTGATATTTTAATAAGTTTAGGCTTTATTTTAAAAGATATTGTAGGAATGCCTGCTGAATTATGTTCAATTAAGGACATTAAGGAAAAATAGTCAGTGAGAGAACACTGATTCTAAATGTGATTTGTCACAGTGATGGAAAAGAATCTAAATGTATATTCTCCATATTTTTCCTTAACTATGAAATGATCCAAATATCTAGTTAGTTCTGATTTGCTTTTATTTCCTAACAGTCAATGGAGAAAATAAAATAAAACTTGAATCACAAAAGAATTGATGGGATCGCAGATTAAAAGAATTTAATGACGTGTTATAAGAAATTAAGAATTTACCAAAAAATTATTTTTAAAAATTCAGTTAATGTTTAGCAGTATTTAGTAAGTATTAGTAAATTCATTTTGTCATAATATTTTTGGATCATGGGTACTATAAATTTTTTTCACATGACTTTTTTTGTTTTCTCTACCAAAAAATTGTGTTCGATTATGGCACTGATGAAACAGAAGTGCTAAAAGATAAACTTATGGGCATATTAACATTTTAAAGCATTTATTTGAGCATTCAGTGATTTATGAGTTGAGCAACACCAGACCTCAAGTGGCTGGGGTTCCATTAACAGGGCCTGAGGGGAAAACTATGTTGGTGAGAAAAGATTTATTTTCTCATCCATAGCTAGATTCATGGCTGAGGCACCTGTAACAAAAGAGAGATTAAAAGGAGAAAAGCATACACCTTTATTTACTATAATTGATACGTGACCCAGAAGCCTTCAGAAATGAAGATTCCCCCAAACAGGAAAAACTTGTGTATTTCTGTGGACAGTCATGTAGGAGCATGATTGAAGGAGAAAAAGGTATGATTTAGCAGTAATATACCAGGGAGAATTTAGCAAGGCCTGGTTGTTCAGATTCTTCTTGATGCCTCTGTGTGATATTCTTTTTCTCAGTAGAGGGCACATGAGGGTCTCTGTCCTGTGCTAAGAGAAGGCCAGATAGTTTTTATGATCTGCTTTGGGGAGATGTGGGGAGGTCAGAGTAACTTTCTTGCTTCTTCTGTTTCCTCAAATTCCAAGGTGCCATCTTTTGGGGTAGTCTATCCTGAACCCCATCAAGTTTTATAAAGCGTTCACGAAAGCAAGACAGAAAATATTTGGTTGGTTAAAATGAAAAATCGCTGGAGAGGTTAGTTGGCAGTTTCTGATTGGTGAAGCCTCTAACTAAAGATTAGGTGGTGGTTTCTGTTGGTTAAACTCAGGTTCTATTTTACTCTTTACATTTAGTTGAATTTTGATTTCCTTGCATAAAAAAGTAAGGTGAGCCATAACAGACAAATGACCTCCTATTTATTTATTTATTTAATTAATTACACTTTAAGTTCTCGGATACATGTACATAACATGCAGGTTTGTTACATAGGTATACACGTGCCGTGGTAGTTTGCTGCACCAATCAACCTGTCGTCTACATTAGGTATTTCTCCTAATGCTCTCCCTCCCCTAGCCCCCCATCCCCCAACAGGCCCCAATGTGCGACGTTCCCCTCCCTGTGTCCATGTGTTCTTGTTGTTCAACTCTCACTTATGAGTGAGAACATGCAATATTTGGTTTTCTGTTCCTTTGTTAGTTTGCTGAGAATGATGGTTCTCAGCTTCGTCCATGTCCCTGCAAAGGGCATGAACTCATCCTTTTTTATGGCTGCATAGTATTCCATGGTGTGTGTGTGCCACATTTGCTTTATCTAGTCTACCATTGATGGGCATTGGGGCTGGTTCCATGCCTTTGCTATTGTGAACAGTGCTGCAGTAAACATAGGTGCGCATATGTCTTTATAGTAGAATGATTTATAATCCTTTGGGCATATACCCAGTAATGGGATTGCTGAGTCAAATGGTATTTCTGGTTCTAGGTTCTTGAGAAATTGCCACACTGTCTTCCACAATGGTTGAATTAATTTACACTCCCATTAACAGGGTAAAAGCGTTCCTGTTTCTCTACATACTCTCCAGCATCTGTTGTTTTCTGACTTTTTAATGATCATCATTCTAACTGGCGTGAGGTGGTATCTAATTGTGGTTTTGATTTGCATTTCTCTAATGACCAGTGATGATGAGCTTTTTTTCATATGTTTGTTGGCCACATAAATGTCTTCTTTTGAGAAGTGTTCATATCTTTTGCCCACTTTTTAAGGGGTTTTTTCTTTCTTGTAAATTTGTTTAAGCTCCTTGTGGATTCTGGATATTAGCCCTTTGTCAGATTGATAGACTGCAAAAATTCTCCCCATTCTGTAGGTTGCCTGTTCTCTCTGATGATAGTTTCTTTTGTTGTGCAGAAGCTTTTTAGTTTAATTAGACCCTGTTTGTCAATTTTGACTTTTGTTTCCATAGCTTTTGGTGTTTTAGTCATTAAGTCTTTGCCCATGCCTATTTCCTGAACAGTATAACCTAGGTTTTCTTCTAGGGCTTTTATGGTTTTAGATCTTACGTTTAAGCCTTTAATCCAAATTGAGTTAATTTTTGTATACAGTGTAAGGAAGGGGTCCAGTTTCAGCTTTCTGCATATGGCTAGCCAGTTTTTCCAACAACATTTATTAAATAGGGAATCCTTTCCCCATTGCTTGTTTTTGTCAGGTTTGTCAAAGAGCAGATGGTTGTAGATGTGTGGCATTATTTCTGAGGCCTCTGTTCTGTTCCACTAGTCTATATATTTGCTTTGATACCAGTACTATGCTGTTTTGGCTACTGTAGCCTTTTAGAATAGTTTGAAATCAGATAGTTTGATGCCTCTAGCTTTGTTCTTTTTGCTTAGGATTGTCTTGGCTATGCAGGCTCTTTTTTTGTTCTGCATGAAATTTAAAGTAGTTTTTTTGTAATTCTGTGTAGAAAGTCAGTGGTAGCTTGATGGGGATAGCATTGAATCTATAAATTACTTTGAGCAGTGTGGCCATTTTCACAATATTTGTTCTTCCTATCCATGAGTAGGGAATGTTTTTCCATTTGTTTATGTCCTCTCTTATTTCCTTGAGCAATGGTTTGTAGTTCTTCTTGAAGAGGTCCTTCACATCCCATGTAAGTTGTATTTCTAGGTATTTTATTCTCTTGGTAGCAATAGTGAATGGGAGTTCACTCATTATTTAGCTCTCTGTCTAGCGTTGGTATATAGGAATGCTTGTGATTTTTGTACATTGATTTTGTTTCCTGAGACTGCTTATCCTGAGAAGTTGCTTATCAGCTTAAGGATATTTTGGGCTGAGAAGATGGGTTTTGTAAATATAAAATCATGTTATCTGCAAACAAAGACAATTGGACTTCCTTGCTTCCTAATTTAATATACTTTATTTATTTCTCTTGCCTGGTTGCCCTGGCCAGAACTTTTAATACTATGTTGAATAGGAGAGGTGTTAGAGGGCATCCTTGTCTTGCACCAGTTTTCAGAGGGAATGCTTCCAGTTTTTGCCCGTTCAGTGTGATATTGGCTGTGGGTTTGTCATAAATAACTCTTGTTATTTTGAGATATGTTCCATCAATATCTAGTATATTGAGAGTTTTTAGCATGAAGGAGTGTTGAATTTTATTGAAGGCCTTTTTCTGCATCTATTGAGATAATCATGTATTTTTTGTCATTGGTTCTGTTTATGTGATGGATTACATTTATTGAATTGCATATGTTGAACCAGCCTTGCATCACAGATATGAAGCCGACTTCATTCTGTTTGCTAGTATTTTATTGAGGATTTTCACGACAATGTTCATCAGGGATACTGGCCTGAATTTTTCTTTTTTTGTTGTGTCTCTGCCAGGTTTTGGTATCAGGATGATGCTGGCTTCATAAAATGAGTTAGCGAGGAGTCCTTCTTTTTCTGTTTTTGGAATAGTTTCAGAAGGAATGGTAGTAGCTCCTCTTTGTACCTCTGGTAGAATTCAGCTGTGAATCCGTCTGGTTCTAGGCTTTTTTTCATTGGTAGGCTATTAATTACTGCTTCAATTTCAGAACTTGATATTGGTCTATTCAGAGATTTGACTTCTTCTTGTTTGAGTCTTGAGAAGGTGTGCATTTCCAGAAATTTATCCATTTCTTCTGATTTTCTAGATTATTTTCATAGAGGTGTTTATAGTATTCTCTGGTTTTAGTTTGTATTTCTGCAGAATCAGTAGTGATATCCTCTTTATCATTTTTTATTGTGTCTATTTGATTCTTCTCACTTTTTTTCTTTACTAATCTGAATAGCAGTCTATCTATTTTGTTATTCTTTTCAAAAAACTAGCTACTGAATTCATTGATTTTTTTGAAGGATTTTTCATGTCTCTATCTCCTTCAACTCTGCTCTGATCTTAGTTATTTCTTGTCTTCTGCTAGCTTTTGAATTTGTTTGCCCTTGCCTCTCTAGTTCTTCTAATTGTGATGTTAGGATATCAATTTTAGATCTTTCCCACTTTCTCCTGTGGGCATTTAGTGCTATAAATTTTCCTCTAAACACTGCTTTAGCTGTGTTCCAGAGATTCTGGTACCTTGTGTCTTTGTTCTCATTGGTTTCAGAGAACTTATTTATTTCTGCCTTAATTTCGTTATTTACCCAGTAGTCATTCAGGAGTAGGTTGTTCTGTTTCCATGTAGTTATGTGGTTTTGAGTGAGTTTCTTAATCCTTCGTTCTAATTTGATTGCACTGTGGTCTGAGAAACTTTTTGTTATGATTTCCGTTCTTTTGCATTTACTGAGGAGTGTTTTACTTCCAGTTACATGGTTAATTTTAGAATCCAATTATTTTTTTTAAAACAGAAGTATTTAAATCTCCATTTCTACATGTCAATGTTGACAAATTTTCCTAATTTTTCCAAAATGGGAAATGGACAGAGTAAACAGTGTTTAACAAGTAGCTAAAACAATATTAAATATGCATTTTTTAAAAAAATATGAAAAATTATCCATGCTTAAATCATTTTAGAAATATGGGTTTGGTTTTTTACCATTGGAGAATTTCATTCTTGTTATTTCACTGTCCTTATTTTAATAAGGACTAAAACTACATGGAAATGATTTGAAGTATTAGTTATGTTTGCACTGGCAGCATTATGGCCAGTGGAAACAAACACTGTGTTAAAATACTTAAGTGTCACTTCTGTTTCTTTGATCATGGGCACCCTCTATGTGTGTGCATGTTAAACCAGCTTAACATTTGGGCATGCATGTGTGTGTATAACCTTGTATTCCAGGTGAGACAATAAATCATTGACATATCGGTAACGGGGTCCTCAACTATGTGAATACTTCCGCCAATGACAATTTTCATTACTGAAGTTAAATTTTATCATATATTTGATTGGTAAATATTTGTTTGCTTTATTAGAAGGCAAATAGTTTATTTCAGAGATTAGATCTTTTGCTGTTTTCAGGCTGTCCCTCTCTTCTCACGGATTTTTTTTAGGAATTAGGAGAATGTACGTGTTTCTGAGCAATCCTCTCTAAGGTTTGATGACTATGGTAATTAAGAGAATAGATTAATATTTCCTGAGAAGGCACCAGTTTAGGTTGAGATGCTTTCTAATGTATGAAGAATATAACTTTCAGTGTGGGACTTTTAGAGGAAGAAAATCATTGTGCTTAAGCAACATCTGTTTCAAGTAAAAATTCTGTCACCACCTCCTCATCATGGTTCTTAAATGTCTTTTCATTGATTAGATACTTTCAAGTTTTGTTTTACTTCATTTTACTATTATCTTGACATGTGTTTTAAGAAATTTGCTTGCATTCTTATTGAGGAAGCATTGTTTTCAATTTAAATAGGCCATTTTGGTTAGAAATCTAAAGAAATAGCATAGTTTCTTCATTATAGTATATGCTTGGTTAAGAGAAGTGATTATCTTCATCTTTATTATAATTTGACACAATGCTTCCTTTAAAAAACAGTGATCTTCGAAAATAATTTAGGTGGATAAGAACAAGAGGCATGATGAATAATGTCTAATTAGAAGTAGATGACCTTTTATGCTCTAACAATATTCTATACATCTCCTGTTACCATTTTTTTTCTAACTTAAAAATTAAACTAATCATGTATTATGCAGGGAGTATTAGATACTTATATGTCGGTGCAGCTCATTTCCGATTAATGGATGGTGGAAATCTTCAAACTATCTTGGACCTATTTGGCATTTGAGGAATCTCCTTCCAGGTGACATTTCAAATGCACAAATACATATATGTGTATGTGTATATCCTCAACTTTTTATTCTAGGATAAGACCATAGTAGTAATTAAAGTAATTATATTTCTCTTAACATTCTTGAAAGCTTTTTTTCTTCCAAGTAACACCTTTATGATATACTGAGTTATTTTTGGTTACATTTGGTTTTTAGAACACACTAAAACTGATTTATTTTTTAGAAGCCAAGAGAAAATACACCAAAATAATAACATGGTCTCTTCTAGTAAAGAAACCTATTACTTATTTTTGATGTATGTATATTTTCCCAAACTCGTTTCTTTGACAATGAACATTTTCTCCATAAAATTGCATTATCAAATAATTTGACTGCAGAGGTCTACAGTTGTGGCATCTGATCCCAGGATAATTCTTTCTCTATTTTAAGTCTAAATTTAAGTCTAAATCTTGTGGTGCTGGGGTTGGGGTAAAAAAGAGGGAAGAAAGGCAACTATTTTCAGTCCCTGGGAAAATGAGGGCATTTTTTTTTCCTCTGTCAGGTGGTATAATCTTCAGGTATTCACTGAAGATTGGGGGTCTCCTTGGGGCTCTGTTGTGTGGTCTTTTGGAGCTGCTCCACTTCACAATTCTGTGACTTGCAAGAGATTTCTCCAGATCCACCTGTACCAGCCCAGCCACCATCCTGGGGCACTCCTTTCCCCAGACAGCCTCTGGCAGCGGTTGAACAAACAGCCTTCTTAATTGGTATACAGCAGGACAGCCCAGACTGGATCTCTTCTGTGATGTTCACTACATTTATTCTACAAATATTTTGAGCACCTTCTATGAGCTTCATTCTATTCTAGGTTCTTGAGATTCCTCAGTGCAAAGCCACAAAAAACCCTTGCTGTCATGGAGCCTTTATTCTAAGGACTCATAGGAGACACATGTATCTTTACCATGCCAAAGAGAAGGCATAAGGCTTCTCTTCTTTAGTAGAGACAGGATTTCACCTGTCTCTACTAAAGATCGAGGCCAGGATGGTTTCGATCTCTTGACCTTGTGATCCACCCTCCTTGGCCTCCCAAAGTGCTTGGATTATAGGTGTGAGTCACTGCACCCGGCCATGAGGAGAATTTTAAAGAGAGCTTCACTGAGCGCTTTGAAATATTTGTTCTGCTGTTGGAAGACTGTAGTTATTGGTATTTGACTTAGATTCATAAATGCTAAAAGCACCTGTGAATTAACATCTGACTTGCTCTGCACAGTTTCTCAAAGTCTCGAGGGTTAGGTGAGAGCCGACCAACTGTTTTGGTTGCAAAACCAATCAGTATTGGGATCCAGTGTGCCCACCTAAAACCTGGAATGGAAGGCATGTTTAAAGCTAGGTTGGGCTCACGTTTGGCTATTATGTGAAATTTGCATTTGGAATATTAAAATGAAAATAATTTTATTGCCAAAAGTGAGAAAAAGTTTTTCTTTTCTCTTAGAATAATCAGGAAGGTCTAGAGCATGCATTTGCCCATGTCTCTGGGTATATGGGAAAATGACGTCTCCCACTTCATAAATAAAGTTCAATGAGATGGTAGAACATATAAATAAATTGCATTTTCATTATATTTTGAGTATTGATTTTTTAGCGTACTAATCATATGTGCATCTGTGTATCATAGATGTACACATACATATATATGCATATATAAAAATGATATTATATATTATATATTGCTGCAGTACCTGTTATTTTCATGCAGTAGTATATCATGAACTTCTTTACATAAATATATGCATTTTAATGGTTTCATTGGCCATGGTGTTAACCAATCTCCTTTTATTGGACATAAATGGTATTTTCAGTTTTCAATATTATAAATACGGCTGTGAGAAATATATGTGTGGCTACACCTTTTCATAGATTCTTAGTAATTTCCTTAGGATAAATTTCTTAAGGCCATTCCTTTTTTCGGTATTTTATGGGTCCTGAGTCATAATATGATAAACCAATTCTGAAATGCTTTATTCATGTAAAAATAGCATTTCCATAAAGTTCTTGGAAAATAGCTCCAAAAATGGATGAGTCAGGATATTTTTCTAGAAAGTACTGGTCTCACAGAAAACTGGGGTGTACAGTACAGCATTTCAAATTTGACATCTCATTTTTCATCTTTCATGGACCACTTTCTAGGGAACAGTAAGAGCTTGGAAAATAATTAATGCTAATTTAGGAAGACAGATATTTAACACAGAGCCCTCTGTTATCTGCTCTTCCTTGCAAAAAAGATAAAGTTTCAGAATTAGTGTTTCCTTGAAAAATGTAAGGGGATGCATCTCTTGGTGGAACTAATATTCAGCACAAGACATCCTGAGGAGTGGAATGACATGTTTGTAACAGCAAAGATCATCCAAGCACAAGTGATTGAACATTAGCTGATCTTCATTTTCCCCCTCCCTAGGATGTTCTGAAGGGACCTGATGTCTCATCTTCAACTGCAGCACAGGATAAGAGTGATTTGGTTGCCACTTTACTTTAGATGCAGGAACCAGCATTAACCGTGGTCATTTAAGAACATTCCCACATTTCTAAGTTTCTTATCTGCACTCTACCTTCCATGTACACCAAAACCTTAGCTATCACCCACATCAACTACTGTGTAGCAATTATTATTTATAGTCATCTCTTTTAGAACTTTAAAGACTTAAAACTATAGCTGTATCTCATTTTCCTTTCTCTTAGGTTTCACATTTCCCCCTAGGAAACAATATACTATAATGTTTAAGAGTATGGGTTTTGGAGTTGCATCTGGTTAGAAGGTGAAGGCAATCCCTCTACATCCCAGTTTGCTCTTTTTTAATAATAGGGTTAAAATTAAAATTAAGAAAAAGGGGTTGTCAACAAGTGGATAAATAAAATGTGGTATATATATGGACCATGGAGTAATACTCAGCCATATCAAGGAATGAAACAATGTCTTTTGCAGCAACTCCAGTGGAGCTGGAGGCCATTATTCTAAGTGAAGTAACTCAGGAATAGAAAACCAAATATCATATGTTCTCACTTATAAGTGGGAGCTAAGCTATGAGGATGCAAAGGCATAAGAATGACACAGTGGACTTCGAGGACTCAAGAACGGGGAAGGGTGGGAAGGGGTGAGGAATAAAAGACCTCACATTGGGTACAGCGTACGCTGCTTGGGTGATGGGTACAGCAAAATCTCAGAAATCACCACTGAACAACTTACCCAAGTAACTGAAAACCACCTGTATCCCGAAAACTATTGAAGTAAAAATAAAAATGAAAAACGGAAGAGGGGGTTGTGAGGATTAGATTTTGTAGTTTATTAGCTGTTACTGTAGCAATTATTAGCTACTTGCCATAACTCAGTAAACATTAATTTTTAGTTATTTCATAGTCCAGTGTGGTAGATGTGGAGGGAGTATGGATTCTAATTTACACCAACATGCAGGAATTCAGACCTTTCTGAAGTATGACTCAGCCTCTTTAAGTGCATCTGAGTCTCTTACTGGGCCCTCTTCATTTCAGTTAGCAGGCAAAGGAAGAGATAAAACACAGAAAACTGCCTGATTACCAAAGCCAGAAAGTCATGTGCATCCCCTGCATGCATGCATGTGCATGTGCGTGGACACACACACACACACACACACACACACACACACTTCACTGGACAGAACTCCATTATATGACCCAATCCCCTACATGCAGGTGAGCTGGGAAATGTAATCTGGTTGTGTGCCCAAGAGAAACACAACACAGATGTTGGTGAACATTTCAGCAAGCCTCTGCTGTGATTATCATTTGAATATAAAACCAGCTTTTTTTGTTGTTGTTAATTGGCACAACCTCTAAGCATTCTTCCTTTGATTGTAATTTGCTCTGTTGAAGTTCAATGCAGCCAAGCCCAGAAATCAAAGGTTCTTCTCATGCTTAGAAACCCTTTAATATAAAAATATTATTATGAATGCTTATAATATGCAGTTCTTTTCGTTTTTGCACAAAAAGTCACCCTTAGAAAATATTCATTTTCAAACCCAGAAAACTTTTGTGAGTCAAAAAAGTTGGCACAGTGTACTTAAGATATGCTTGATCTCAGTTAGCATCTAAGTAGATAAAAAATAAATAACAAATGACGTATATATAAAATGCCTTTAATTAGTTATCTTTAATTCGTTTTAGAAATTAAAATAGGGTGCATTTCCAAATTTTCTTTCTTCTTCCCTTCCCTCCCCTCCGCTCACCTCCACTCCCCTCGGCTCACCTCCACTCCCCTCCCTTCCCTTCTCTCTTTTTTTGATAGCGTTTCACTCTGTAACCCAGGCTGGAGTGCAATGGCGCAATCTCGGCTCACTGCAACCTCTGCCTCCCAGGTTCGAGTGATCTCTCGTGTCAGCCTCCCGAGTACCTGGGATTACAGGCGTCTGCCACCACGCCTGGCTATTTTTTGTATTTTCAGTAGAGATGGGGTTTCACCATGTTGAGCGTTTGTTGTTGTTGTTGTTGTTTGTTTGTTTTGTTTTGTTTTTGACAAAGTCTCACTCTGTCACCCAGGCTGGAGTACAATGATGGGATCATGCATCCAGCCTGGCAAAATACATAATGTACCTCCTCTCACTGTAGCCACACTACCTGCGTTCAAGCGATTCTCCTGTTTTAGCCTCCCGAATAATTGGGATTACAGGCGCCCACCACCACGCCTGGCTAATTTTTTGTATTTTTAATAGAGATGAGTTTTCACCATGCTGGCCAGACTGGTCTCAAACTCCTGACCTCAGGGGATCCGCCCACCTTGGCCTCTCAAAGTGCTGGGATTACAGGCATGAGCCACCGCCATGGCCGCGTTTCCAAATTTTCTAACGGCGCGTTTTGAAAGACATAAATTGAATTTAGTACTTGTGTGTTTTCTTAAAATTTGATTATTTCTGATTGAATCTGAAAGTCGTAGTCAACATGCATTTGGAAAAGAAAATATCAGAAAAAGGAAATGCCTTTGCTCAGCGTGCTTAATATAGAAAGTAGGTTTATTAATACAATGTCACCTTGCATTTTGGAAGATTATATTCCTAGTGGGAACTTTGCCTTTGTGGGCTGCTAGGAAAAAATGATAAACCATTTGAAATAATTTTTGAAAAGAAATAGAATATTAAAAAAAAAAAAACAAGCATAAAGGGTCATTGTAGAGCTAACAGTCTAGTAGTTCTTCTGCAGTTAATCTGTTATTGAACCACCAATATAATTATGCATTCATTGATTTGTTCCCTCTTTTATTAAAGATTGATTGCCACCTACTATACGCTATACCCTATGTTAGGTCAGATGTTTTTATAACAAGTTGTCCTTAATACTATTTTCAATTTTTCAAAAATCTTCTAAGTTAGATTTACATATACAAAGATTTATAAATGAATATAGGTATAATGAGAAAGATATATAATGAATCAATGTTATATTTGACATTGTGTTGTCTAAATATGAGAAGCTGATTTAATATTTAATTTCTATATTTTTCATTGAAAATCTTAATGTCAATCAATAACTAGTAGATGACCTACCTAAGAAGTTGTATGACTTTTTTCCTGCTGACATTATACAACATTATTGTTTTCTCCTTTCATCTTTTTATTAGTTTAGAATTTTGCTTGTTTAATAAGTAAAATATAATCCTAATGTTAATTTTTTTCAAAACTCTGGGGCTGTGATTTTTTTTACATTTTTGTCCATGTGTATATTTTTTCTATTATTTCCCACTTAATAATTTATACATTTTTTTAGGTGACATTTGATATTGCTTGACCCTACTGATAGAATTTCTCAATAATTAAGGCTTACGCATTGTCATCAACAATGTCCTTATAAAATGTTTTATTGTTGATGATAATCTTTAAACATAAATGTTTTGAAAACTATGAATACTATAAAACTTTTAATTGCAATCTTAATATCCTCCACAGAGTCTGAATTGGGATAAGAAAAACACTATTTACTATGCAGTGGTTATTAACCAATATGCCCTAACTATTGGTTAATTTCTTCAGGCATCCATGTTATTAGTAAACTAATAATCAGTATGCCTTTTATTTACTTTGTGTCCCTTGAAAATATGTAATGTGGCTCCTTAGCCTAATGTTGAATAAGCATAAATTCGTTATGTTGAATTTAGTAATTCAGTGAAAGTTATTATTTCCATGGTAGCGACCTTTGCCTTTCTTGAAAGCATGGATGCTAAGTTTTGCTATAGAAAACCCACATAACTAAAATGTAAAGTATTAGACTTTAAAGTTACATTAAATATTTCTAAAAATGTAGTTTTCTAGAGCCAGAAAATTTCAGTAAATTTTTTAAAGAAAGAATACAGGGCTGGGCTTAGTGGCTCATGCCTGTAATCCCAGCACTTTGGGAGGCCGAGGTGGGTGGATCACGAGGTCAAGAGATCGAGACCATCCTGGCCAACATAGTGAAACCCTGTCTCTACTAAAAATACAAAAAATTAGCTGGACATGGTGGCACGTGCCTGTAATCCCAGCTACTCAGGAGGCTGAGGCAGGAGAATTGCCTGAACCCAGGAGGCGGAGGTTGCGGTGAGCCGAGATCGCGCCATTGCACTCCATCCTGGGTAACAAGAGCAAAACTCCGTCTCAAAAAAAAAAAAGTATACATTTCATTCCCACCCAAAAAGATAATAAAGATGTCAGGGACTTGTATGTTATGTTGTATGTATGTATGTATGAACTTATGTTCGTAGACTGATGCTGTGAAGTGAAACATCAAATGTGCTAATCTTTTCTCCTCAAGTGGTGTGCACCGTGCCCTTGCAGATTGCTGTTCCATTACATATCCCTAGTCATATATTACAGAAGTCTGCAAACTTTTACTTAAAAGACCAAATAGTAAATATTTTAGGTTTTGTGGGTCATAACCTCTCTATGACACTTACTCAGCTCTTCTCTTTTGGCAATAAAAAGCAGTCATAAACAAGGTATAAATAAATAGAGGTGGATGTATTCCAAGAGAGCTTTGTTTACATAAACAGGAGACAGATCAGATTTGGACCACAAGCCATAGTCTACCAGTTATTGATATATTAGAGAGGGTATTTTAAAAATTTTTAAATATCACCAAAATATATTTTAGCAAAATTTTAATTGAACATCATGGTTTTGAGATTTAGGTATGGATCTAGCCCCTTCGTTTCACATGCTATGTCAAGCCATTTATTTATCTAATTTTTAAATTATGTGCATTTATTTAATCCTCATTTTTCACTGTTATCAGCAATGCAGCAGCGGGTGTCCTTCAGCTTCTCTCTCTGTGTATATACGCAAAAGATTATCTGTGGCACTATATTGACGTTCAGGGTACTTATCAGATTCTCTGTGTCTAAATTAGCAGCTGAAAAGACATTTTCTAGTATATGAAAATCAGGGATAGCTGAGGTCAGCTAACTTTTTTGGTGAATATAGACAGACTTAAAGGGTCGAAGCCACTCTTTTTGTATCTATTCCTTATATAAAAAATTAGGTGAGGCTGGGTGTAGTGATTCATGCCTATAAACCCAGCACTTTGGGAGGCCACTGCAGGTGGATCACTTGAGTCCAGGAGTTTGAGACCAGCCTGTGGTGTAGTCCCAGCTACTCAGGAGGCTGAGACATGAGCAAGACTTTGTCTCAAAAAAGAAAAAAATATATATATATACATATATATATATGTCTGTGTGTGTGTGTGTGTGTGTGTGTGTGTGTGACAAAAATGGTAAATTTAAATACTATGGTCTATTTATTTAACTGAAATGTCAGAAAATAAAAATTTTATTTCTGAAGGCGGCAATTGAATCCTTTCTGATTGTAAAACACAGACTTTTTCTATTACAGGGGTTTGATAGATTCCATGTTAATTTATCTGTTCGTTCAATCGAATGACGTTTTATGCCTTAACTTTATTTTCCTCTTGTGCTCAAACCTGCTAGTTCAAAGGATAGTGTTCATTTTATTCAAACTTAGCTATTTATAAACTCAGAATACAAGTATCCCCTTTTGCCCTAAGATATTTTCTGTCACTAATTAGGTTTTGCTTTGCAAGATTATATCATTCAAAGTCCTTTTCCTGTTACTCAGGTAAACTGCCATTGGATAGACAGTTCATTGGATAGATAGTTACTTTGTAAACTAATTAAGACACATGGTGCTATAAAATTCCAAGAAAACAAAGCACACAATAAAAAGTAATTCTCCCTGGGCATGGTATCGGTGCCTAAAACCCAGGTACTCTGTAGACTGAAGTGGCAGGAGAATCGCTTGAGCCCAGATGATTACGACCAATCTGGGCAACATCGCAAGAAATACAATTTGTATCGTATTTCAATAAAAAACAAACCTTCTCCAGCTTCCCTCTTGGGAAGCAACCATTATTATCAGATACTTCAACACTCTGATAGAGATACTGATTGCCTAGAATCATCCTGTTTTAATGACTGAAATACATTAGCTTCCTATAGAAATGCAAATGTGAAATCTAAGTTCATATATCCTCTTATTGTTTTTCTGCCCAAATGGAATTCGTTATCCCTACAGCCAAGTATACATATGTATCAATATGATCATTGATGGACATTTTTAGAGTAAGTTTTCATATAATGTAAGCCTCCAGGTACAATTTGATTTTTCTTTTATTTATCTAAAATTTTGCTTAGGTTATGAAGTTTCTTAATTTCTTTTCTACAACTTTCTCTACTTTCCATTGTTCCAGCATTTTGTATTTCCCCCTTTAATTCAAAATCATGAACTCTATCTTGAGTAACCTCCTGGACCTCCAGATTATTTCAGTCTTATTTCTATACCTGGAAAGAGTCTACAGTCCCACTGAACAGGAATCAGGGTTCTTGACATGACCCCAACACAAAGTGGGACAGCAGTCACTTAATACTGAGTTATGCAAAGCAAAGCTGACAAGCATAGACTTACAAAGAAAGCATATCAATTTAGGTACCATTTATGCCTTCAACTAAATTATGTTTTTGCAATCATACACTAAGCAAACTACCCGTGAGGGACTACAACACTTTTTATGAAGCCAGATTATTGGAGTGGTTTCCTATACAATTATTCTCTGGAAAGTACAACAGAAGAATTTCTAGAGATCTGACTGATGGGAACATTTTAATATTTAAGAAGCTGAAACATAGGCTAACAGCTAAGTCTCATTCTAGGTTTTTGATATCAGAGTACCAGCTGAAAATATGTTTGCAGAATATCATTAAGGTCTTGCCTTTGTTTCTTTCTGCTTGCTTCTGGCCACATCAGATTCTGATGGAAAGTGTATCATTTTTTCTTTCTGTAATTAGAAAACAGAAGTATGGAAAGAAGTGACCAGAAATTAAATATGTCTGGCTCTTTTTCTCAACTAAGTCACTGATTCCTGGGGAGCATTATTTTTTCATCATATGTTCATTAATTGGGACATTATTTCAAACTCCAATATATGATTTTAATTTTTACAAAGTGCACAAAGATGGTAGTCCTCAAACACTGGGCTTAAAGCTTTCTTGTGCGCTTTTCATCACAGGGGCGGGTGCTGCTCTTTTTTTCACATTTGCTCTGACACACTGCCTCCTTCAGAACATTCTGTGCCATTCACCACTTCCTAAGTCTGAGTGTGTGACTACAAGTATTTGAGAATTTTATTTCCCACTTCCTTCAGACCAGAGAATGCCTCATTTTAAACAGACTATTTCTGCCAGTTTCCCAGTTTAATCCCTGTTGCTGTGATTAAGTAGTCCAAAACATTCTTCAATGACGTCTAAGGCTTTGGAATTTAAAAGTAAATTGCTTCTGGGAAAAACAAATCAAACTTGCATTGCAGACCTAAAGAAAGTACATTAAAACATATTACGCTGCACTTTCTTGGTGGAATAAATTGATAGTCACAGTAATGTTTCTTCTAGGAATGTCAGATTCAGAGACACTTCGATTAATTTTGGCTTTAGATTGAGTTTCTCTCCAAAACTCCACTCTCTATTTGATGTGTCTACATATTTCAATGTATCCAATGACAATTTATGCCATAAATTATTGGCTTTAGGGCCAAAAATTCCAAGTAGAAAGATAAAGCAATATGCTAGAGAGAGTGCATGGAGATGATATGGGTTTGTTTTGATTTCCCACTGCTGATCTGCTGTGTGACATTGGGCAACCTTAATATTAAGCCCAGTGGGCTTAATTAATATTATTAATATCACTGTTCATGTCTACCTGTGACGGTGTCATAGCTGCCATATTACATTTGAGATATCTTTTCTGGTGGAAGGTGGTCTGGTTAGTGGTGAGAAATATTCTAAAATCCTCCAGTGTTTCATATGTACACTGTGTGCTCTATTTTAAAAAGTTTGAAAGGAATACTTAGTAAAGTGTGATACTTGGAGTATTTCATTATGATCTGTTGCTTAATTCAGGTTAAATACCTCACTTTTTCTAGCATTGAGGAAATAGTGAATATTAACATTTTAAAATTCATACTTAAAATTTGTGTTGCAGCTTAACTTTAAAATTTGCTTTTATTAAAGTTTAACATTATGCATATAGGGAAAAATCTGCATACCATAAATATATAGTTAGACACATTTTCACAAGCTGAACAGAGTCCTATACCCTCCCCAATGACCTCCTCATTTTCTTCCTCAGTCATTACCCCTCCAACTCCCATGGATAATCACTATCGTGACTTTTTAATTTTATTTTATTTTATTATTTTTTTTTATTTATTGCATTTTAGGTTTTGGGGTACATGTGAAGAACATGCAAGATTGTTGCATAGGTACACACATGGCAGTGTGATTTGCTGCCTTCCTCCCCTTCACCTATATCTGGCATTTCTCCCCATGCTATCTCTCCCCACTCCTCCGTCCCTTTCCCATTTCCCCCTAACAGACCCCAGTGTATAGTGCTCCCCTCCCTGTGTCCATGTGTTCTCACTGTTCAACACCCGCCTGTGAGTGAGAACATGCGGTGTTTGGTTTTCCGCTCTTGTGTCAGTTTGCTGAGAATGATGGTTTCCATGTTCATCCATGTCCCTACAAAGGACATGAACTCATCATTTTTGATGGCTGCATAATATTCCATGGTGTATATGTGCCACATTTTCCCTGTCCAGTCTATCATCGATGGGCATTTGGGTTGGTTACAGGCCTTTGCTATTGTAAACAGTGCTGCATTGAACATTCGTGTGCACGTGTCCTTATAGTAGAACGATTTATAATCCTTTGGATATATACCCAGTAAGGGATTTCTGGGTCAAATGGAATTTATCTTTCTAGGTCCTTAAGGAATCGCCCCACTGTCTTCCACAATGGTTGAACTAATGTACACTCCCACGAACAGTATAAAAGTGTTCCTATTTCTCCACATCCTCTCCAGCATCTGTGGTCTCCAGAATTTTTAATGATTGCCATTCTAACTGGCATGAGATGGTATCTCAATGTAGTTTTGATTTGCATTTCTCTGATGACCAGTGATGATGAGCATTTTTTCATATGTTTGTTGGCCTCATGTATGTCTTCTTTTGTAAAGTGTCTGTTCATATCCTTCACCCACTTTTGAATGGGCTTGTTTGTTTTTTTCTTATAGATCTGTTTTAGTTCTTTGTAAATTCTGGATATTAGCCCTTTGTCAGATGGGTAGACTGCAAAAATTTTTCCCATTCTGTTGGTTGCCGATTCACTCTAATGACTGTTTCTTTTGCCGTGTAGAAGCTGTGGAGTTTGATTAGGTCCCATTTGTCTATTTTGGCTTTTGTTGTCAATGCTTTTGGTGTTTTAATGATGAAGTCCTTGCCTACGCCTATGTCCTGAATGGTTTTGCCTAGATTTTCTTCTAGGGTTTTTATGGTGTTAGGTCTTATGTTTAAGTCTTTAATCCAACTGGAGTTAATTTTAGTGTAAGGTGTCAGGAAAGGGTCCAGTTTCTGTTTTCTGCACATGGCTAGCCAGTTTTCCCAACACCATATATTAAACAGGGAATCCTTTCCCCATTGCTTGTTTTATTCAGGTTTGTAGCCTTGTAGTATAGTTTGAAGTCCGGTAGTGTGAGGCCTCCTGCTTTGTTCTTTTTGCTTAGAATTGACTTGGCTATGCGGGCTCTCTTTTGGTTCCATATGAAGTTTAAGGTGGTTTTTTCCAGTTCTGTGAAGAAGGTCATTGGTAGCTTGATGGGGATAGCATTGAATCTGTAAATTACTATGGGCAGTATGGCCATTTTCACGATATTGATTCTTCCTAACCATGAACATGGAATGTTTCTCCATCTGTTTGTGTCCTCTCTTATTTCGTTGAGCAGTGGCCTGTAGTTCTCCTTGAAGAAGTCCTTTACGTTCCTTGTTAGTTGTATTCCTAGGTATTTTATTCCATTTATAGCAATTGTGAATGGCAGTTCGTTCTTGATGTGGCCCTCTTTAAGTCTGTTATTGGTGTATAGGAATGCTTGTGATTTTTGCACATTGATTTTGTATCCTGAGACTTTGCTAAAGTTGCTTATCAGTTTCAGGAGATTTTGGGCTGAGACGGTGGGATCTTCTAGATATACAATCATGTCGTCTACAAATAGAGACAATTTGACTTCCTCCTTTCCTATTTGAATACCCTTTATTTCTTTTTCCTGCCTGATTGCTCTGGCTAGAACTTCCAGTACTATATTGAATAGGAGGGGTGAGAGCAGGCATCCTGGTCTAGTGCCAGATTTCAAAGGGAATGCTTCCAGTTTTTGCCCATTCAGTATGATATTGGCTGTTGGTTTGTCGTAAAAGGCTTTTATTATTTTGAGATACGCTCCGTCAATACCTAGTTTATTGAGGGTTTTTAGCATAAAGGCTGTTCAATTTTGTCAAAGGCCTTCTCTGTTTCAATTGAGATAATCATGTGGTTTTTGCCTTTGGTTCTGTTTATGTGGTGAATTACGTTTATAGACTTGTGTATGTTGAACCAGCCTTACATCCCTGGGATGAAGCCTATTTGATCATGGTGGATAAGCTTTTTGATGTGCTGTTGTAATTTGCTTGCCAGTATTTTATTGAAGATTTTTGCATTTATGTTCATCATGGATATTGGCCTGAAGTTTTCTTTTCTTGTTGAGTCTCTGCCGGGTTTTGGTATCAGGATGATGTTTGTCTCATAAAATGATTTGGGAAGGATTCCTTCTTTTTGGATTATTTGGAAGAGTTTCAGAAGGAATGGTGCCAGCTCCTCTTTGTATGTCTGGTAGAATTCGGCTGTGAACCCATCTGGACCGGGGTTTTTTTTTGGGGTGGTAGGCTCTTAAAAGCTGCCTCAACTTCAGACTTTGTTATTGGTCTATTCAGGGTTTCAACTTCTTCCTGGTTTAGGCTTGGGAGGAGGCAAGTGTCCAGGAATTTATCCATTTCTTCCAGGTTTACTAGTTTATGTACATAGAGTTGTTTGTAATAATCTGTGATGATGGCTTGAATTTCTGTGGAATCTGTGGTGATATCCCATTTATCATTTTTTATTGCATCAATTTGGTTATTCTCTCTTTTCTTTTTTATTAATCTGGCTAGTGGTCTGTCTATTGTGTTGATCTTTTCAAAAAAAACACCTCCTGGATTTATTGATATTTTGAAGGGTTTTTTGTGTCTCTATCTCCTTCAGTTCTGCTCTGATCTTAGTTATTTCTTGTCTTCTGCTAGGTTTTGGTTTTTTTTTTTTTTTTTTTTTTTATCTTGCACCTCTAGCTCTTTCAATTTTGATGCTAGGGTTTCAATTTTAGAGCTCTCCTTGCTTCTCATGTGGGCATTTAATGCTATATATTTTCCTCTAGAGGCTGTTTTGATGTGTCCCAGAGATCCTGGTATGTTGTGTCTTCATTCTCGTTGGTTTCGAAGAACATCTTTATTTCTGCCTCCATTTTATTGTTTATCCAGTCAACATTCAAGAGCAAGTTGTTCAGTTTCCATGAAGCTGTGCGGTTCTGAGTTAGTTTCTGCATTCTGAGTTCTAACTTAATTGCACTGTGGTCTGAGAGACTGTTTGTTATGATTTCCATTCTTTTGCATTTGCTGAGGAGTGATTTATTTCCAATTATGTGGTCAATTTTAGAGTAGGTGTGATGTGGTGCTGAGAAGAATGTATAGCCTGTGGATTTGGTGTGTAGAGTTTTGTAAATGTCTGTTAGGTTTGCTTGTTCCAGGTCTGAGTTCAGGTCCCGGATATCCTTGTTAATTTTCTGTCTGGTTGATCTGTCTAATATTGACAATGGGGTGTTAAAGTCTCCCACTATTATTGTGTGGGAGTCTAAGTCTCTTTGTAAGTCATTAAGAACTTGCCTTATGTATCTGGGTGCTCCTATATTGGGTGTGTATATATTTAGGATCGTTAGCTCATCTTGTTGTATTGATCCTTTTACCATTATGTAATCTCCTTCTTTGTCTCTTTTGATCTTTGTTGCTTTAAAGTCTAATTTATCAGAGATGAGAATTGCAACTCCTGCTTGTTTTGCTCTCCATTTGCTTGGTAAATCTTTCTCCATCCCTTTATTTTGAGCCCTTGTGTATCCTTGCATGTGAGATGGGTTTCCTGGATACAGCACACCGATGGGTTTTGGCTTTTTATGCAATTTGCCAGTCTGTGTCTTTTGATTGGGTCATTTAGTCCATTTACATTTAGGGATAATATTATTATGTGTGAATTTGATACTGCCATTTTGATGCTAGCTGGCTGTTTTGTTCGTTAGTTGATGCAGATTCTTGATTGTGTTGATGCTCTTTACCATTTAGTACATTTTTGGAGTGGCTGGTACTGGTTATTCCTTTATTTGTGTAGAGCCTCTTTAAGAGCTCTTGTACAGCAGGTCTGGTGGTGATCAAATCTCTGAGTACTTGCTTGTTTGCAAAGGATTTTATTTTTCCTTCACTTATTGCTTAGTTTGGCTGGATAGGAGATTCTGGGTTGAAAGTTCTTTTCTTTAAGGATGTTGAATATTGGCCCCCACTCTCTTCTGGCTTGTAGGGTTTCTGCTGAGAGTTCTGCTGTGAGTCTGATGGGCTGCCCTTTGTGGGTAACCCGACCTTTCTCTCTGGCTGCCCTTAGCATTTTCTCCTTCATTTCAACCCGGGTGAATCTGATGATTATGTGCCTTGGGGTTGCTCTTCTTGAGGAATATCTTTGTGGTGTTCTCTGTATTTCCTGGACTTGAATATTGGCCTGTCTTGCTAGGTTGGGGAAGTTTTCCTGGGTAATATCCTGAAGAGTATTTTCCAGCTTGGATTCATTCTCTTCATCACATTCAGGTACACCTATCAGACATAGATTAGGTCTTTTCACATAGTCCCACATTTCTTGGAGAGTTTGTTCATTCCTTTTTACCCTTTTTTCTCTATTCCCTCCTTCTCATTTTATTTCATTGAGTTGATCTTCTAACTCTGATATCCTTTCTTCTGCTTGGTCAATTTGGCTGTTGAAACTTGAGCATGCTTTGCGAAGTTCTCGTGTTGCATTTTTCAGCTCCATCAATTCACTTGTATTCCTCTCTATGTTGTCCGTTCTCGTTAGCATTTCGTCAAATCTTTAGTCAGTGTTCTTAGTTTCTTTGCATTGGGTTAGAACATGTTCTTTCAGCTCACTGCAGTTTCTTATTACCCACCTTCTGAAGTCTGATTCTGTCATTTCATCACCTTCCTTCTCCATCCAGCCTTGTTCCCTTGCTGGTGAGGAGTTGTGATCCCTTTTAGGAGGAGAGGTGTTCCGGTTTCAGGTGTTTTCATCCTTTTTGCACTGGTTTCTTTCCATCTTTGTGAGTTTATCCACCTGTTGTAGTTACTGACTTTCACATTGGATCTCTGAGTGAAATTCCAGTTTGTGGATGCTGAAGTTACTTCTTTTTCTTAGCTTTCCTTCTAATAGCCTCACCCCTCTGCTGTAGGACTGCTGAGGTCCACTCCAGGCCCTGCTTGCCCGGGGATCACCTGCAGCATCTGCAAAGCAGTAAGGGTTACTACCAGTTTCCTCTTCTGCTATCTTTGTCCCAGAAGGATGGCCACCAAATGTCAGTCTGTTCTCTCCTTTTTGAGGTGACTCTTTGGATATATGGGGGTCAGGGAGCTGCTTGAGGAGACAGTCTGTCCTTTATTGGAGCTCAAGTCCTGAGCTGTGAGTTCCGTTGTTCATTCAGAGTTGCTGGTACATTTAAGTCTGCTGCAGCAGAACTCATAAACTCCCCCCCACCTTTTTTTTTCCCCAGGTGCTCTGTCCCAGGGAGTTAGGGCTTTATTTATGAGTTTCTGTTGTGCTGCTGCCTTTTTTTTTTCTTTCAGGGCTGCCCTGCCCAGCGAGGAGGCAGCCTAGTCACTGTCTGCCTGTAGAGGCTTTGCTGAGCTGCTGTGGGCTCCACCCAGCTGCCGTGTGATCTTCCCTGCAGTCCTGTTTATATGGGTGTAGTTAGAACTGCCTCGGCAATGGTGGCCTGCCTCTGTTATGGCGGACTCTCTCAGTAGTGGTAGGTTGCCTCGGCAATGGTGCGTTGCCTCGGCAGTGGTGGGCTGTCTCAGCAACGGCGGGCTGCCTCAACGGTGGTCAGACTGCCTCTGTAGAGGTGGAGTGTCTCAGTAATCGCAGACGCCCCTCCCCCACAGAGCCAGACCATCCCAGGTTCCGCTGTGCTTGCTGTGAAACTCTCAACCCAGAGCGTTTTCAATTAATGGGGTTTTTTTTTAATTTTTCTTTGGGGGGGCGGGTGGTGGGACCAGCCGAGCCTGATCACCTGGCTCCCTGACTCAGAGTCTTTTGTTGTTGTTGTTGTTGTTGAAAGGTCGACTCTCTCCCTGTTGAAAAGGCACCAGATCTCTCATGCCGCAAATCACTGAGCCAGCGGCCCGGAGACTCCTGGTGGTTTTTTTGCCTAGGAATCTCCTGGCCTGGCTCGCTATTTCAGATGAATGGGCGACTCTGCCATCTCAGGACTCCAATCGCCAGCTAAGAAGGCATCCAGACCAGTGTCTTTTGTACGGAGAACTGCCGTGCCCGGGTGCAGGCAAAGCAGCTGCAAGGGCTGAAACAGCCGCACTGGTGACCCGTGGGGCTCCTCCGCCTGGAATCTCCTGGTCTGTGGGCAATAAAAATCCATCTGGAAATGCCACGTCCACTCACCCTCTGCACTTTCACTGGGAGCTGTAATCCTGAGCTGTTCATTGTTGGCCATCTTCCCCCAATCCTCACTATCCAGACTTTTAACAAAATAAATGGGTTTTATCTCTTTAGCACTTTATATAACTTGAAAAAGCCTGTATTCTTCTATGCCTAACTTGTTTTACTCAAAAATATGTTTGTGAGATTCAGTGCTAATTCATCCTCATAGCTATGTAATATCACTTTGAGTGAATATGTCACAGTCCATTAACAGACATTTAGGTCATTTCTAACATTTGTTCATTACTAGCAATGCCACGATAAAACATTTTAAGATTGCATAGTGCAATAGAACTTCCTACAATGACAGGCTTGTTCTTCATATGCACTGCCAAAGATGGTGGCTTTTAGCTGCATGTGGCTTTTGACCTCTTGAAATGTGTGGCTAGTGTGGCAGAAGAAATAAACTTCTAATTTTAGCTAATTTTTATTAAGTAGTCACATCTGGTTAGTGGCTACTATATTGGACATTACAGTTCTAGAACATGTCTTTAGGTGAACACATTCACTTATTTCTGTTGTGAATAGTTATTTTATACCTAAGAATGAAATTGCTTGGTCATAAGGTATGCAAATACAGCTTTAATAGATTTTGCCAAAGAGTTTTGTACCAGAGGGGTTTAGTTGTGCTTATTTTTATTTCCATTGCCAATACATGAGAGTTCCAGTTTCTCCACATGCTTGATAATACTTGACACTTTGTTTTTAAAGAGAAAATTTAGCCATGAATGGCATTACTGTCATAAGGGCCTCCATAATCTCACACATTCATTCTTGGTTACATTTAATCTAGTTGCTATGGCCTTAACGTTTATGCCCCCCCCCAAAATTCATGTGTTGAAACCCTAACCTCCAAGGTAATGATTTTAAGATGCAGGGCCTTTGGAAGGTGAATTGGACATGAGGGTGGAGCATGCATGAATGGGATTCATGTCCTTATGAAAGAGTTCTGAGGGAGCTTATTTGCCTTTCCTCCATGTGAGGACCCTGTGAGATGATGCTACAGTGAGGAAGTGGGCCCTCACCAGACACTGAATCTGCTGCTGTCTACATCTAGGACTTCCCAGCCTGAATAACTATAAGAAATAAATTTCTGTTGCTTATAAGCCACCCAGCTTATTGTTATAGCAACCAAAATGGACTAAGATGCTAGTCTTCACAAAAGGCTCAGATCTTTTAAAAAATACAAATCAGATCACAGCTCCTTTGTTTAAATCTGTTGTCAATTTCCCGTTGTTTTTCCAATAAAATACAGATCCTTATCAAGGTGAGTTATGCTCACTAATTCTTTTTATTATTACCACTTCACAGCAATTTCAGCATCAAAAATTTTAGACCTGATGGAAGTTAATATCAACTCATCTACTGATGGTGAGGGTTATATGTGTACAAACTTGGAAATTAGTTTGCAGTTGTAACCCTATACTACAAATTCCAATGAAATCTAGCTCAGAAGCCATGTGGGAAAAAGGCATGCTGCTTTTAAAAAGGGAATGCTATATTCGTTCTTATGAATATAGCTGCTGATTGCTAATGAACCAAGAAACTAAAAATTTACATCAAATAATGTATGATTAATTTTACACAGAGCATTTTTTATTATCACTTGGGTTTTTCTGAACTTAATTATTAATCTTTTGTTCAATTAGAAGATAGTAAATGAAGATATTATTTATTGACCTGAAGTCTTCAAACTGTTCTTAAAATTAAGGTAAGCTATGTTGTCGTTCATTTTTTTTTTTTTTTTTGAGGCGGAGTCTTGCTGTGTCACTCAGGCTGGAGTGCAGTGGCATGATCTTGGCTTACTGCAACTTCTGTGTCCTGGGTTTAAGTGATTCTCTTGTCTCTGCCTTCTAAGTAGCTTGGATTCCAGGCACCCACCACCAAGAATATTTTGAATTTTTAGTAGAGACCTGGTTTTACCAGGTTGACCAGACTGGTCTTGAACTCCTGACCTCCAGTGAGCCACCTACTTCAGCCTCCCAGAGTGTTTGGATTACAGTCATGAGCCATTGCACCCGACAATCATTCATTTGTTGTACATGAGAGATATTAACTGATATGGTTCAGCTGCGTCACCCCCTCAAATCTCCCATATTCTCCATGTGTTGTGGGAGGGACCTGGTGGGAGGTAATTGAATTGTGGGGTGGGTTTTCCCATGCTATTCTTGTGATAGGGAATAGGTCTCGTGAGATCTATTGAGGTCTCATGAGATCTCATGAGACCTGTTTTATAAAGAAGAGTTACCCTGCACACGCCCTTTTGCCTGCCACCATGTAAGAAATGACTTTGCTCTTCCTTCTCTATCTGCCATGATTGTGAGGCCTCCCTAGCCATGTGGAACTGTAAGTCAATTAAACTTCATTCCTTTATAAATTACCCAGTCTTGAGTACATCTTTATTAACAGTGTGAGAACAGACTAATACCCTGGTTAAGAAATTGCTTCCCCAAAATTCAAATCCCAGCTCTGTCACTCATTTGCAAGACCTAAGCCACTTACCTAACTATTCTAAGATTAGGCATTAATATTAATTTATAGATGATGTTAATAATCAAATCCATTTCAAGGAATTCTGAGAATTAAATAAGAGAGTGTTTAGAAATCACTGTGTCTTCTGCATATAGTAAACATCCAATGTTTCTTTTATGTTATTTTGAATTTTCTTATTCTCATACTAGTCATGATATAAATGATTCCTTTGAAAGCTTTTCAAAGATAAATGCTCTTTTTCCATTTTGGTATGAGTCAATCAAATCTCCAAGTGGCTTGTCAGTGCTATATTCTGATGACATGTATATCAATGATTATATAGGTATGAAAATGAATTTTAGCTTTAGTTATTACTGTAGATATTTTAATTTGCATTAATAACATTAATTAAAATGTTGCTTGCAACTTATGACATTATAAACCATGAGTCTTCTATAGCCATTGTTCACCATAAAAATCTCCATGCTTCCTTTCATGCAATCTTTACACACACTGTATATTTTACTTGAAATATCCTTCTTACGTATTTCTACAAGACAAAATTCAGCATATCCTTCAGTACCACATTAATTATGCCTCTTTCATGAAGACCTCTCTTCTCATCCCCATGTGTTAGGATCTCTGCCTAATTTCACATACGATTCTAGTGTCATTTTTAACTTTTGACTGTATATTCTGGTTAGCTTCTGTATTAGTCTTCTATTGGTGTAACAAACTACCACAAACTGTGTGGCTTAAAACAACATAATCTTAATATCCGACAATTCTTTGGGTTAGAAGCCTGAAATAGGTCTCACTGGCTGTCACCAGGGCTGCATTCTTTTCTGGATATTCCAGGAGATCATCTAGTTACTTAATATCTTCAGTTTGCTCAAATCACCTACATTTCTTGGAGCATAGACCTGGATTAATAGTTTTCCTTGGATCACCTTCATGTTGCCCATTTTGGTGGCTTACTTATACTTGGATACTTATTTGAGTGTGCAATCCTTTCACTTTTCTAAAATTTATTTTTCTCCACTGTACAATAGAAATAGTCACAAGAATTAGAAGTTAATGGGGAAAATAATAAATGATAAAGTCTGATGAAGTGACACATTCTAGAGTGCCAAGTTGGGTCACACATCTTTACCAAGTTGTTTAGCTGTACAAGGCTTGAAGGAGAGGCAAATGGGGAATTGAGTGGTTTAAGAATCACAGAATTTGGAATTAGAATGGCTCTCCAGTGTAGCTACCTACATTCCAGCAAGTTAACTATTGTGCTTATTTATGAGAGGTTAAGTGCCTGATCTAAGATGATACCTCTGTTATGTCATCATGGGGGCTAGAACCCAGCTATCCTTTCTGAATTGCTGTAGAACCCTCCATAAGTCAGAAGACAGTTATGGATGCATTCTAATTTGAACTGCCATCAGTAGAGTTTAGCAGAAGTAATTTACAGTGAAGACAACAAACAGGAAAAAAAAAAAGACAACAAACGTGTTAATGAAATTTTTGAACGCATTGGTTCTTTCGGGGCCATATGACTGTGAGGGTGCTGATCCCTGTGTCAATGATCAACGGCTTTCTTGTGACAATTATCGCCTTGCTTTCCCTCATATCTGTATTACTTTGAAGAAATCTCCTGGAATTCTAAAAGTTTTGGATCTCCAGGATTCTTACATTTTATCTAATCTTTCTCCTTTTTTTCATAAATATGCACCCAGAAGATTAAAGTTACCATGTCACACGACTCCTTTGCTGCTAACTGAACTAGGGCTGGAACTCTCATTTCTGATTTACAGAGTCTGTCCCTCAATTCCATATTGTGTTACTCTATTAGAGTAACCTATGTAAGTTTCTTAGAACCAGAACCGCAAGTGACGCATTATTTAAATATCACACTGCCTCTTGCATGTAGCAGGAGCAAGTAGGTTACCTAAGAAAAACAATGAATGAGTCTAAACGTAGCCTATTTACAAGGTAACCCATAGAACTAAGAGTGAACAAGATGATAGGCTACCTAAAATTGACCAAACTGACTGCCTTTTCTACCTTTTCTTTGTGTAGGAAAAGACATACAGAAATGAAATAGTAAGATTGTGTTTCTGTTAAATCTTTTGGATCATAGTAAATGCTTCGGTAACCTCACAGCATCCAGACACAGTTAGTCATTTCTCTGGTCCCCCCTTATTTTTACCCTTGATTTCTCAGGAGTAGCTCAGTTCATATATTTTTGCTTCAGCGAGACTCTTGACTTTGTGTGTGTGTGTGTGTGTGTGTGTGTGTGTGTGTGTGTGTGCATGTTTCTGTGTGTGTGTGTGTGTGTGTGTGTATGTGAGTGAGAGAGAGAGACAGAAAGAATGAGGTACAGCATAGCACAGAACTGTTCAGTTGCCAACCTAAATCTCTTAGCCATGCTCTCCTGGAAATCACTTTCAGCCACACAAAATTTCACTGGCCCCATATCCCAAGGAGCCCTGAGTTGCCACTATTACTGTAGACTCCTCTTTCCCTCTGGTGGCTTCTTCCTTCCACTTTTCTAGATGTATACCTTCAACTTGAGCCTTTTTGTGAGTATTACAGTATTCTTTATTTTGTTTTATCATAAAGAGCCCACTTGATAATATTTGTTCAGATCACTTACATGTACTGCTCAGTTGATACACACATTTACTCTTCTGAAAAAGTGTTTAGCATTAAGTAACTTAGAACATAAAAAACAAGTGTATTTTCTTCTATCTTTTTCTCTCGAATTCTTTGCCATGTAAGAGGCAAACACATGAATGGATATCTTTTCTACAAATGGATTATCAACATTGTCCCCAACATTACCTAGTTCCTTAAGCAAGAGATACATATTTTAAAATTTTTATGACATTCAAAGAGTTAAAATTATGAATTTCACATTTCTCTAAATGGATATTAAAAAGAACAGTCTTTGGCAGATCACAGACTAACAAAGGTAACAGATGTTGGATTGGAAACTGTACAATCTAGAGATGGAAAATTAATTTATAAAAAAGTAGTGATTTTTTCCCCTGGGTGTGTTTTTAATGACCTTAGCAAAGCAGAATGGAAATATTTGCATTCCTGGCAATCAATTTACATACTTAAGCATTTGTTTATCTTCCCCTTCTAAAGAACTGTGTGTTCAGTAATAACCTATATAGTAGAAAGAAGGGTGAAGAAATGTGTGTCTTTGGCATCCAGCCTGCTGTTAGCAAGTGAGTTTCTTAGTCTACAATGTTCATTTGGAATTCCTTTACTCATGTCTTAATGTACAACTCGCTGAACTTAACAGCTATTATAAAAATAGATATATTTTCCATCTCTCTGGTGGCGTTGCTTCTCTTTCTCACACCTGACTTAAATTTTCTATCTCACTTCTCCAGAGTTCCCAACACAATAGTCTTCTTTTATCTTCAATATATAGTGGAGCATTCTGAAATAGTCAAAGCACAATGAGGGAGGAGATAGTGGGTAATATTTTTAAAAACTTTTATCCAAGCATTGAGCATGTACTATTTAAAATATTTATATTCTGCATAGAGTTGATGCTGATAAAACCTTGAGTCTGACAAAGATTTCATAAAAATTCCTATCACATTCCATATTAATGACAGGCAATAAGTCAGAATGTAGGTATGACAATGTTTTTCAAATGTCTTACAGCACAGGACAGATTAGAAAGGACCATCAAGAGGAGAATGCCTCTGCTAAGAAGAATTATCTATTTACACTGCATTCCAGTCCCATTTCTCATGCCCAGATCTGTGGGATATTTGGCTAAAACTTGCAGAATTATTATGGCGCTTCCTGTCCCTCTATCCCTACTCACTACTTTGTTCAAGGGAATTAATTTTTTTAAAAAACAGTTTGCCTTATTTTAGAGCTGTTTGGAAATTCTTGTTATTTCAGTTAAAGAGAATACTATTTTGTTAGCAAGCTGTTCTGTTTCTTTGGGCTGCATTTCTATATGTTTATCAGCTAATTATATAGTGCAGATATTTTTAGTGGGAGGTAATCTTTTTTTTTCTCCACTTGTTACTTCTCCCTTGAGACATTTTTGATGAAATTGTGCTGGGGACAGCTTGAAAAGGAATGTTTTTCTACATTAAAAATTTTAAAACAATTTGACTAAACATATTGGTGATCATAAAATAAAGTCAAAGGTTTAATTCAAAACATAACATTTTAGTTTGTGCATAGAAAAACTTTATTTTGGAGCAGATATCAAGCAGATATCAAGCAGACATCCAACAGAATACTGTCTTCAGCTGTTCCTTAATTTTGCATGCTATGCTTTTAACCCACTTGTTCATAAATAAAATCAATAGATTAAAACTGATGGTTGTGAAGTGCAGGGCAGGCTGTTACCAGCACGGTAAAACAAAGAAGGAAATTTCAAAATATGTGTCCTTTTGATTGTGGTCATGCATAAAGATTTGACAGAGTAAAATATATAAAATGGGTATGCATGTAATATAGAGATACAGCCCTGGAAGCCCCATAGAGACTTTTTGTTGATGATAATTTTAGTACTTAACTACAAATTATATTTTTTGACTCTTTCATTTTTATTTCTGCAAATTTAACTTCAACTCAGACAGTAGAAGTTTTATTCTCTTTTATTTTATTCTGGTGATTGCATCAAATACAAAAGCAAGTTGTTTAGCTCACAAATTGCAGTTCAGTTCCTTTGCCACCTGTGCATTCACTTCCAGAGATGTTTTTAACACCATCTGATCTTAAACACCCAACAGGAAATAGAAGCACAGGAAGGTAGACTGTTACCTCAGTAAGTGTGGACAAGTAAGAATTAAAGTGACCATAGATCCAGATTTCTATGTCTTTCCTTAAATAAGGGATATACAGAGGTACTGAGTTGATTTATGTTAAGTTAAAGCCATTTCAGTAAAGCAATGACCTTGTACCAATACATGTTTAACTATCTAGTTCTTCAGGGATCTGAGAAAAACGTATCATATGTAAAATAACAGATCTTCTGTGAGAACGTTTGACTGCCTGAAACTTTACTCATCCTGGATTTTAAACAACTTTCATATATGTAGGAACTAAAGTATGGCTACTGTATGCTTTTTACTTTAACTCTTATTACAGGTTGACTAGAGCCAAAAATGAATGAGAAAAGGAAAAATTAGTATATTTGTTTGCTCATAATGTGCTGATCAAATTCACCTTTAGAGGGCTATGTAGGAGTGAAGAGTGTGGGTTGCAGCCCTGCTTTTCTTTTTTAAATTACCTAGGTCATTGTCCCACATGGTGGAGCCTAATTTCTTCTCAATGTTCTTGGCTACAAAATAAATATAAAAATAATGTGCAAAATGTTTTTAAGCTCTAAAAGTTCTGAATTTATCTCTCAAAAATAATATAAAATGATCCATAATTCAAGATGAATGTATAGTAAGAATTTTTAATATAAGGAAATGTAAAACCCAAGAAAAGGAGTATAAAAATCATTATATAAAAACTCAATATAGTTAATGTAATTGTTATAAATCACTCAATAATTGCTGACATGAAAGTTAAAACAAATATTTCAAAAATCATCAAATACTTTTACCAAAGAAAAGCAGAAATGTTTAGCAAATCTGTTATAGGAGTTATTTTCCTTCATAATTTTATATGAGGTCCTAGTTTACCAAAAGCTGTTAGATTGATTTTTCCTCTAGTTTTTCTAAGATTCTAAGTTCTATAGGATTTGTTAATAGTGTTAACATATTTTTTATTCCCCCTAAATTTCTGAGGGTAGACATTTACCTTAAATAAAAAAATTAGCATGGGAGAATTGATATGATAAAATTTGTATGTATGATAAAAGTTATCTCAGATCAGTTTTCGTGTGTGACCATCGTAAGTTTAATAAGGCTCAAATGACTTACTCCATTGTATTACCGTGTTCTTTTCCTTTTTTTCCCTCTATACCATTTCTTTGGGTTTAAAAAAATTACTATTGAACCGGCTGTAAAATAGAGATAATAATAAAATATACAACACAAGATGTTTGTAGGGATTAAAAAGATAATGCACATAATATATTTAATACTTTGACTAGACAAATGTGCTAAAAAATGCAAACAGTATGTTTATACTGAGAGAAAGACACACACAGAGAGGTAGAAAGAGAAAGAACTTGTGATTCCTTTTTGTGTGATGCAAATCCTTTCTCTTATACCACACTGATGTCCAGGCAATAAATCTATTAAGCACTAATAATTAGAGCAAGATGGTGGAACAGAAACATAATACCATAATATCCCACAGAAGCACTGATTTTGATAACTAACAATGGATGAGAGTACCTTTTTGGGAGTCCGGGCATCTAGTAGAAAAGCCCCAGCACACTGTTGGAGCAAAAGATATCCAAGGATAGATGTATTGAGGAGAATAAGAAGAATAGTTTCACTTTACTCATGTCTCCCCTTTATCCATGTCACCCCTTCCCTGGGCATAGCTCAGTGCCAAGAGAGGCTCCCTCAACCTACAAGTATTCCCATATGGAAAGATAAACAAGTAGTGAGTAAGTGCCCAGTTCCCCTGGCTAAATGGGATGCTGCCCAAGACACCCATTTCTTTCTAACCCCACCCAGGATACGGAGGTAATTAGCATGACTGAGTGGTTGGAAGAGGCTGGGAGCAGGAAAGGGAGGTTATAGATCCTGCTAACCACTCTACAGACTCCATGAGGAAGTCCACCCATGACCCAAGTTAGCTCCCTTGGAATACCATTATAGACAGCAAGAGCAAGTGTCTCACTCAGACAGCAAGCATGACTCTGCAGGATTGAGAGAAGGCATATGAACTTGTGCATTTCAGGGCACGGCTGTAGAGAACACAAATGAGAGGTTCTCAGAACCTGTCCTGGCTTTGTGGGATCAAGAGACAGCATACAGTCTTAAGAATTCCTCCATGAGAGGGAACAAATGGTATGGAGCAGATGCATCCATGGGAAAGGTCTAAGAGCACTAGGTGAATCTAAGAGAGCTCAGAATCTCTGGCCGGGTTGACTGGTGAAGAATTAAAACTGAAGGAGATAACTGCTTCTTCAAACGAGAATACAGCAATGTAAGACTTCAAAGAACATTAGAAAATAAAAAAAAAAAAAATGATATTATCAAAGGAACAAAATAATATTCCAATAATGAGCCCACCAAAAAAATTAAGATCTATAAATTGCCTGACAAATTAGCTTCAAAATAATTGTTTTAAGGGAGCAATTCCTTAAGTGAATTGAGTGTGCTACAAGAAAACACAGAAAAACAACTCAATGATATCAGAAAAAAAAATACATAAGCAAAATAAGAAGTTCAATAAAGATACAGAAATTATGAGAGAAACCAACAGAAATTCTAGAGCTGAAGAATATATGAATAAAATGAAAATTGCAATAGAGAGTGTCATCAGGTGGCTAGATCAAGCAGAAATGATCTGTGAATTTGAAGATATAGCACTTGAAGATATTCAGTCAGAGATAAAAAAGAGAGAAAAGAGTTTACGCCGGAGCCTCGCGAGGGAAGCGTCTTAGTCGTGTCCGGCCGCTTTGCGGGACCCTGAGGAAAAGCTCGTACCAGGTGGACGCCGCTCTGTTCGCCATGGGTAAAGGAGGCCCCAACAAGCCGAGGGGCAAAAGGTCCTCGTACGCCTTCTTCGTGCAGACCTGCCGGGAAGAGCACAAGAAGAAACACCCGGACTCTTCCGTCAATTTCACGGAGTTCTCCAAGAAGTGTGCGGAGAGATGGAAGACCGTGTCTGCAAAGGAGAAGTCGAAGTCTGAAGATATGGCAAAAAGTGGCAAAGCTCGCTATGATAGGGAGATGAAAAATTACGTCCTTCCCAAAGGTCATAAGAAAGGAAAGGAAAAGGATCCCAATGCTCCTAAAAGGCCGCCATCTGCCTTCTTCCTGTTTTGCTCTGAACACCGCCCAAACATCAAAAGTGAACACCCAGGCCTATCCATTGGGGATACGGCAAAGACATTGGGTGGAATGTGGTCTGAGCAGTCAGCCAAAGATAAACAACCGTATGAACAGAAAGGAGCTAAACTAAAGGAGAAATATGAAAAGGATATTGCTGCATATTGTGCCAAGGGCAAAAGTGAAGCAGGAAAGAAAGGCCCTGGCAGGCCAACAGGCTCAAAGAAGAAGAATGAACCAGAAGATGGGGAGGAGGAGGAGGAGGAGGAAGAAGATGAAGATGATGAGGAAGAGGATGAAGATGAAGAATAAATGGCTATCCTTTAATGATGAGTGTGGAGTGTGCGTGTGTGCTCAGGCAATCGTTTTCCTAAGAATGTCAATTCAAGTGCAGCTCAATATTAGCTTCAGTATAAAAATGTACAGATTTTTGTAGAGCTGATAAGATTCTCTGTAGAGAAAATACTTTTTAAAAACTGCAGGTTGTAGCTTTTCGATGGGCTACTACATACAGTTAGATTTTACAACTTCTGATGTTGAATGTTCCTAAATATTTAATGGTTTTTTAAATTTCTTGACTTGTGTATGGTAGCACAGCAAACTTGTAGGAATTAGTATCAATAGTAAATTTTTGGTTTTTTAGGATGTTGCCTTTTGTTTTTTAAGAAAAAAATTTTGTAATAAAATTATGTATATTAAAAAAAAAGAAAAAACAATGAAAACAAATGAACAAAGCCTACAGCATTTGTGGAACAATATCAAGAAAGCAAACGTTCACTATCTGGGAGCTCCAGAAGAAGAGACAGAGAAAGGGACAGAATTTTTATTTTAAAAAATAATGGCTGAAATATTTTCAGATCTGGAGAGACATGTGAACATCTAGGTGTATGAAGCTCAAGCCTCAAATAGGTTCCCCCAAAGAAGACTCACTAAGACACATTAAAATAAAATTGTCAAAAATCAAAGACAAAGAGAATTTTTAAAGCACCTAGAAAAACAAGCTTATCACATACAAGAGAACCTGCATGAGGTTCAGCCAAGAAACAGGGTTTCTCAGCAAAAACCTTGCAGGCCAGCACAAAGTAGAATGATATATTCAAAGTGCTGGAAAAATAAATCGCAAAACAAAAATATATTACCTGGCAAAGCTGTCCTTCTTAAATGGAGAGATAAAGACTTTCCAAGACAAACAAAAGCTGAGAAAGTTTGCCCCCACTATACTTGCCTTCCAAGAAATGGTAAAGGGAGTTCTGCTAGCTGGAAGGAAAGTATGCTAATTAATATCATGAAGGCAAACAAAACTATAAAACTCACCAGTAAAGATAAATATATAAACAAATTCATAATCTAATAATGTAATGGTAGAGTGTTAATTACTTATGACTCTAATATAAAGGTTAAAAACCAAAAGTATTAAAAATAACTATAGCATCATAACCTGTTAATAGATGAACAAGATAAAATGATGTAAATTATAACAATAAAAACATAAAATTGGGTGTGAAGCAGTGTACAATTTTTTTATGCAATCAAACTATTATGTTTAAAATAGATTGTTATAACTACAGGATGAACTATATAAGCCAAAAGTAATCATGAAGCAAAAACTTATAGTAGATACATAAAAAAATAAAGAGAAATTAATCAAAGCATACCACTATAGAAAAGCATCAGTTCACAATGGAAGATAGCAAGAGAGATGAAAGGATCAAAGGATCTACAAAATGGTCCGAAAATAATTGTCAAAAGGGCAATAGCAAGCCTTTCCCTATTAATAATGTCTTTAAAGGTAACTGAATTAAAATTTCTAATCAAAAGACACATAGAGTGGCTGAATGGATTAAAACAAGATGCAACTAAATACTGCTGGCAAGAAACTCACTTCAGCATTAAGGACGCTCGTAGACTGAAAGTGCAGGGATGGAAAAAGATATTCCATGAAAGCTGAAACCTAAAAGAGTAGGGGTAGCTATATTTCTATCAGACAAAATAGACTTTTAGGTAAAAACTGTGGAAAAGAAACAATGAAGGTAATTATATAATGATAAAATTGTCACTACATCAAGAGGACATAACAATTGCAAATATATATGCACCCACTGTTAAGGCATCTAAATATGTTAAGCAAATATTAACAAAACTAAATGCAGAAATAGAGAGCAATGCAATCATAGTAGGGAACTTCAATACCCAACTCTCAATAACAAATAGATCATCCAGATAGAAAATCAATAAGAAAACTTTGGATTTTAATTACATTTTAGAACAAATGAACCTAACAGACATACAAAGGACACCATCCAAAGACAACTAAATGCACATTCTTCTCAAGCATGCAAAAAGCATTCTCCTGAATAGATCATATGTTAATCCACAAAACAAGTCTTAAGTTTTAAAAGATTATAATCATATTAAGCATATTTTTGAACCACAATAGTATAAAACTAGAGATCAGTAGCAGGAAGTATACTGGAAAATTTACAAATATATGAAAATTAAACAACACATTTATGAAAAACCAATGTGTCAAAAATTTAAAAGGTAAATCAAAAAAATGTTGAGACAAAAGAAAATGGAAACACAACATACAAAAACGTATGGGATGCAGCAAAATCATTTCTAAGTGAAAAGTTTAGAGTGTTAAATGTCTACATGATAAACAAAGAGATATCTCAAATAAACAGCCCTACTTTCATTTCAATGAACTAGAAAAATAACAAACTAAGCCAAAATTTAGCAAAAGGAAGGAGATAATGAAGATCAGAGAATAGATAAATAAAATAGAGAACAGAAAATCAATAGAAAAGAACAACAAAACTAATTATTGTTTTTTGGAAAAGATAAATAAAATTGACGGACCTTTTACTACACTCAGAAAAAATAGACAATTAAATAAGTACAATGAGAAATAAAAGAGGAGAAATTAGAACTGACACCACAGAAATAAAGGGATCATAAAAGGCTACTATAAACAATTACATGTCAAAAATTAGACTGGCTAGAATAGAAAAATTCCTAGAAACAAACAACCTACAGAGACTGAATCAGATGAAACAGAAAATCTGAATAGACCAGTAATAATCCCTAATTTAAAATCTCCCTTCAAAGAAAAGCTCATGACCTAATGGCTTCACTGGTGAATTATACCAAATATTTCAAGAAGAATTAATAGCTGTTATGTTCAAACTATTTCAAAAAAATTAAAGAGGATGATACATGTCCAAACCCATTTTCCTAGGCTGGCATTACCCTAGTAGTAAAGCAAGAGAAGGACCCCATAAAGAGAGAAAATTACAGGTCAGTATTTCTGATAAACATATATGTAACAATCTTCAGTAAAATACTAGAGAACCAAATTTAACAGCACATTAAATGGATCACAAACTATGATCAAGTGGTATTTGTCATTGGGGTGCAAGCCAGACACAGAAAAAGATAATACTGTAGCACCTCATTTAATACACATGGAATCTGGAAAAGTTAAACTCATAGAAACAGAGCATAGAGGGATCATTCCAGGGGTATAGGGATGGGGAAAATGGGTAGATTTTGATGAAAGGGAGCAAACTTGTAAGTATAAGATGAATAATTTCTGGAGACTTTACGTACAGATGTTGACTATAGTTAATAATAATATATTGGATACATGAAATTTACTAAGCATATAGATCTTTTATATGCTTACAATACACATAATAAAAGATAACTGTGAGTTGATATGTATGTTAATTAGCATGACTGTGGTCATCATTTCACTATGCATATATATATATATATATATATATCTGAAAATATCACATTGTACACCTCAAATATATAAACTTTTTACTAGTTAATTATACCTTAGTAAAGATGGGGTGGGGAGGAAATCTCTAATGTTTAACTTGTGTAGAGGATAAAAAACTAGCCTATACATTTTGGTCTGAACAATTTGCCCATCTTTGTTCTCTCATGAACTCCAGATGGTTACCTTAGTATTGAGTGGATGTAGAAGCAAGATAAATGACCTTTCATGTCTAGTCTTTGCCTTAATGCCTTACCCAGTCTAAAGGGTGCTGCCCTCAAATGATAGTTTTGATTACACCGTAACATGGGGTCAATCTTCATTTTTGCAAACGACTTGAGTAATTTTTTTGTCTTAATGTTTAAATGATAGTTCCAACACAGGTGATTCTCCTCCAAAACCATAATGATTATGAGTCTGCTAAATGAATGGATACCTATACTTTTGTGAGCATAGAATAATATTTTTAAACTCTTTTTATACTGTTATTACTATTTCTTAAAACCTTATACTTACTCTAGTTTTACTGTGAATTATTTTCATTGTGTCTTGGGTTTGATGTTTAATTTTTTTGCTTTTCTTCACACTGTAGTTGTAATTGTTATACATTTGGAACATTTAACTCTGATTTTTATACTATTCAGTAAAAGTAGTAAAACCTCTCAAACTTTAGCCCTGTTTTCTTCTTACCTATTAGCTAGGAATAAGTATCCAATCAGAATTGGATAAAAGTTTGTACCCCTCATTTAATTAACTCCATTAATTAATGGCAACAGTGACCTTAGACACAAAGCTCAAACTAGCAGAGATAAATATATATGTATAATATTAATATATAATATATAAATATAATATATAAATATAATACATATATAATTTTATATATATGGTAGTTAGCTTGACTGTGAACCTTGATGAGGAATGCGGTATGATTTGTTGGTTTTATGTCTTTATGTGTTATGGCTGGCTGAGTCATTTTCTTTTAAATGATGTATTTCTGCATTCCTTTACACTTCCAGATGTCTTCTAAGTTGTAAACACAGAAAAATGCTACAGAGCCCTGGTACTGCTTTCCATGTTTCCTTATGATGTGTGAATGGTGCTGTTATTTTTGAAGCATATGTTACAGAGTAGGTTTTTGGTAGCTGTACATCTAATTATTTATTCCTTCTGAATACTTAAATGTTGAAATAGGCCACTTTAAAAAATGGGTACGTATGGTGGCTCATGCCTGTGATCCCACTACTTTGGGAGGCCAAAATGGGAGGATCACTGGGAGAACTGTTGAACCTAGGAGTTCAAAACCAGCCTGGGCAACATAGTGAGACCTCATTTCGACCAAAAAAAAAAAAAAAGCCAGCTGTGGTGGTGTGCACCTGAAGTCTCACCTACTGAGGAGGACAAGGTGGGAAAATCACTTGAGCTTGAGCGTTGGAGGCTGCAGTGAGTCATGATTGTGCCGTTGCACTCTAGCCTAGGTGACAGAATGAGACCCTGTCCAAAAATAAATAAATAAAGCCAATACTTTCTACTGCAAGTATATCCATTATTCATTCATAACACTTTGATTATGATGAGAACACTTGTGTCTTAAGCAACAGTATGTTCTTCAATATTATATTGACTCATCTGAATAGGATATTTCAAAGAAAAGTATTAAAATGGAAAATCTTAAGTCTAATTGATAATAAGAAGAAGTATATTGCATTGTGAACTTCCCACTTTTTCAAGTGTTTTGATTTATTTTATGCTTAAGACCGTATTTTTATCTAACTGAAACATTTGCCACACTTTTAATGCTGGAGGGTTTTAAGTGATGGGTGGATATTTGCTGAATCTGGTTTAGTCAATTATTTGTTACTTCAAATTGGCAATTTATTAGTCTTTGTTTTATGGAGTAATTAAATTTATTTACTGGAAAAACTTAATACAAATAGTATATGTGTCCATTAGTATCAAGTTTATATTTCTATTGTTAACTGGAATATTTTTGTTTAGTATAACAATCTGGAAAATAGGTTGATAAATTTCATGAGATTGGGTCACCATTAGGTGGCTCTCACAATATAGATATGATCAAAGAGGAGTATCTGAAATCCACTAGTTTATGTTAATGAACATTCTTATACTGGCGGCCAGGGGGACAGCTTCTATTGGAATTATCTTTTGTGAATCATCCACATTAAGGGGTAAGGTCTTACTTAAGTGAATAATTATCCTTCATTCCAGAGCTACAATGTCAACCATAATGAGTGGATTTGTTAATACCTTTTTTCAGGTAGCTCCAGTCTTCATCTGTAGCCATTAATTTTGTGACAGCCAATAATTATTTTAACTGGTCCCCAGTGCTGAAATGCACAGATGGTTTTCTTCCTGTGTGGTGCAGAGAACACTTCGAAATTTCTGAGAGGTTTCTGTCACTTCTCAAAGAATTTCCTGACAGCAGTGACATTTGGTCTAATCATTTATTCCCTCGGTTTCATGACTTCCCTGCAGTGGCTTTCCTAGTCAGGAAAGCTTCTGTTGTTTTAGAACCATAGCTACAAACATCTGTTGCCAATATATTGCTTAAAGTGTAGAAACTTCTCTTAAAAAAGGAGATCCCCTTCTTTATATGCTTTTAGTTATTTTCCTTATAATAACATTAAACTCTTATGAAGTTTCATAGAGGAAGACCTCCAAAATTATTAATAAGGAAACTTTTAAAGGTAGAATTGAAATTTGATGATTGTCAATATAGTCCTCAGGGAAAAAAAATAATAATAAAATAATAATTGGATTAATATTGAAATGTTTGTAAAATGTTACCTAAAAAAATAATAAAAACAAACTCATTTTTACTTTATTAATGACTCAATTATAATAAAAAAATACTCAGAATAAATACACCAAAATAATAGTCATTAGTCTCAGCAGTAGAGATACAGATTTCTTCTTTGTATTCTATACTTTGCAAATATTATAAAAATAATGATTAGAAAAAAATTGTTTGAAATGTTAAAACAATGGACATAAACACTAAACACAAAAAATAGCAAAAAATAATATTTTCAAGATTTTCAATATATAATCTTATTGTAATAATTTTATCTATAGCATTTATACAAGTTACCTATCACTATTCAATATACTTGGGAGATTATGCAGAAATACTTCTTACTTCTTTATAGCTTCCATTTGTCTGAGGGTTTTTTCCTTATTTATATCCTTCCCTCCCTTTCTCTTTCTCCTGTATATCTGCACTTCTAATATGAAACTGTGAGGGAAAGAAGATTAGATTGGAGATCGGCATATTGGCTGAGGTCAGCATTTTAAATTTTTATTTTCAGTTCTCCTTTGCACTCTTACAATTATCAAGAACTCCAAAAACTATTTGTTTATGTTGATTGTACATATCAACATTTGCCATGTTAGAAATGTAAAATGACAATTCAAAATTGCATTAAACATTTACTTAAAATATAATAAAAGCATTGAATATCAATTAAAACAACGTTTATTTAAAACAACCATATTTTCTGAACAAATGAAAGTATTTGTGAGAAGGGAGGACTTATTTTACATTTTGAAGATTTCTTTAATGTTTGATATAATAGAATGCAGCTAAGTTTCCTTATCTCCTTCTGCATTTTCCATATCACCTATTATGTAGACTCTAAAAGAACTCCATTCTGCTTGTTATGAATGAGGATTTCTAAAATAGTAAAAGAAGACTGATAACACCTTAGTATTTTTATGGAACAATTTTGACCTTGTGAATCTCTTGAAATAGTCTCAGAGATACCTAAAGGTCCTCAGACCGCACTTTGAGAGCTGCTGGCATATGATAGACATATTTTATTTTTGTGCCTAGACAGTATTCTATTTTAATGAATGTACCATATTTACATAAACTGCTCTGCAAATGAATGTTTGTATTGCTTTGAGGTTTTTTTCTGTTACAATGTTGCAATGAATGTCCTTATAAAAATATATTTGCTCCCATGCATGGATTTATGTATTTGATAGACATTTCAGTTCAGGGTTAAAAGTTATGTACATTTGAAAGTATGATGTATTGACCTCCTAAGAAAAAGATTCTGCAAATGTTTAATTTCACCAAAACAATACAAACTCTTGTTTCCTAGCTCTTAAAAATACTAGGAATGTATAAATTAATAGGCTCTGCCAACCTAAAAGTTAGACAGCGCCATCGTTTGCTTTTATCATTTTACTCTTTACTAGTGAGTTCGATCATTTTTCACGCACGTATTGTTCAATTATATGTCTTTCATCATTTACTTATGGTTCTAGTTTTTTGATTATTTTTCTTTTGAGTTGTGTGTTTTTACATATTGACTTGTTAACATTTTGTATATTAACTGCATTAGCTCTCAATTTGTTGTGTGCTCACAAGTAGTTTTTCTTAATCAGTACATTTACTATTTTCAACAGTCCATTGTCAGTATAATGACTTGGAATGTCAGTAACGCACTCATTTCCTAGACTATGCCTCTCTTCTATGTTTTTTATTATTTGAGAAATAGTAAAATTAGAGGAACTGAATATACAAAACTATTTTAAAACTTGTCATTGAAGTTGGTTCAGAATACGATGTGTTTCCAGTATTAACTCTGGACATCCAGATGTAGACAAGTTGTAAGCTTTTGACTACATGACTAGTGTATCTCGTTTAGATTCACCTTTGTAGAGTGTACCTACCATGTACTGGACCTTATTCGATATAATTTAATAGCTCAATACCTATTTGCTGAATGAATGAATAACAACAACTAGTAGTGATGTTAATTAAACACTCCTATTCTCCACCTTTGTTTACTAGAAATAATGTTTTTAGATATAAAGATCTTTTGAGACTATTCTGTGGTTTCAAAAAGCTCATCAGGAAGTGATGTTTTCTATAATGGGAGTAATCTATCAAAATAGATGAATTCTAAAATTATAATAATTCCTGAAATTGTCCTGAGGCAAAATTTGTTCTACTTTCCTAAGTATTTCCATTTTCTTGTTAGGAGGAAGAGACACAATCTGAAAACCAAGTCTAATTTTCCCGTAGGCGTAAAAGAGAAGACCTTAGTAATTACTTGGCTTTTTCATCCAACCACTTAGGGTCTTCTTTTCTTATTTTTGCTAATCATTGAAAAAATGAAGATCTCCACAAGGAGAAAATGTTTTCCCTTTAGAATGGTTGTTCTTAGACTTGAGTTACACTTTTACCATCTACAGATTTTTGCAATATTTTATATCTTGGCATAGTAAAATGATGTTCTGGAGTGAAAACATTTTTGAGCTTATTATTTTAAAGTTGCTGTTTTCAGTGTACCATTCACATTATTGTCATTATTAATTGCATCCTGAGACCAAATCTGTTTTCAGAAATGATTTTCTTGCATTTTGGATAAACTGAATAAACAAAGAAAGCTACTTTTAAAACTTGTCATTGAAGTTTTCTTTAGAATGTAATTTATTTATCAGTATTAATTCTGATCATCCAAATATAGACAGGCCATAGACATTTGAATACGTGGCCAGTTTAACTATTTTGAGCTCACCTTTTTAGAGCATTTCTACCACATACAATACCTTATATAATATGATTTAATGGCTCAGTAAATATTTATTGGATGAGTAACAGTAACTATTATTATCCACAACAATACTTGCAAGTCTTTTGTCTTTTAATCAGATAAATTATTATAGGTTTATTTAAAACTTAATTCTCACCTTGAGTATGCAAAATACAAACTCTACAAAATGTTCCTTTTACTATGTAGTTTACAAATATACAAAATAAACCTTTGCTTAAATTTATATTACATATTTATTAATGCAATGAACTATATATATTAAAAAATTGTTCTGCTTAAAGTGCACTTGGGAATAAACCATTGTACAAATTATTGCACATCTGAAACCATAGTGCATAACAGACTTTCTGCATAAAAATGCTAAAGAAGTAAACTAGGTGTATTACCTGACTTCGGTCATAAATGTAGAACAGAAGACAAATATAGATTTCCTTGTCAAAGTATGCAGTACTTTGAAAACTTCAGCTTCCTCATTTGGTACCTTTAGAACCAAGACTCACGCAGCACCATCATTTAGGCTCTTTAAACATGTTTTCTGTACCTGGATTTCTTCCTCTTCTTCTAACATCATTAACAGTGACTTTTAGAAGGTAAGGAAAATACAAGGCGATCTTTTATGCTTCTATTGCATCAATACACAACAATTCAAAGGAATTCTAGTCTTCCTCCCCCAACGCATGGATATAATTTATACCCGGAGATCCACAACTTCCAGTCACCCCCTTGGCATTTTGTAGGTCCCGGAATATTCAAGTCAGATTTAAACTTACAACACTTAAGAAGTGTTATTCTTTGTTCGTATGACAAAGTTAGGAGGTTGTTGGCTCTGCTGCACACAGTTATTCTCAATCTTGTGAAAAGGAGACTTTACCATCTATAGATAATGCGGCCTCCAAAGACATGATGGCTGGAGATCAAAGATGAAAGGAGAACACCAGCCTTAAAGGCTTAGCTCAGAAGTAGCACTTGTCACGTTCGGTAGTTTACAGGCCATGGAGGCTTATGTTTATAAGGAAAAACTGGGAACATGGATATTGGTAAGCGCAGTCCTTAAAAAGCTTAGCAAGACACCTGGCACATAGAATACCTCAATAAATGCTGTTGTCTTTGTTACCATCACTATGATTATTTTAGAGGGAAGGCAGGTTTATAGTTAAGAATCTGCCACTAAGTCTATGACTTTAGGTGAACTTTTAAAACTCTCTGAACCTTCATTGTAAAAATAGGTCTCCCTTCATCAGATTGTTCTAGTGACCAAATGAAATAAAGTGCTGCAGTTTAGCATTCCCCCTAAAAACATGGTTGTTTCATGCTACTATGCATTTTTATTCATTTATCTACCAGTGGGTTAAACCCAATTAAATGCCTACATATGTGTATTTTTATTATAACAGTGTTGAGATTTCCTGATTCATATTAACATGTATAAACTAATAAAATATTGATTTTTCTATTTGTGGCGAATATATTCCAATTATTAATCATTCATTTGATAGATATTTCTTACATGTCTACTGTTTTCTAGAGGTTCCAGATAAACAATGGACAAATTACATGAGGTTTTGCTCTCACGATATTTGAATTCTGGAGCAGTGAAGAGGGAATGAGGCAAAAATCAAGAAAATCTAAATAAACTTTGTAATATCAGATTGTAAGAATTCCTATGAATATATTCTAAAAAGGAGGATTTGGTTAAGACTGGCTGGTTAAGACTTAGATTTTTATGGTCAGAAATGCCTTTTCTGAAGAAGCGATGTCTCAGCTGAGATATAAATGATGTAATGATATTTCAGAGGAAAGTGTTACTTTCTGGCAGAGGGAATTCCAAGTGCAAAGGCTCCAAAGCAAGAGCACTTTAAGTAGTTCAAATGTAATTAAAGCAAAAGTCAGCAATAGGCAGAGTTGTTAGAAATGAGACTGTAAAGATAAGAAGTGACCTTTTTGTCTACGAAAAAAAAGTTTGATTTTTTTTTTTTGATATTTGATGTGGAACTATTGAAGGTTTTCAAACAGGAGAGGAATGTGATCTGATTTTTGCTTTGAAAGATCATTCTGACTATGTATGGAAGAATGATCTTTATAAAGAATAGCCCCTTTATAAAAGGGACCATTGCAGAATTCTGAAAAGAGGTGGTGGTAATTTTGAATGAATTGTGTAGGGGGTGGAGATGGACAGAAGTGGAAGATTTGGGATGTATTTCAAAGGTAAAATTAATATATTTTGAAGAAGGTAGGTAAGAGTTTACAGCTGAAAGAAGACTAGATTTCGGGCTTGAGCAACTGAATGAATGGTACTGATGTGAAGACTGGGGAAAGAATGGCTGTTTGTGGAATATCAAGAGTCATACTTTGTTATTTCCAGGTACCTCTTAAACATTTAACTGACTGTCAGTCATATGCAAATCTTTTGGCCTTTCAAATAATATAATAATTTTAGTTTAGATTATATCTCTTTTTGAATGACTGCTTATTATGAATGCTATTCAGTAATGTGATGAATCAATATATTTTCTTTTAGGTATTCTGTTGCAAGAAAGTTTAAAGCTTCTTAGTTTAGAAGCTCATAAATATGCTCTAAAAATATGTGAAAGAATTTATAAAGATAAGTTTATAAATCCAGGAAGATATATTTTACCTCAGATTCAAAAACAAAACAGAAAAATTTCATTGATAGTTCATCCAAGGCCCAAATGAATTGATTAGCCAAGAACAAAGAGTAGTTTTTACTAAAAATAGGTTTGGATAGCTTCCTTGTTTTAAAAAGAACTATGTTGTGGGTTTTTTTTTCCTTCCCCTAGTGAAATAAAATATTAGAGTAGAATTTTTAGTTAATGAAATAGTTTGTTGCATTCTACCACATCCATGCCCATCTGATGTAGTACCCAGGAAGAAGTCACAGATGCAAGGGGCCATATTGCATGACACACGATAACAAGGTAATGCATAGTAAATACATTTGTCATTTTCACGGAAGCTATTTATATGACACAGCCTTGGGAAAGCCTGCTTGGGAGACATAAATGGATGAAGCTTTTTCGAATGATGAATTAAATGTGCCTTATTTTTTTCAGTAATGTCCAGTAAAATCGTTTATATTGAGCAAGAGGTCATCTTTCCTGATCTAAGACATAATGTGATACAAGAGGTACATTGTGTGGATATTTAATATGATACACATTTGTTTATGTATAACTTCTGCAAGGAGATATTAACTCCCAAGTTTTGGAATCTTTCTTTATGCTTACTAGTTATGACTTTGTAACCCAGGGTCAGAGTTCCAATTTCAGCACACAAAGCCCTTGCCTTTGGCAGCTAAAGGCCTGTTATTATGGGCAAAGATTAAAATTACCCTAGGCCAAGATCTATAATTTTCTATATTAAGTCTTGGGTCAGTTCCATAATGCAAGTAAAGTGAGGTATCAATAACTCATTTGAAATTATTTTTCTCATGAAGCAGCCAGACTAGTCATTCTGTTAAATCCAGTAAAAGGGATAAAGGATAAATCAGGGCTACTCTAGGTTTGCGTTTTAAATGAAACATCGTGAACCTACACAAGGAAATGTGTTTTTTCCCCTTTATATTTTGTGGAGTGCTGGGACGCCCATTCTCAATACAGAATAGAGCCAATATTTTGTTCACCTTTTTTTCTAGGTATGCCCCTAAGTTTCTGAATGAAGGAATTAATTGTATTATTTCTCAGTTGCTGTTGGCCATTTAAAGAGAGAGGGTAGGAGCGCTCATAGAAGTTCTTCCCTTCAAAGGCAGCCTATGTGAGGTCTCACATAGCAATCAGCCAGCGCACCTGGACAGTTGAGCATAGATGCATTTACAGGATCTTTCTCCAATCTGCCGTGAGTCATTTTCCTTCCTTTGCCTAAGCTGTACGAACTATCCCATTTAGCTACCACGTGCTCCCTTACTCCATTACAATTCATAGTTAGCATCAATCCAGAGGTCTCTGTTCGGTCTTTTCTTTCACTTGAAGCTTATGTATGTAGTTATATGCTTTACATTTTGTCCAGGGATAATTATAGTCTCAAGAGCAACTATAAAACTTGTGGAAGCCAACAAAAAAGTCCAGAGGGTTAAACAGTAACCTAAGACTTATCTTTTCAAATCTTCACATATCTGTGAATTGCTTTAAAATGCTTCAGCCAAAAAGGGGCAGAGATGCTTGATCAAACAATATGGACACACCGTGAAGACATATGGAAATTACATGGTGGGAATATGGAAATTTATGAAACTATTTTCTCTGCTTCTGTGTCTTTGAAAATTTCCATATAGAGAAATAATTTTTAAAAATATACATATATATAAGCGACCATTTGGGGATGATTGAGCAGGTTTTTTTGTTTTGTTTTTAAACAAACTTTTAAGAGGCTTTTTTTTTGTTATTCATAAGTTAGGCTAAAAAGCATGGGGACAAATTAAAGCCTGCATAGAGAGAAAAAGAACACAATGCTACCATTTTGGGACATTGTTCAATTTCATGTTGTAAGTGCTGGAGTTTGCTCCTTGAAGTGCAGTTGGAATCATTTTCTAGACCTTTTGTAAAATCACAAAAGATATTTTTGAATTTATTAGTATATTTGCAACCCCTTAGAGGCTTTGATTTTTTATAATACTATTAAAATAATATCAGAAATACACTCAATTCTGTTCCATTTTTGAATATTGTCTTTCACACATACTTATGCACATACAAATATACCACTCCACCCCCTCCGCCAAAGGAATGTGTGTGTGTGTGTGTGTGTGTGTGCGCGTTTCACATTTAAAAGCAGGCCAAGGCCAGGTGCGGTAGCACACACCTGTAATCCCAGCACTTTGGGAGGCTGAGGCAGGTAGATCATGAGGTCAGAAGTTCAAGACAAGTGTGGCTAAGATGGTGAAACCTTGTCTTTACTAAAAATACAAAAATTAGCTGACCTCAATGGCAAGCACCTTTATTCCCAGTTACCCAGGAGGCTGAGGCAGGAGAATTGCTTGAGCCCGGCAGGTGGAGGTTGCAGTGAGCCAAGATTGCGCCACTGCACTCCAGCCTGGGTGACGGAGTGAGACTCTGTCTAAAAAAAAAAATAAAAGCCAACTAAAGGATTGTTTTGGTCAACTGTAGTATTTGGGTTAATCAGGCAATGCTGCACATTCTCTTTCAAATTTAGATTTTTATATAATAACTTGTTTGATACAGTTATCAAACAAATGGGGGAAGGTCCCATAATGTTAAAAGAACAAAATAAACAAATATCAATGAAGAATTTGAATTTAAAGACAGATTTTAACAGCAAGAAGCATTCTACAACTCATTTCCATTTTGATGGCCATTTTAATAACAACGCTGAATGAGAATGTATCTCACCCATGTAGCATAAAATTTCCTTGATTCCATTTCATTTACGGATTTAGAAGCATCAGCTCAGACACTATAGGAATAATCAATAAACACACCAATTATGTCAGAATGAAGCTTCCTTTGTGTTTGATATTGTGGTAGATGCTTTAATGCATTCATGTTTATTCCACAAAACTGTTTTGTGGACTGAACAGGTAGTTTACGAATGCCTGAATATTTGTAGCCTTATTTCTTCCTTGCTTTACAAAGAATATTCTATGCCTATCTTTGTTTTGCACTTCTGGTAAGGATACAAGATAGGCAGAGGTGCAGCTTTGCAAGAAACTAGGACAGAATGGCAACCTTCCCTTTTAGAAAGCTGCTTGCAGGAGGTTAGACTGGATCCTAGAGGACAAGGAATGAGGGTACAAAGATAAGTTTCCATGAAGTCTGAGAAGTAACCCTGGGGAACAGGGGATACGCAGAAAAAGTGAAAAAGACAGAAAAAACGAGTTTATTAGTGGGATATTCTTGCTGTTCTGTTAGTTTCTTTAAGCTACTAGGGTAGACTGAGTGACTTTTTAATGCTTCTTAATTGTTTTTCTTTGCACTCGACTCCATGATGAGACTGGACCATGAAGGAGGACATCTTTACTGAGATCCCATAACATTCAATATATTCAGTTGACTTGGTTAATATTCACTGAGGTTACAAGAATGAATGCCCCCAAAGGAATCTCTTTATTTTCCTACTATCATCTCTCCTGCCACTGAGACTCTGATATTTTTTGAAATTACATTTTTTTGTTGTTTTCTGGGCTCCTCTGAATATGATTGAAGGAAATTTCTTTCCTGTTCTCCACTTTCACTAGGAAGTTGGGAGCCACATGTGTGAGGATAATGTTTATTGATTCTTAGAAGGGAAGATCTTAGATAATGTCTTCTCTAACATCCTCTTTCAAATATGAAAATGCATAGGGATTTGCTATTTTACAAACAAATAAAACCCAGATCTTCAGGTTTGGTAATGGAAGTACCTCTGATTAGGAACAGCTGGACATGAAATCTGATTCTCATCCCTTGAGTCGCACCTTTCTCCTCAGGCATCCGGCTGGTCTCTAGAGGCTCTTGTCATCCTACCACAGAAGGGATTAAGAAAGGATCTCTAGTAGTGCACTCATCTCCTCTCCCAGCACCCTCCCCCTTTTTCATTCATTGCTGTTTTTCTAAAGAGCTGAGTACACGCTAACCTTAAGACATTTTGCACTTCTAACCCTTTGCCTACAGCACTTTTCTTTCTTATATTTCCAAAGATTGCCGCCACCTTTCTTTTAGAACTTCCCTGAGATCTTTCCAGATTACTGGATCTGAGGTATTACCTGCTCTTCTGTCACTCTCTGCTCCTTACATCACCTTGTCTATTTCTTTTGGCACTTCACAATTGAAGTTTTATTTATATGCTTATTTGCCTTTTGTCTGTCCCTCTTTACCAAAGTATAGTTTCTGTGACAGCAACATTCCTTCGTCTAGTTCTATGGGATTTAGAGTAATGCCTGGCACATAGTAAGTGCTCAATAAATAGTTGTGAATGAATAAATGTTCTTCTGTTACTGTTGAGAATGGGCTGCAATCACTGAAGATTGTGATAAGGAAGGAAGAGGGGATCGTTTGATTCACAGGCAGCATGGGATGAACTATAGATTATCAAGAACTGGGATAATATACTGGTTCTGACACTTATTAGCTGGGTATATTTAATTTACCTAAATTTTCTGATCTTTAGTTTTTTTTTTTTTTTTTTCCATCTCAAAATGGTTTTCAACTCAAAAACACATAGTTTTGTGGAATAAACATGAACACATTAAAGCATCTAGCACAATATCGAATACAAAGGAAGCTTCATTTAAAAATTGATAACTATGTAATTTGCCTTTAAAAAGTTAATTTGCTTCTTAGAATTTATAATTCATATCAGATCTTAAATTGCAATTTTACTTTCTATTTTTATATATACCAAGCAGGGCCACATTCTGGTAAATCTGTTTTCATATTTTGAAAAAGGCAGGGGATGCTCCCTCCTGAGCACATAAAGCCAGTTTCCCCAGAATTAAATTCTCCCATGAGGAACAGAACTAGAAAAAACTATCTTAAGATGTATGTGGAATTAATTTTAAAAACCTGAATATTCAAGGCAATTGGAACAAAGTGGAGGAATCACACTATGTGACTTCAGACTATACTACATAGCTACAGTAACCAACACAGCATGGTACTGGTACAAAAACAGACACATAGGCCCATGGGACAGAATAGAGAGTCCAGAAATAAGGCCACACCCCTACAGCTATCTAATCTTCAACAAAGCTGATAAAAACAAGCAAGGGGAAAAGGACTCCCTATTCAATAAAGGATGTTTTGTTAACTAGCTTAGCCATATGCAGAAAATTGAAACCGAACCCCTTCCTTACACCATATATAAAAATTAACTCAAGATGGATTAAAGACTTAAATGTAAAACCTCGAACACAACCTAGGAAATACCATTATGGACGTAGGAATGGGGAAATATTTCATGATGAAGATGCTAAAAGCAATTGCAACAAAAGCAAAAGTTGACAAATGAGATCTAATTTAAAACTAAGAGCTTCTGCACAGCAAAAGAGAATATCAACAGAGTAAACAGACAACCTGAAGAATAGAAGAAAATATTTATTAACTATGCATCTGACAAAGTCTAATATTGAGCATCTATAAGGAACTTAAACAAATTTACAAGAATAAAACAACTCCATTAACAAGTGGGCAAAGGACATGAACAGACACTTTTTTTTTTAGACACTTTTCAAAAGAAGACATACACGTAGCCAACAAACATATGAAAAAAGCTCACCGCCACTGTTCATTAGAGAAATGCAAATTAAAACCACAATGAGATATTATCTCATACCAGTCAGAATAGCTATTACTAAAAAGTCAAAATATAACAGATGCTGGCGAGGTTGCAGAGAACAGGGAACACTTATAAACTGTTGGTGGGAGTGTAAATTAGTTCAACCATTGTGGGAAACTGTGTGGAAGTTCGTCAAAGACCTAGGAATAGAAATACCATTAAACCCAGCAATCCCGTCTGTAGGTATATACACAAAGGAATGTAAATTGTTTTATTATGAAGAAACATGCATGCATATATTCATTGCAGCACTATTCAGAATAGCAAAGACATGGAATCATCTTAAATGTCCATCAATGACAGATTGGATAAAGAAAATGTAGTACATATACAGCACGGAATACTATGCAGCCATAGAAAAGAATAAGGTCATGTCCTTTTCAGGAACATGGATGGAGATGGAGGTTATTATCCTTAGCAAACTAATGCAGGAACAGAAAGTCAAATACCACATGTTCTCACTTATAAGTGGGAGCTAAATGATGAGAACACATGGACACATAAAGAGGCATAACAGACACAGAAGCCTCTCAAAGAGTGGATGGGGGAAGGAGGGAGAGGATTAGGAAAAATGACAAACAGGTACTAAGGTTAGTACCTGGGTGGTGAAATAATCTGCATAACCAACCCCCATGTCACAAGTTTACCTATGTAACAAACCTGCACATGTACCCCTGAATTTAAAATAAAAATTAAATTAATAAAGCTTAAAATTGGTAACTATGTAATTTTAAAAAGTTCATCTGCTTTTTAGAAATTATAATTTACATCATATCTTAAGCTGCAATTTATTTTCTAACTATTTGTATATATAACAAGCAGGGGCACAATCTGGCACATCTGTTCTCATATTTTAAAAAAGGAAAGGGGTTCTCTCTCCTGACCACATAAAGTCAGTTTCTTCAGAATCAAATTCTCATGTGAGGAACGAGGTAATTAATTCTAGATTTGAGACACCTTCAGGAGACCTTCTCTCTACTCTGCTAAAGGTCTCAGAATATGTCCAGTGCTATATCAGGAACAGTTCACCAGCTCTAGTTGGAAAATGTTTCATTTCATGGCCGTAGAGAAAGGAAGACAGATGTTGACATTATTGTTAGCTAACTTTCTTAGAGATAACCCGAAATGGAAAAGGTGAAGAATGGTTTTACTTTGCCCTGTATATTACCTGGCAAATTTGACACTGTCTCTCATGGGCTTTGTCTACAAGAGCGAAACAGATCAGAGAGCTTTACAGTAATGTAGCATATTTAGGTCCTTCCACAAAGTCAACCCTGCTAGAACAGATCATAATCCGTATAAAAACAAAGCTCCCCTTCTTACCACTTTAAGTTTTATAGTTTAAAATAGAGCCTTTGAACTCTCATCAATTCTAAAATGCATCACTGTGAAGCCTGCAGAGTTTAGATCTATTTTCAATTAACTATACTATTTCTATGCTGGGAATAAAATGAGAGGCATGGCTCCAGGAAAATGGCCCTAAAAATAATAATTTTCGTATGTGCCTCAATAATATTAATAATATCTAACATTTGTTTTGTGTATTTCCATGGTTCATAAAAGTTATTCTCCTGGTTACCTTACATAATGCTACAAGTTACTCCCAATCTTTTATTCATTCAACAAATATTTACTACATGCTGCTGTATGCCAGATTTAGGGTTAAGTGTTCAGTGTAAGGTCATATAAATCTGGGAGTTAAAGGAGATTTTAAGTTGCTAGTCGACTTTTACAAGGAGTAAGTGGTAAAACTGAGGTGTGAAAATTAAGTCCATTATCAGCAAAAGGATCATATATATCAAATCCTCGATGAGTCTTAAGTTATGAGAACTGCCTCAAATATGACTTTTTCCTTTAAGGAAAGCTTCGCAGATTCCTAGATGGTTAAATTTGACTGCTTCCACATGTTTTATATCTCATCATTATATGCCAAAATATACATTATGTTCAATACAAAATATTTACTTCTTTATGATTTTTTAAGTAAAAAAAATGAATATACTGCCAAGCTGCAATTACTATATTTAGAATATATGCAACACGTGACTAGCCAAATTTGCAATGATCTTTTAGAAAGTGGGGGAAAGATTTCCAGGGCCTATTTTAAGTAAGAAAGCCTTCCTGAGAGGCTTTTTTTTTCTTTTTTTGAGATGGAGTCTCGCCCTGTCGCCCTGTAGTAAAGTGTTGTGATTTTGGCTCACTGCAACCTCTGCCTCCAGAGTCCAAGCAGTTCTGTTCCTCAGCCTCCCAAGTAGCTGGGATCACAGGTGCCTGCCTCCACGACTGGCTAATTTTTGTATTTTCAGTAGAGACAGGGTCTCACCATCTTGACCAGGCTGGTCTTGAACTCCTGAGCTTGTGATCCCCCGCCTTGGTCTCCCAAAGTTGGGATTATAGGTGTCACCTACCACGCCTGGCCCCTGAGAGACTTATTAAACATTAAAAGCTTTATTAAGAAATTTAGAGACTCTGATTATGTAGAGATATTTTTAAAACCTGCAAGATATATCCAGTGTCAGACTGAATTAAGAGCAGTCTTGGATTATTCTGCTGAGAGGGTGCTTTGCTGTTGTCAAGTCACAGGACAATTGTCAGGGAGTCTTCCACCCTGGAAAATAAGTAAACTTGCTAAAACTGTGCGTGTGCATGCATGCGTGCATGTATGTGTATAATCTACTGCATTCTAGGAACTACATTATTCTTGGGGGATACAAACATGAATAATGCAGAGACCTGAAGCTCGAGAGACATTTAAATTGAAAAAAAAAAGGCATATAAATAAATGAGTGAGCCGAGGTGTTTCACAGATGCCAAATTAGAAGTATATATAATAGACTTCTACAAGAATAAATGAAATTGACTTGTAATTTAAAAAAATTATTTAATGTCTCCTTTGCTATTAGAAAGAATATTCTTAGCCGGGCGCGGTGGCTCAAGCCTGTAATCCCAGCACTTTGGGAGGCCGAGGCGGGTGGATCACGAGGTCAAGAGATCGAGACCATCCTGGTCAGCATGGTGAAACCCCGTCTCTACTAAAAATACAAAAAATTAGCTGGGCATGGTGGTGTGTGCCTGTAATCCCAGCTACTCAGGAGGCTGAGGCAGGAGAATTGCCTGAACCCAGGAGGCGGAGGTTGCGGTGAGCCGAGATCCCGCCATTGCACTCCAGCCTGGGTAACAAGAGCAAAAAACTCCATCTCAAAAAAAAAGAAAAAAAAAATATTCTTTAAGAATTAGGACTTTCTCTATTTTATTCATTACATAGTCTTTCATGAATAGCACAACACCTGATATATAGCCCCATGTTTAAAATGAATTTTGAATGCATTTCAGGCAAGGGTGAATAAATAAGTTGAATGAATGTATTAAAAGTTAATTAATAATAAGTTATCATATAGGAATTTGGGGGGTGGGAAAAGTGATCGGGAAATATTTTTTGAAAGTGATTAAGTAGGAAAAAAGAGAAGCCAGTTCAGACAGAAGGAGCAGCTTAAGTGAATCAGGGAGAATGTGAAGAAAGGTCTCAACGCTTTTTGAGCTGTGCTGTATGTGGAAAGTGAGATGCACACATTGAGGTAATGACACTGGATGGCCTTTTGTATTAAGGAGTTTGGACTTTATCCTATAGGTGGGCGTGTGGGGGATGAAAGTAAAATTTACACTTTAGAAAGGTCTATGGCTAATTTGAATTCATATAAGATACCCTTAGTACTCACTCCCAGTGGAAAAATTAGTACCTATCTAAGAAAAATATGGATTTCTGGACAGCTCTTCAAACTTCCCCTGGGATAATCTAGCACTAAACTAGTTTATCTCTTTGTTTCTATAGCACAGAGGATGGGATTTTATTTTAGAGTCATTTGTATGCATTGTTTTTACACTAAACATCTTCATAAGCGATGCTGCTAAATTATTTATTCTTTTTTTTTAATGATTGCTTAGATTGATTTATCCATAGATGTTTACAGCACAAATGGCCTTTAACACCTCCTTGAAAAACTCAGTTTCTAGGACCTGGATTACACGTATATTGTATTGATTAGTATGTGATTCAGGTTACATGAGAGCACTCTTCAAATTGTCACAATTTCAGTATCTTGAGTCTTGAATTAGAAAAATTCCATCTCCGGTCATTACTCCTATAAATCTTTTACCTACTGAAAGTGAGGTTCTTCTAGCTGATGCCTCTAGCCTTGTTAACTTATACCTACGTGGTAACATATAGCTTTCACTTTGAAACCAGAATTGTATTTATTTCTGCCAAGTGAGTTCACTGCATCCTGGGAATTCTTTCAGCCTCTAGCACAGGAAATATATGCTTAGGAACAGCATGAGGGAAATTGAGATGTGTTTTCTTGACCTGAGTTGGAGTTCAGTCTAAGGCTGTGTACGTATTTTCTTCCTCGGTGGAGAATCCTAAGTGAATGCTCTCCTAGAAAGAATCCTGATGTTTTACATTATTAGATTCCTCTCTATCTACCCCCAACCCCACCCCTGCCTCCACCCAGGCCCCCATTTTTTTTTCCTAGAGTGGTTAACATGAATTTCACTTGAAATTAGAGTTATGCCTGGGATTATGACTTGGAATTCTTTCTTGCATTATTTTTTTTTCTTTTTCAAGTGGGTTGGCTAATTGTATTTACATGTGGAAATGTGGGGACACTATGCTCTAAAAAAAAAAAAAATTATGTCCCTGCTCTCCAACTACTTTACATTTCATTATAGAAGTAATATTAAGAAGTCATTTTGTCTGTCTACATTTATTTAATAATTTGATCAAAGGATAATGATGTGTGTGTTACCCTCAGCCACTTGACAGGACCACTGTGGTAGACACTAGGCAATGGTGAATACAGCCAAGCTCCTGACAGTAATCAAATCAAATTCTCATAGTAGTGGAGAGGAACATGGAAATGCACAGAAATTTAATGAGATTTAGCTCATCCCTTGTGGACGAACATTTATAAATTATGGTACATCATAATTATGCCACAGTACTAAGCAGCATTTCATGATATATGCTAATATGGAAAATTCTTCATATGTAATTAAGGTAAACAAACAAAACCAACACACTAAGCAATACTACCATCTTTGGAATTAAAAAATAAGAACTAAATAAATAAATTAGTAGATGTATATAGCTATGCAGTTTTTGAAAGAAATCATAAAAAGTGGGAGATTTTAAAGAGGTATTTTTATTTTTAACCTTTTTATTCTTTAAATTGACCAAGTTTTTATGTGTTCTTTTTTCATTTTTTAAATTCATTTTTAATATCAAATTTTAATCGTACTGTAAGGTTATAACAGTATTTTTCTTCTTTATACCTCTTTCTAATAAAAAAATGCCATCTTATATATAGCACATGGTAATCCTATAAATAGAAAATACGGCATGCAAAGAGCTCTGTATCAGAGGAAAGTGCAACACTGTGGAATCAAGGAGGAGAGAGGAATGAAGCAGGATCAGAAAGAGTTCATCTTGGTCCATAAATAAGATTCTTCTAATTTCAAAGGTGCTTCATCTTAGAAACTTTTTCTTGGTGCTTTGCCTTCTAGCCACACAAGTTTCGCTAGACCGTAGTTGTGTCATTCAACTGATGTTTCTTGGAAATGCTGGTACTTTCCAATTTCTTGGTGTCAAACATTGCCTTCATTCAGCACTGATAACGTTCCAGCCTTTTCCTCAAAAAGTGAACCTGATTCAACTGTCAGTGAAAACTTTATGTCCCATCTACGTGAGACATTACCTTTTCCACTTGAAACAATAGCATTACATTATTCTCCTTCTTGGGATGGTTGTTCCTTTTAGAGCCATCTTGTTGTATAGGAAAATAATTATTAGAGAATTGTTACAAGTTTTTTCAAAGGATGGTGATTTAGTATTTAAAACAGAGAGGAGACCTTGAGATTATTATTTAGGCCATAATATCATTTGTCAAAAGGGGAATCTGCTCTATATTGTTTTTAGGCAAATAGCTATTTTCTGCCTTTATCATCACTGTGGGGAGTTTTCTATCTTGTAAGTTTATTTCACATAGTAGAGAATTATATATAAAACTAAATATAAGCAGTGTTCCATTACTGAGGGATAGCATTAGGCATGTACATGAAAATTACATTTTTTCAATGTATGCTATTAACTTTTGATTTATTGCCTCTTTTTAGTTTCTATTCCCTTACCAGTTTTTGGTCTAAATGATAGGCATAAACATGAGCTTGACATTTATAAATATGATCCAGGTGATTTGTTTATTCTTTTAAAACCATTACTAGAGGGGCAGCATAAATTATTTTCAGAGATCTAATTGGTTTCCTAGCTTTCGTTTCTAATTTAACCTGGCCCAGAGAACCACTGTAACTGTATTTTTGTGAGTACTCAATCTTCTTGCCCCATTCCAAAATGATGAAGTTAGTCATAAGAACTCCTTAAACATCATTCCCTATTCCTTCTAATGGTAAAGAAGGTAGAAAGCAAGCAGTTGGAGAAAGCGTTCACTTAAAAATCAAGAGAACTGATTACAACTTTGCCACCAACTCCTGCAAATTAGCTAGCAATCTGTTGAACTTTTATTTTTATTTTCCTAATTGACATAATAAAGAGTTTGAATTAGGTAAATTTTATGGTTATGTGGGAGACAGGATCTATGTGCCATTCAGAATGGGATTTTATTACAACTAAAAATTACATACCTAGTTACATCTCGCTTATTATAGTACACAAAACATAATTAAATACTAAACTGGATGCTAAGAGTCAAATGAAAATGTAACCTAATAGCTTCCTTTGCCATATGCAGGTTTTCTAACTCTAAATTATATAATTCTGTGTTGTAACCTTCAAGTAAGTTTTGCCATGTAAATTGTGGTTTAAATTTAAGGCTTGCTAGCTCTGTATCTAGAAATAAATACATACACACATATGCATGGGGGGTAGGCACGCACACCACACACACATACACACTCTGGTGGGCATTAGAAGTCTGTCATGCATAGGGCACATGTGGAAAAGAAAGTGGATATTTTCTAACAAAACCTCTTACAGACATTTCAGAAGCCTTATTCTGCCAGACCTTACTGGATATAACAAAACGTAGTGTTTTGGGATAAGTCAAAATAATTAAAGGCATGGGTTCCAGCATACAGTTAGCTTCAGACACTTATTTCTAACATGTTTTCCATCAATAATTTTTGTTCCAAATCAGTATAAACTACTTCTGTTTGCATTTGGAAGGATCGTGGAGTGTTGGAGCAGGTACAAAAGGAGCTCTAATTCTTTGCTGCAAGGCTACCAGTTCTCAACACCAGGTCTAGATGGCCCCAAATGTTCTTAAGCATTTGACTAAATCTTATCATTTCATCCATCTTCCTAATTTATATTTTCATTTCACAAACATTTGATTACATCTTGCGTTTCATCCAGAGTAAGTGACAGTTGACTTGTTTTCCATGTGCTTGTTCATGATTCGGCCGTTGGCATGGGGTGGCAGGTGGAGCATGTATGCAAAGTATTGTTTCAAACTCCGTGTGGAATTGGATGTGATTTCTAAGCTAGAGGATGTTGTATGGCTGTAGTGCTGGAGATTGACATCCATTCTGTGCCCTACAAATGCCTATCAATATTTCTATTATAGCGGCCATTGTAATTGATTGGAGTTTTCCTTTTACTTGGCTTTCTCCCCTTCTAGACTGTGATCACTTTGTCAGGTGCAAAGTCTAGAGTAACGCCAGTATTTTTCGGTACTGTGTACATGTGGGTTAAAAAATAAAGATGGTGTTAAAAATGCTCCTCAGTTTCATCATCATCCTTCAATTAGCATCATGTTCTAATCCATTAGTATGAACAGCTTTTTAGTGTGCAGGTCACTCAGAATATTACAGGAATAGTTTAGAGAAGAGATTTCATTTGTTTCATTTTTTTAAATTGAGAAATAATTTATATTCTTACCATTTTTCTTTAAAGGTAGCTCCTGGTTCCAAAATTTATACCATTTTAACTTATAATTTTTGAGATTCTTTTTTAAATTCTTTTGTTTTATCTACTCTTACACTAAGATTTTATAAACTCACCTTGAATAAACTGCTTCTATTGCCATTTGTTTCTCTTCTCCACCCAGCTTCTCCCACTGTTATTTTTTTCCTGAAGTACGATTTATAATCTATCTGAAATGCGGAAATTTAAATTTAATAGTTAAACTACCAGACTAGTAAAGTTATAGTAATAAAGAGATATTTAAAACCACCACCACAGTCCACTACAAACACTAGAATAACTTAAATAAACTGAATGTTAAAATTAAAAATGTTCAACCTCTCTAAGGGAAAGCAGGAATTCTGCTATTGATATATTAGATATCAATATCTTCTCTTCAATAGGATATTAAAGAGCAACTTAGTGACTTCAGTGACTTATCAAATTGCATGTATTTCAAATTGTAATCAGAAAATCAAAATAAATTATTATATCTTGATTTTGGTAAGCAAAATTTTTGTCATTGTTTTGCTTGCTTGCTTAAAACAGCAAATCCTATCAGCTATCTGATCATTACATCAGTTTATGCACTGTATGTTGCAGGTTTAATACAAAGTTTGGAAGACTAGAAATATTCCACTAAGCAACCAAATAGTAATTACTCCTTCATAATTACTGTGCAACGTTATTGCTATGCATTCTTATAATTATATTTTAAATACTCCCCGTTTGCATGATCGACCATAATGTGTTCTAGCACATTAAAGTCTGTGGCATATAACTGCTTCCCACTTCCACAAAGGACTCTTCTTCATTCAGTCTCTATTTTAACTACTGTTAAAATAGAGACTAAATGAAAGTAATTGGCACCATAATCCTGCAATAAGGAAACTGTAAGACATATAATACTTTTTTTTTTTTTGAGATGGAGTTTCGCTCTTGTTACCCAGGCTGGAGTGCAATGGCGCGATCTTGGCTCACTGCAATCTCCGCCTCCTGGGTTCAGGCAATTCTCCTGACTCAGCCTCCTGAGTGGCTGGGATTACAGGCACGCGCCACCATGCCCAGCTAATGTTTTGTATTTTTAGTAGAGACGGGGTTTCACCATGCTGACCAGGATGATCTCGATCTCTTGACCTCGTGATCCACCCGCCTCGGCCTCCCAAAGTGCTGGGATTACAGGCTTGAGCCACCGCGCCCGGCCTGACATATAATATTTCTATGCTACTGAAGTCTCTAATTATTCAGAGCATTTCATGTTTAACATTTAACATGCATTCCTCTTTCAGTTACAAACTCAGTCATAACCAAAACAGTCCTTCTCCAATGTTAACATACACAGCAATCACCTGGGGACCTGGTTAAAATGCAGATTTTTATATAGCTGGTCTGGAAAGGGGCCCAAAAGTCTACATTTCTAACAAGCTCCCAGGTGATGATCCCATTGCTGCTGACTCACTGACCTTACTGTAACATCACTTTCATGTATTATCTATAACTCAGTGCAAAATGCTGTTAACAGTGCACACACACATACACATAACACACATACATATACACATAGCAAACTTCACTCCAACCTCTGCCGTGACCACTTTCTACCCTCAGAGCTGGTAATTAATTGCTGTCAAAGGCTGTATTTAACACAAAGAGAAACAGCATTCAACTTATGAAATGTATCCAAATATATATTAGATACTATCACTCTGAGCTGGGATAGAGTCGAAGAGGGCTTCCTTGTCATTTGCCAGATGGAGGCGTGTGTGTGCATGTGTGGTAGGGGTAATTGGGAAAAGAAATTCCAGGCAGGGAGGAACAGCACTTAGAAGTGACGGGAGTGAAATTAGCCCGGTGTAGTGGCACACGCCTATAGTTCCAGCTACTCAGGAGGCTGAGGCAGGAGAATCGTTTGAATCTGGGAGGCAGAAGTTGCAGTGAGCTGAGATCCAAGATTGCGCCACTGCACTCCAGCCTGGGCGAAGGAGCAAGACTACATCTCAAAAAAAAAAAAAAAAAAAAAAGAAAAAAAAAAGAAACAAAACAAAAGGAAGTGACAGAGGTAGAAACTACTCAGGGATGGAAGGATACTAATAAAGATATGATTAAGGGGACAAATTCTTATTCTCTAATCAAGGAATTTGGATTTTATCTTAAAGATATTTAGAAATCACCTAAGAACTAGATGATTATGTGAATTTTAATTCACCTATTCTACTAATGTTTTCTCTGCCACTCTCAATGAAGTATTTCTCTTTGGGAAATTAATCTGAATTTGACCCCTGAAATTTAAGGATAATATGGAAATATATTCTTTTTCTTGAAATACTATATTTGAAATTTTATTTCTGGAATTTTTAAAAATGTATCCAGTAAAACCTTGTGGTTGTATCTGCCTTCCATTATAATCTTCTTAAAATTAACAGAATATTATTATCTTAAAATTAGTAGGATCAGATGTTTTAACTTAGCACTGTTAGTAAATATACGTAGGTCATTATCAATATTTATAGCCTAGCTGCTTATATAGATCCCCAAATATCAGGGTGGCTAATATTTGAGACCTTTAAAAACTGTAAAATTTATGAAGACAGTTTGCAAAGAGATCTCAGTTGAAAGCTAAGAAAATCTCACCCTGTGAATTTTAAATTTTTTCCTAGTGTTAAAAATAATTATTTGAAAGTTCTCTTTAAAATAATGGAAAATTTATTTTAAGGTAGGCTTAAAGTCCAGAATCTCATACTCTTTATATATTTGATCCTTGGCAATCTACAACATTGTTATTTGGTAATATTCATTTCAGGGATGCCTCTACTAAATATTTATATGCCAATAGGTAGAAAAAATATTAGGGTAAATAACTCATTTAGACCCTATTTTCCCCCCAATACTGCCTCCCTCATTCCATAGCTTCCCAGGTTCCACAAACTTAGCTTTTAAATATGTATGTATGTATATGTGTGTGAGTATAAATATACACATATATAAATACACATTTATACTCCAATCCCTTTGTATAAATAAATGCATGTGTTATATATACATTTGTATTTATAATACATAATTGTTTATGTTATATATATATATATGCTTGTATTTATAACACATAAATGTATATAATACAAATGTTTAAACAAGGGAATCGGGAAAGATCTGCCTTTTTAGGTATGTAATTATAGATATGGAATTGTTTTAGGGAGAGGTAATGAAAGGTAGAGATGGTCTCTTTTAATGAGAAAGGATTTTCTGGAACTTGGCACTAGCAACAGTAATTATTTCACATTTTAAAATGGGATCTGGAAAACGGAAATCCCAGTGAAATCTATTGCTATGTAGATGGCCCAATAGTTTTTCTAGTAGTAAACTACAGCCCTGATGGATTTAAACTGCCAATAAAACTCTTGCAATTGAGTGGCCAAATAATAGTAATAGTAATAATGATCTGAAACATCAACCACAAAGGAACTGGGAGCATTCATCACAGGCAATTGCAGGTTAATACAGATAATAGTAACATGACATGCTTCATACCCAGGAGATAATGAAAGCCAAATTGTGGCAATGACTCAGGAAATGCACCTAGTGCTCTAGTGGCCAGATGACTCAATGACAAGCTTCAGCAAACAAGAACCATTTTAGAAACACAGATCTTCTCCATGAACACACCTTTTTGTTGTTGTTGAAGATAGTTGCAAGTTCTATATGTTGATGAAGCCTCTCTGGAGTGAAAATGGAACAGAGCTGATGAAAATAAAGCTTAATTAAACACTCCAAACTCTCTGACACTGACACATGACCAGGTTTCACAGTTGAGAACTGGGAAGTGGCCGATAGAGACTCTAATCAATAATTATCTTTGCAGCAAATTGATGCAATATTTATTTATATATAATACAGTCTTTTAAAACAATGTTCACAACGGCTCTATGAAGTATTTAACATTATTTTCCTCATTTTATACATAAGAAAAATGAGTTACAGAAATGAGAAAGAAAGAAAAGAAAGAAAGAAGAAGAAAGAAGGAGAAAGAAAGGATAAAGAAAGAAATTTTGCCTGGCATCTTGTAGCTAGTACGTAAAAGAGCCAGACTTCAAACCCAGGAAGCTGGTACCCTTAACAATTAAGTGTCGCCAAAGTGATAAAGCCTATGGAAAGATGAGCCTGTAGAAACTACTTGAAGAGAAGTCATATTCTAGACTATTAGAACCAGGACACTCCTACATGCCTTAAAAGAATAATTATTAGGGGACAATAAAGAGAACCCTTCCTCAGAGAGTAGAAGTATGTCTCATAGAAGCCATTACTTAAAGATCTATAAAAGGTATAACTTAAATAAAAATATATGACCATTTACAACTTGGAAAAGATACCCAGAATTTTCTGTAGCCACTGGCCAGTGTGTTCTTGCAGCATAAGACGAGATAAAATCTGGAAATTAACAGGAAAGGCTTTAGCAACAAAATAAGCAAGTTAGTCTCTATTTAAATATAAATCTGATGTTAACAGAAGCCTCATGATACTGAAAGAAAACAGTATGGGGGCTAAGGAAAGAAGTGAAAACATGCTCCTCACCTGTGAATTCGATATCTAAGAGGACAATCAAATTCGATCTCATGCCCAATTGGGTCACTGATGACCCATCAGGAATGGACTGTAGGACTTAAAAATAAATCTGGACACAAAAGTTCTTATGTATGAGCCAATTCTACTTATGTGGACACAATGCAAATTGGCATGACAAGGTATTTTTTTCCTCAAGGATGATACTTAGCAGATAAAGCCCGATTCCTAATTCCGGATTGGTACAACTGCACTTAGTGATTTAGCTGCTACCTAGGTTTAAATCCCAGGTATGTGACCTGCAGCAAAGCCACTCAACCATTCTGAATCTCAGTTCCTTCCCTGGTAAAATAGCGAAAAATAGTAGTTGCCTTATAGAGTTGTAGTGAAGATTAAATGCAATGATCTATGTAAAATGGAAGCGCTTGATAAACTTTAGCCGATTATTAAGGCCAAATAGTTAAAAAAAAAAAAAAAAAAGAAAGAAAAAGAAAAAAGTCCTCTCCTTGGATAACATTTCTTGGTTTAAAAAAAAAAAAACTATTTTTGAGTAGAAAGAAGCTTCTGACTGTTAAGGGTGATGGATATGTTCATTTTCTTGACAATGGTGATGATCACACATAGGTATATACATACGTCGACACTGACAAACTGTATACAGGTGATATGTGCAGTTTATTTTATGTCAGTTGACTCCATAAAGCTGCTAAAAGCAAACAAACAAAAAAGCTTACCTGTGGGTGTCATGTGTGTGTCTGTCAATTTAGTTGCTAGGAAAATTTCTTACCTAACAGAGGCACACAAAGCTGACATCCCTCCTTACAAGAAATTGGAACTAGTTTCTTTACAGCAAGAAATGTAAGGTGCTTCTAGATTTATCTTATGTGAGAAATTCGTACCACTGACAGTAATGAACACATACATTAGCGTGACCATCCTATTTTAATAGCTATATGTACCTGAATCTTTAAAATGGCAAGAGAGAAAATACTCTACAGAGGAGAATGATTTTACATGTGATATAAATATATAGTTTTTAAATCTTACAGGAAATTACGTTACTTAGAGAATATTGGGATGCAATGATTGCATTTGGCATTTAGGGTTCTCGTCGGGAATCAGAATTTACAGTACTTCCAACACAAAGGCAGTGACTATCTACAGACATTCCATGATGCAGTCTTTCTCTTTTGTGATTTTTCTGGCTTCACCCAATTCAATAAAGTCAGAGGCTCATCAGAGCAGGCAGGGTGAGAAAACACTTGTGTTCAGTGAGGCAATGCTATTTATTGAGTGCTTTCTCTATATAGAACTGTATGTTCTGTATAGGGTAGGAATGAAATTTTTTATTTTTCTTGGTCAATGGTGACCCCTGTCTCTTTGAGTCATTTCCTCATTTCCTCCAGTACTGATAAGAAGAGCTGCTGCTAATAAAGAGTGAGCTAAGAGGGTCTGACAAAATATTACTGCCCTTAGAGCTAAACGATTTTCAAATATTTATTTGTAGGTACCTGTTTGACTGTATTCTTTTTCTGCTGTTGATTTTGGAAACAATTATGGAATTCTCATTAATTCCTTAAAAATGTTTACCTTGACCCAGATAAGTAAATGCAAGCAATCTAGCTGAGGGTGGGAATGGGGGAGGATGGATGTTGGGGAGACTGTGTCAGTTATCTTGCCACATACCAATTATAATATCTTAGCGGCATGAAACAATAAAGATTTCGTTAGCTCACACATTTGTGTGGTGGGCTCAGTTTATATCACCGGGGCTCATATATTTTTTCTGTTGTTAAATGCAGGTTAGCTCTGTACCACTACTGATCTCGAATGTGCTGGTTCACATGTCTGGGTGGTGGCTGGCACTGGATAATCTAGATGGCCTTGGCTGAAAGGTTAGGATGTTTCGGATGACACATCTTTATTCACATCTCATCCAACAGCAGGCTAACCAGGGCATGTTCACATAAGCATCCACAGGACCAAAAGAAGCAGCTCCCAACATCTAAACCCATTTCAAGCTTCTGCTCATGTCTCATTTGCTAACATCCCATTGGCCCTAGCAGTCACATGGGGTCAGACCTAGAGTCACAGTGAGAGGGATCCCCAATATTATATAGCAAAAGGCAAGGACACAGGGATGGGTAAAGAATTAGAGCCTTTAGTACAATTAATCTTTAGTAAAAGACTTTTTTCCTAAGGAGTAACAGTTGTGCAGGGTGCTCATTTTAGTTTTCAGACTATAAACGGACAAATATTTGGTTAATTCAAGCAGATTAACAAATTAACCTTCCCATCCATATTAATGTATCAACCAAGTTTGTCAGGCCACTTTGGCTTTCATTTTATTCATTCATTTTAAAATATATTTATTGTGGCCAGGTGAGGTGCCTCACGCCTATAATCCCAGCGCTTTGAGAGGTCAGGTGGGTGAATCACCTGAGATCAGGAGTTCGAGACCAGCCTGACAACATGGAGAAACCCCATCTCTACTGAAAATACAAAAATTAGCCGGGCAAGGTGGTGGGCGCCTGTAATCCCAGCTGCTTGGGAGTCTGAGGCAGGAGAATCATGTCAACCCAGGAGGTGGAGGTTGCCTTGAGCTGAGATCATGCCATTGCATTCCAGCCTGGATAACAAGATGGAAACTCTGTCTCAGAAAAACAAACAAACAAACAACAACAAAAATATATATATATATAATATACATATATTAGATAGATATATGTATACATACAGTAATAACAAGCAGCAATTTGCCAGTCAAGCAGGGATGTGAAGGAGAATATTAGTATTTAAAGAATAATTTTGCCCTGTTGGCTTCAAAAGATTGTCATTTTCCAATGTAATTGTTGGAACAGAAGTTCAGACATCAGTTTTGGTCACTTTCCCTTAGCAAATACATTTACCTATGTCATGTAGGACCACTTCAAGCAGTCTGGGACTCAGCAGTTATAGCCATATTTTTTTGGCTATATTTTTATCATGTGGTTTGACTTAACATTCTAATAATTGTTCTCTCTGGGATTCTGACTAGATTTTAGTGGGAAATTGGAGTGAAAAGGGTTGGGTGGAGCATCAGCTTCTAGCCTTTTAGAAATTACAGAGGACTAATTTTCAAAAAGCTAATTTGATTGCAGTTAGCAAAATGTCTCTCTTTTGAGAAAGAAACTCCTAATCATCTCTTTCTAAAATTAAATCCTTCAATTTCTACAGTGCAAACACGGTTGCTTTGAGAAAGAAATATTTATCCACATATAAATACCGATTACAAACATGTTTCTAACATTACTGGAAGGGCCAGTGCTTGCCTCTTCACTTCTAAAGCAAATTCACATTCTGCTTCAACTGATTATTTTTTCAACAATATTCGTTATATTCTTTTATGATCTGCCAGTACTTTTTTGAAGCCCAGTTAGTTAGAACAGCGGCCAACAGAACTGAGACTAAAAGAAGGCCAAACATCTCTTCAGAAGCAAGATGTTACTTCAAAAGATATTCATTACAAAGCACTACTGTGACTCACATAATCACTTATTTTTAAGGGGGATTTCTTAATGTAGAATTGGTTTCTTATCTTCCCAGCCCCCAGTGAGCCTTTGCTGTGCAAATTCGCTGATGGCGGACAAAAGAAGCGACAGAATCAAAGCAAATATACCCAGAATGGGAGGCCTTGGCCCAGGGAAGGAGAGGTAAGTCCTGATCTACAATATTTGCTCTGAAATTTGGCGGTAGATATCCCTCAGAAGGTAGCAAGGCAGACATATGGCTCCATGATGAAATTGGGTCCCATGAAAAACCCAGTGTCTTCAAAGGGGCAAATGAGCAGCCCTATGTTAATAAAATTACTCGACAAGGAGTAGCGGACTTCAAAATTAACCTCAGTTCTGCACTACAGTAAGTCTTCTGTCTTTAACCAACCTTGAACCTGAAAGGAACTCAGTGAAATACTTATCTACAAAGAAACTGAAAGAGACTCTGTGGCATACTTATGTACAAAGAATTGATTTCTATTTGTATAATAGGTATAAAATGAGGGTATAATTACTTAATAAAATATTCTCAGTGAAATCAATAGTGAGAGTTGAATGCTTATGTTTTGAAACAGGCAACCAAAATTTGGTTGTTTTTCATCCTGCTGTTGAGATGATTTACTTGCATGTGTATATATATTTATGCATATTCCCGTTCATAAATGTTCATAAATGCTTTATTATGTGTTTTATTTTTATGTATATAGTAAGATATTATCTATTGGTCAAAAAGGAGGAAGAAAACTTGATACATACAGCATTTTGCTTTCACAACAAGGACAAGGGAAAGCACTGAACAGTTCACTATCCATTTATCCTCAATACAAATTGGTAGAAAAACCAGCTTATGGATCCATTCCCACTTAGGAATGGGTTCTTTTCATTACTTTTTTATAAGAAGACAAGGAAAAGGTGTCTGAGCTTCCATGAGGCCTTTTCATTATTTGTGAAATGGAATAGAGTTGTTTGAATGACTTGAACAAATGCCATTTTGTACCAAGGCCATAATTTCAACAGAAGAGCTTTATTTAGTATTTCATTCAAAGCACCTACTTTATCCATTTATCATTTAAGAAGCATTGTACTTCATGCAGCATTTTACACTTTAAAATACTGACAGAACAGTGGCAAGAAAGAAAGGAGGCTGGATTTCTTTTCTCAGCAAATCCTTTAGCCGTTTTTCAGTTTCTGTTTCTAAGACCATTGTCTGTTTTGAGTGTTTTCAAGCAGGTCTCAAAACCCCTCTTAAAGGTTATGTTATGCTCAAGTACTGTATAATCTGTAACTCATTAAGACATAAAAAACAGATCATCATGGAGCATCAAAAGCTAATAAAAATCACAAGAGTTTTCATAGTCTTAACTTTAGAAAAGCAGTGGGTATTGTGTTCAAAAAAGGAAGCGGAGGGGGTGATTTATGTGTTTTTAGCATGGAGTCCAGTGCATCAGCAGATAACCCGACTGGCCCCAAAAGACAACTGATGCCTGATAGCACTCATTATCACATGTCCCCTACCAAACACCCATTGATCTAGAAAGACTCATTTGACATTTTAAAATGTGGTTGGATAAAATGCCTGCGATTAGAGATATCTTTGGATCACCGACTATCATCACAAAGCCCCGAGACTCAATTAGCAACTTGCCATTAATGACAGAAGCTTCAGTTTCTTTCTCCTTAAGGAACTATAATATTGTCTTCATACAATAGATGGCAATTGCAGCAGGACACTTCATCTCAGCGTACATTTCTTGAAAATGGAATCAATAAACACAAAATGGAGAGTTACAGCTGCCACCTGGCTATTGCATACAGAATCTAAGACTTTGCTTCAAAGCATGATAAATGCTGTATGTACTATGGTGTGGAAACATTGTGGAGCTGACTTTAAGACCCAGAGGAACTTATGATTTAAATGGAGGTTTTCAAGGTATATTCCTAATCTTTGTTTTCAAAAGTTGATTTTTAAGAGCTATACATTTTCCTGTTGATCTATGAAAATCAAGGGGCCATAATAAAATTTATCTGTGACCAATAAAATATATTCCAAATACATATACACATTGAGACAAAATAGGAAGAGAAATAGCATGCACTAGAAATACGCTTATTAAATTTCTTAGATTGGGGATACACATGTTAATTTGTACGCTTTGATTGTGGCCTTAGAAGTAGATACCCAAAGAATATTGAATAACTGTGTGTCTTGTCATTTTATATTTTTTGCTTCCACTTCCTCCTTGCATTTTACTTGCTAAAGTATATTAACAAGTTGATAAAGTATGTCATAATACAAATTAATCCTATATAAGCAATATTTAATTAATTTGATATGCCAGAAAATTCTGGTTACTGTATTTGATTCTAAGACACATATTTTTTTTGTTGTTGTTTCCAACACTTTAATGCTTGCGAAATTGGTTCTCTTCTACTCGTTGGCATTTTACAAGATAAGGTGCATTTTCTCCTGTTACTCACTTGGGGGCACTACCTACATTCTCCGGTCAAGGTTTATGACCACACTGGTTTCATAAATTAAAAAACTAACCAAAGCCGGGGTCAGGTTCTCAGAAGAGGATTTTTTGTTTTCTTTTGTTTTTTTGACCTCTTCCCACATGCAGTGTCAAGATTGAGACAAGTAACTTTCTTTGGTGTCCTTTAAAACTTTCATTTACCATTATACTAAGGTTAGCATGCCAACTTTATAAAGAAATCTTTTTGGGTGTTGGTTTTTGCTTGTTTGTTTCGCTGTATGAAACAATGGTACACCTTTCAATCCTTGTTGTCTTAGATAAAATGAAAGATGGTAGTTTAGATTATGTTGCTGTGGAATTGAAGATAACAGCACAGACTGAGGCTAATGTTTATTTTCCTCTCTCCTAAAAGACAAGCAAAAATGGTCATGTGAAAGGGATTTCTGATGAAATTCTTAGGATAGGAAACCAATAGATTACAAGCATTTTAAAAGTACCATAAGCATGCCAATTGATAGACTAATTAAAATTTTAATTTATTATTTAAAACTGTTTTTTCTTCGTGGCATTTTGATAAAACTTTTATTAGCAAAGTTCAGCTAAATGAATTTCTTTATGAAAAAAATCTAATGCAAAAAACTTAATACATAGAAATTAGTATAAATGGGCAAGATTTTGAAATATAAATATATGCTAGTGGCCATGTTTTGTATAAGTGAAAAGCACAAGGATATTTTTCAGTTATTAACTAATCTTTCAAGAGACAATTAGAGCTCTGAGTAAAATGATGGAGGGATTGGGGCTATTTGGCTCTTTCTCCTTGCTGTTCTACAGTTCTTATTGTTTTACTTCCTTAAGCAGCAGTTCTCAAACTGTTGGTCTCTGGATCCCTTTATACTCTTAAAATTATTATTTACAACAAAATAAATAATAACAGAAATTAACTCATCTTGTGCTAATAAAAATAGCATATTTTATTAAAATATATAGTTTTAAAACAAAGGCAATTTTTTTAGAAAAGTGGTACTCTTTTACATTTTTAAAAATCAATTTAATATCTGGCTCAGTAAAAAATGACCAGATTTGTACATGTACTTCAGCATTCAATCTTTTGCTATACGCTGCCTTACTTTAAACATATTGAGAAAAATCCACCTTCATCTAGATAAGTTGTTGAAATAGGGAGAACTCTAAAGGTCTCCTAACACGATCTTAGGAATTCTTCGTGTCTTTAGGCCACAATTTGAGAACCACTGTCCTAAAGAAGCTGAAGCCAAGGGCAGGGCTGAGATTCAGCTTCCATATACTAGAAGGGCCATGCAACTTGTTGGTATTTTACAATATCCCAAATGTCAATCAATGATAGACTACATAAAGAAAATGTAGCACATATATACCATGGAGTACTATGCAGCCACAAAAAAGGATGAGTTCATGTCCTTTGCAGGGACATAGATGAAGCTGGAAACCATCATTCTCAGCAAACTGACACAAGAACAGAAAACCAAACACGGCATGTTCTCACTCATAAGTGAATGTTGAACAATGAGAACACATGAACATAGGGAGGGGAACATCATACACTGGGGCCTGTTAGGGAGTGGGGGCATTAGGGGAGGGGTAGCAGGGGGTTGGGGGGATTGGGAACGGATAACATTAGGAGAAATACCTAATGTAGATGACAGGGAGTAGATGCAGCAAACCACCATGGCATGTGTATACCTATGTAACAGTCTTGCACGATCTGCATATGTACCCCAGAACTTAAAGTATAATAAAATATAAAATACAATAAAGAGTCAATAAGGTATATCTATATCATGATCCAGCAAGAATGGGGTGCTGACTGGCACAGAAGGAGTTCCCAGAAATCCTACTCATGCATTTAAATTCCGATTGGTGTTTATGACATATTGGTAGCAAAATGTTTTTAATGTCACCCCTAGCTCAGAAGTAGTCTCACTTAATCATCACAGAGACCCTGGTGACCCCTAGTAACATTGTGTTGGACAGATATTCAATACATCTGAGGCTCTTTCTTACTTTAGGCAAAATATTGGCTGAATCAACCTTGTTTGTGCTCTCCCAAATGATTGGTGGAGAGTTGTGGAACGAGGAATGCTTCAAGCCACTTCAAAAATATATCAGGGACACGAAGAGGAAACTCCTGCTGCTTTTCTCTGTGTTCCCAAAGAAGATCTTTCCAGCGACTACCAAAAAGTCAGCAGATTGTACTTTTTGCTACAAATAATAACAGCAGATCAAAAAGCAAATAGCTGCAGAATTTTCCAGATGGTCAGATCAAAATTTGACTGATGGTAACTTAGTGCCCCAGTAAAAATAACTGTAAACTAAAATAGACATTTACTCATTCATTCATTCATTCACTCACTCATTTATTCATCCGCCACCAGTATACCACCACAACACATGCACAGACATGTCTGAACTTGTGATATGCCTGTTTTTTCAACCTTTATTGAACTATGTTGTAAACATCATTGGATTAAATCAAAGAATGGATATGTTTACACTATGATGAGAATCACTTAAATTTTAAAATTGCTTTATGGTAACTTTCATTGTGGCTAGTCTTCGGTTTCCTTAAGAATTTGCAAATATAGGTAAGTGCTAAGTTTCAAATTCCAGAATAGGGTGCTGTTTCACCACATTTTTATGCTGGGGTTTTATCCTTAAGTAGGGCAAATATCAACCAGCCACTTCTTGCTGGCTTAAAAACTCTGGTCTAGCGTTCACAAAATCTTCCTAAGCTCTATTAATTGAGTTAGTAAATGCCATTGACAGCAATTGCTTTGGGGATTGTACTTCCCAGAAATAATGTTTTGGCTATGGACACAACAATTGACAAGGCAATTGAACAAGAAGCAAGCCAACAAAGTACTCAGATGTCTAGTGAAAAAATGCCAATGTGTTATGATAAAAACGAAAATCAATAAAGTGATATTTCTTGACTTTATTTTATTTACAGTTCTCTGCTGGAGTCAGTTTAAAAGCAAGGACTAATACTAAGCATTTTCTTTCTATCTGATCCTCCGAAGATGTTTTTTCTTTACTTTAGAAACATTTAACAAAATTATTTTCACAGTCTCAACATAAAAATGAACTAGCGGAACTAATGTGATACTGTTAACAATCAACACTCAGGTTCCCAGAAATAGTTTACAGGTTATGTTGAAGAGAAAATCACATAAGATTTTTAGAGATGCATTCTAGGAATATTAAGATTTGAAAATCTTTACCTATTTCCAGTTAAAGAATAAGTTTTAGGCAAGGTGTGAAGATGTAGTAATTCTTAAAGATGTTTCATTAAATGCACGTTTATTGACCCAAATCACAGTTTTGAGTATAGGAGTATAGTATGTACATTGCATAATATTAATGGTACCAGTCACGCAAACTAGATGTGAATGTCACCCCTTAGAATAGGTCAGTGCTTGTGACCCTCCCTGAAAATGTTAGTTTGGAAATTTTTAAGGGATAAAATACACTGACATAGTGTAATTTAATTTCCTTAAATTAGTAGGTCCCATTAATGCGCTCATAAAATCTGCTACTAGTGAGCTAAAAGCTAAGTTATCAGTTTCATAACAGCCAGCTTACGCTAAGTGATTTGTTATAATCTATAACCAGATAGTATGTTGTCTATTTTCAGACTTGATATCAACTTGTTTACAGTGATGGATGAAAACTTCCTCTGTGCTGTAAAGTTTTATAACTCTTGTCCATTCAGAGCTACTATTAATAAAAATTCTCTTCAGTGCCAGTAAGTGAATGAAGGGCTACAAGGTCATGCGGGAGAATGGAATTGTCAGGTTGCTTTGACTCCATAGCCAAGGGCAGGCAAAGTTGAGAAAATTTGATTCCAAACACCCAGTTTCCTCCCCATTGTGCCTCAATGCCTTAGGTGTAGTTTTTTATTCTAAATTCATTTATGATTAAAACAAAGATGTCTGTTTAGATTTCTAAGTAGGCAGATAGCCCTATAAATGATACAGCAGTTATATTCCATATTTCAATTCTAGATGAGTTAGCATTCCTTGAGGGATACATTCTAGTTTTGTTTTTTGAAGAACAGTGACTACTTAACAGATGTGGCATCACAATTATTAAGTTCAACCATGTCTACATCACCATCATTATCATCAGTATCATTGTTATCATCGGCATTTGTTCCCTCATTGACTAATAATTCATGTTCTGCACTGACAGGGTGTGAGGATGTGTACCTCATTATGCATGAGGAGTGACCCCTGCCCTGAATGCGCGTCGGAAATACACATTCTCACTGAGAGCCCTTTTCATCCCCCTGGGTTTCCTATTTGCTTTCTTACTTTCTCGGGGTATGACTACTTTTTACAGAAATATTCTTTTTAAGACAAGAACTATATTTGAAAGAGTTTGTTTTAAAGACAGTATTGAAGAAGGAGCAACTTAAACGGAAAGCATTCTGTCATCAATAAGGACTTATTGAGTGTCCACTATGTGAGGGTCATAGGACTGGCAACCTGGACCTGGTGTGTCACAGGCAGACTCCTTTCTCTCTTGGAGCTGAAAATGACAAAGATCTTCTCTGTCTGTAGAGTAGGAGATTAAAAGTGGAGCACAATATAATTTAGTGTTGTAGAAATCAAATCATTCACAGTAAATGGCTTCATATCTATGCAACTGTAAAGAAAACCAAAGCCAAAATAATAATAAAGATAACGGTAACTATAGCAGCAGACACAAGAACATCAGTTTACATTCCACTTGTTACTAAATATGAACTGTGTCTGATTTTCAGGGTGGGTAACTAAGAAATTGATGTACGTGCATTTACAAACCAGCAATGTTTCCTAATGTTGAAAAGCTTCATCTTGTCACTTGGCCAGTAGAGGCCTCTATGTCCCTGGGTGCTGAGAGGTACAGAAGAATGATGTTTAGAGAAGGAACTCCAGCTTCAGGGTGTGAATTGTTAATGAATGCTGAGTCCTTCTCTGATGCACTCATTGAGAAAAATAATTCTTTATGCATTTAAGGAATGGAATCTGTCACCATCTGTGATGTGCTTGATATTGTGTGCTTATCATCACAATTTTCTAGCCACTATATTGATTAAGAGAGCAAACTCTCAATTTAAGTCACAAATCCAAATCCACAACCTCTGAGTTGAGTGACAATACTATGACAATGCTGGGCAAGTTTTTCAATGTCCTTAAGTTTCCGTTTCCTCACCAGCAGACTGAGAGTGGTTCCAAATGCATATTTAGTGACTAGATGGATTCATAGAGGTGACGAAGGTAAAGCACAGTGCCTGGCAAATAATTGCTTAAATAGTAACTATTATTTTAATTATTATAATATCATCATAACTTGGAGCTTTTTAATCTGAAAACCAGCTTTGCTAGTATGAGTTTCTATGACTAGTATACTTTAATTCCTTGATTTTCAGTTTAATGGCATGTCAGTTTATTTTCTGAACAGGGATTATTTTTAATGACACATTTATTTGAAAAGAAATTTGCTGCCAATATGATCTTTCAACTATATTTTTAATTAGATTATAAATCATGTTTTAGAAAACAAGTAGAAAATAATATATTTTCACTTTGGCCCACATTATATTAATATTTTTGTAAGATCACATTCCAAATCATAAAGTATTATTTAGTACTGGAATGTTATGTGGTTTTCAAGTATCTAGCCAGTTTTCCTTTGAAGGTCATGTAATCGTAAAAGCTAAAAGAGCTAGCAGGAAGAGGATGTCTTGGATAAAAGGGTGAAAGAAGAAGAAAAATCAAGAAAGATTGAGCTACTATTGAGAACTGATAAATGGTCAATGTTTTCAAAGAGAAAAAAGTTAATTATTAACTTACATTTTCTGGTAAATAATGACAATAAATTTTGGATGCCAGAGGTGCTTATGCAACCTTGGTAGGTCTGAGAATTCCTTACGTTCAAGTACTTTCCACTATGGTTCATGCAATTACCTTTGATGGGGAAGCATTGAAATGCATAGCTAGTGGTTTACTGAATCTACTGTCTCCATAGTGCTGAATGTACATGACCTTTGGGCCTCCACATCCTAATTGAGACATGAAGGATGATATTACTAAATTCTTCTGTTTCATTTTTAGAGTTTTGAATTTTTAGTGTCCTTACAAATAATATTAATGCCGTTTATAAAATATTATTTTGTTTGCTCATGTCACCGGGGTTTGTTATATAGATGATTTCACTACCGAGGTATAAGACTACTACTCAATCGTGTTTTTTTCTGCTCTTCTCCGTCCTCCCAGCCTCCACCCTCAAATAGAATCCAGAGTTTGTTGATCTTTTCTTTGTGTTCATGAATTCTCATAATTTAGCCTACACTTATAAGTAAGACCATCTGGTACGTATTAGGTTTTCTGTTCCAACATAACTTTGCTAAGGACAATGGTCTCCAGCTCTAGCCATGTTCCCACAAAAGACATGATCTCATTCTCCTTTTGAGCTGCATGGTATTCCATGGTGTATACGTATCGTATTTTCTTTATCCAGATTGTCACTGATGGGCATTTAGACAGATTCCATGTCTTTGCTATTGTGAATAGTGTAAAACGGACATTGGCATACATGTGTCTTTGTGGTAGAATGATTTATTTTCCTCTGAGTATATACCCAGTAATGGGATTGCTGGGTCAAATCGTAGTTCTACTTTTAGTTCTTTGAGGAATCACCACACAACTTTCCACATGGTTGAACTAACTTACACTCCCACCAACAGTTTATAAACATTCCCTTTTCTCTGAAACCCTACCAGCATCTGCTATATTTTGACATATTAGTAATAGCCATTCCAACTTATGTTAGATATCTCATTGTGGTTTTGATTCACATTTTTTTAATGATCAGTGATGGTGAGCTTCTTCCATGTGCTCCTTGGCCACATGTATGCCTCCTTTTGAAAAGTGTCTGTTCATGCCTTTTACTCACTTGTTAATGGGGTTGTTCATTTTATTCTTGTAAATTTGTTTAAGTTTCTTACAGATGCTCAGTGTTAGACCTTTGTCAGATGCATAGTTTGCAGATATTTTCTTCCAGGCTGTAGGTTGTCTATTTATTCTGTTGATCATTTCATTTTCTGTGCAGAAGCTCTTTTTATTTATTTATTTATTATTATTATTTTCTAAATTTATTTTATTGCATTTTAGGTTTTGGGATACATGTGAATAACATGCAAGATTGTTGCATAGGCACACACGTGGCAGTGTGATCTGCTGCCTTCCTCCCCATCACCCACATCTAGCACTTCTCCCCATGCTATCTCTCCCCAACTCCCCTCCCCCCACTGCCCTCCCCTATTTCCCCCCAACAGACCCCAGTGTGTAGTGCTCCCCTCCCTGTGTCCATGTGTTCTCATTGTTCAACACCCGCCTATGAGTCAGAACATGCGGTGTTTGATTTTCTGCTCTTGTGTCAGTTTGCTGAGAATGATGGTTTCCAGGTTCATCCATGTCCCTACAAAGGACACGAACTCATCGTTTTTGATGGCTTCATAATATTCCATGGTGTATATGTGCCACATTTTCCCTGTCCAGTCTATCATTGATGGGCATTTGGGTTGGTTCCAGGTCTTTGCTATTGTAAACAGTGCTGCAATGAAAATTCGTATGCACGTGTCCTTATAGTAGTATGATTTATAATCCTTTGGATGTATACCGAGTAAGGGGATTGCTGGGTCAAATGGAATTTATCTTTCTAGGTCCTTGAGGAATCACCACACTGTCTTCCACAATGGTTGAACTAATTTATACTCCCACCAACAGTGTAAAAGTGCTGCTATTTCTCCACATCCTCTCCAGCATCTGTTGTCTCCAGATTTTTTAATGATTGCCATTCTAACTGGCGTGAGATGGTATCTCAATGTAGTTTTGATTTGCATTTCTCTGTTGACCAGTGATGATGAGCATTTTTTCATATGTTTGTTGGCCTCATATATGTATTCTTTTGTAAAGTATCTGTTCATATCCTTTGCCCACTTTTGAATGGGCTTGTTTGTTTTTTTTTCTTGTAAATCTGTTTTAGTTCTTAGTAAATTCTGGATATCAGCCCTTTGTCAAATGCGTAAACTGCAAAAATTTTTTCCCATTCTGTTGGTTGCCGATTCACTCTAATGACTGTTTCTTTTGCCGTGTAGAAGCTGTGGAGTTTGATTAGATCCCATTTGTCTATTTTGGCTTTTGTTGCCAATGCTTTTGGTGTTTTGGTCATGAAGTCCTTGCCTACGCCTATGTCCTGAATGGTTTTGCCTAGATTTTTTTTCTAGGGTTTTTATGGTGTTAGGTCTTATGTTTAAGTCTTTAATCCATCTGGAGTTAATATAGTGTAAGGTGTCAGGAAGGGGTCCAGTTTCTGCTTTCTGCACATGGCTAGCCAGTTTCCCCAACACCATTTATTAAAAAGGGAATCCTTTCCCCTTTGGTTGTTTTTGTCAGGTTTGTCAAAGATCAGATCATTGTAGAAATGTTGTGTTGCCTCTGAGGCCTCTGTTCTGTTCCATTGGTCTATATCTCTGTTTTGGTACCAGTACCATACTGTTTTGATTACTGTAGCCTTGTAGTATAGTTTGAAGTCCGGCAGTGTGATGCCTCCTACTTTGTTCTTTTTGCTTAGAATTGACTTGGCTATGTGGACCCTACTTTGGCTCCATATGAAGTTTAAGGTGGTTTTTTCCAGTTCTGTGAAGAAGGTCATTGGTAGCTTGATGGGAATTGCATTGAATCTGTAAATTACTTTGGGCAGTATGGCAATTTTCATGATATTGATTCTTCCTAACCATGAACATGGAATGTTTCTCCATCTGTTTGTGTCCTCTCTTATTTCGTTGAGCAGTGGCTTGTAGTTCTCCTTGAAGAGGTCCTTTACGTTCCTTGTTAGTTGTATTCCCAGGTATTTTTATTCTCTTTGTGACAATTGTGAATGGCAGTTCATTCTTGATTTGGCTCTCTTTAAGTCTGTTATTGGTGTATAGGAATGCATGTCATTTTTGCACATTGATTTTGTATCCTGAGACTTTGCTGAAGTTGCTTATCAGTTTCAGGAGACTTTGGGCTGAGACGATGGGGTCTTCTAGATATACAATCATGTCGTCTGCAAATAGAGACAATTTGACTTCCTCCATTCCTATTGGAATACCCTTTATTTCTTTTTCTTGCCTGATTGCTCTGACTAGAACTTCCAGTACTATATTGAATAGGAGTGGTGAGAGACGGCATCATTGTCTGGTGCCAGATTTCAAAGGGAATGCTTCCAGGTTTGCCCATTCAGTATGATATTGGTTGGTTTGTCATAAATAGCTTTTATTATTTTGAGATACATTCTGTCAATACCTAGTTTATTGAGGGTTTTTAGCATAAAGGGCTGTTGAATTTTGTCAAAGGCCTTCTCTGCATCAATTGAGATAATCATGTGGTTTTTGTCTTTGGTTCTGTTTATGGGGTGAATTACGTTTATAGACTTGCGTATGTTGAACCAGCCTTGCATCCCTGGGATGAAGCCTACATGACCATGGTGGATAAGCTTTTTGATGTGCTGTTGCAATCGGCTTGCCAGTATTTTATTGAAGACTTTTGCATCTCTGTTCATCATGGATATTGGCCTGAAGTTTTCGTTTCTTGTTGAGTCTTTGCCGGGTTTTGGTATCAGGATGATGTTTGTCTCATAAAATGATTTGGGGATTCCTTCCCTCTTTTTGGGTTATTTGGAATAGTTTCAGAAGGAATGGTACCAGCTCCTCTTTGTGTGTCTGGTAGAATTCGGCTGTGAATCCATCTGGACCTGGGCTTTTTTTGGGTGGTAAGCTCTTTAGCTGCCTCAACTTCAGACCTTGTTATGGGTCTGTTCAGGGTTTCGGCTTCTTCCTGGTTTAGGCTTGGGAGGAGGCAAGTGTCCAGGAATTTATCCATTTCTTCCAGCTTTACTAGCTTACGTGCATAGTGATGTTTGTAATAATCTCTGATGATGGTTTAAATTTCTGTGGAATCTGTGGTGATATCCCTTTTATTGTTTTTTATTGCATCAATTTGGTTATTCTCTCTTTTCTTTTTTATTAATCTGGCTAGTGGTCTGTCTATTTAGCTGATCTTTTCAAAAAACCAGCTCCTGGATTTATTGATTTTTTGAAGGGCTTTTTGCGTCTCTATCTTCTTCAGTTCTGCTCTGATCTTAGCTATTTCTTGTCTTCTGCTAGGTTTTCAGTTTTTTTTTTTATCATACTCCTCTACCTCTTTCAATTTTGATGATAGGGTATCATGTTAGGAGACAGATCTCTCCTTGCTTCTCATGTGGGCACTTGTTGCTATATATTTTCCTCTAGAGACTGCTTTAAATGTGTCCCAGAGATTCTGGTATGTTGTGTCTTTATTCTCATTGGTTTTGAAGAACATCTTTATTTATGCCTTCATTTCATTGTTTATCCAGTCAACGTTCAAGAGCAAGTTGTTCAGTTTCCATGAAGCTGTGCGGTTCTGAGTTAGTTTCTGTATTCTGAGTTCTAACTCGATTGCACTGTGGTCTGTGAGACTGTTTGTTATGATTTCCGTTCTTTTGCATTTGCTGAGGAGTGATTTACTCCCAGTTATGTGGTCAATTTTGGAGCAGGTGTGATGTGGTACTGAGAAGAATGTATATTCTGTGGATTTGGGGTGGAGAGTTCTGTAAATGTCTATTAGGTTAGCATGGTCAAGGTCTGAGTTCAAGTCCTGGGCATCCTTGTTAACTTTCTGTCTGGTTGATCTGTCTAATATTGACAATGGGGTGTTAAAGTCTCCCACTATAATTGTGTGGGAGTCTAAGCCTCTTTGTAAGTATTAAGAACTTGCCTTATGTATCTGGGTGCTCCTGTATTGGGTGCGTATATATTTAGGATCGTTAGCTCTTCTTGTTGCATTGATCCTTTTACCATTATGTCATGTCCTTCTTTGTCTCTTTTGATCTTTGTTGCTTTAAAGTCTATTTTATCAGAGATGAGAATTGCAACTCCTGCTTTTTTTTTGCTCTCCATTGGCTTGGTAAATCTTCCTCCATCTCTTTATTTTGAGCCTTTGTGTATCCTTGCATGTGAGATGGGTTTCCTAGATACAGCACACTGATGGGTTTTGGCTTTTTATCCAATTTGCCAGTCTCAGTCTATGTCGTTTGATTGGGGCATTTAGTCCATTTACATTTAGGGTTAATATTATTATGTGTGAATTTGATACTGCCATTTTGGTGCTAGCTGGCTCTTTTGCCCATTAGTTGATGCAGATTCTTCATTCTGTTCATGCTGTTTGCCATTTGGCATGGTTTTGGAGTGGCTGGTACTGATTGTTCCTTTCTATGCGTAGAGCCTCTTTCAGGAGCTTTTAAAGCAGGCCTGGTGGTGATGAAATCTCTGAGTACTTGCTTGTTCACAAAGGATTTTATTTTTCCTTCACTTATGAAGCTTAGTTTGGCTGGATAGGAGATTCTGGGTTGAAAGTTCTTTTAGTTAAGGATGTTGAATATTGGCCCCCATTCTCTTCTGGCTTGTAGGGTTTCTGCTGAGAGGTCTGATGTGAGTCTGATGGGCTTCCCTTTGTGGGTAACCTGACCTTTCTCTCTGGCTGCCCTTAGCATTTTCTCCTTCATTTCAACCCGGGTGAATCTGATGATTATGTGCCTTGGGGTTGCTCTTCGTGAGGAATCTCTTTGTGGTGTTGTCTGTATTTCCTGGACTTGAATATTGGCCTGCCTTGCTAGGTTGGGGAAGTTTTCCTGGATAATATCCTGAAGAGTATTTTCCAGCTTGGATTCATTCTCTTCATCGCATTCAGGTACACCTATCAAATGTAGATTAGGTCTTTTCACATAGTCCCACATTTCTTGGAGACTTTGTTCATTCCTTTTTACCCTTTTTTCTCTAATCATGCCTTCTCATTTTATTTCATTGAGTTAATCTTCAGCCTCTGATATCCTTTCTTCTGCTTGGTCTATTCAGCTGTTGAAACTTGTGCATGCTTCGCGAAGTTCTCGTGTTGAGTTTTTCTGCTCCATCAATTCACTCATATTCCTTTCTAAGTTGTCCATTCTCATTAGAATTTCGACAAATCTTTTTTCAAGGTTCTTACTTTCTTTGCATTGGGTTAGAACATGTTCTTTTAGTTCACAGAAGTTTCTGACTACCCACCTTCTGAAGTCTGATTCTGTCATTTCATCACACTTCTTCTCCATCCAACCTTGTTCCCTTGCTGGTGAGGAGTTGTGATCCCTTGTAGGAGGAGAGGTGTTCTGGTTTCAGGTGTTTTCATCCTTTTTGCACTGGTTTCTTCCCATCTTTATGGATTTATCTACCTGTCGTCTTTGTAGTTGTTGACTTTCAGATTGGGTCTCTCAGTGGACATCTAGTTTGTTGATGATGAAGCTATTTCTGTTTCTTAGTTTTCCTTCTAACAGTCTGGCCCCTCTGCTGTAGGACTGCTGAGGTTCACTCCAGGCCCTGCTTGCCTGGGGATTGCCTGCAGCTGCTGCAGAACAGTAAGGGTTGCTACCAGTTTCTTTTTCTGCTATCTTTGTCCCAGAATGATACCTGCCAAATGACAGTCTGATCTCTCCTTTATGAGGTGGCTCTTTGGATATACAGGGGTCAGGGAGCTGCTTGAGGAGACAGTCTGTCTTTTATAGGAGCTCAAGTGGTGAGCTGTGAGCTCCATTGTTCATTCAGAGCTGCTGGGCAGGTATGTTTAAGTGTGCTACAGCAGAACTCATAAACTGCTTTTCGTTCCCAGTTGCTCTGTCCCAGGAAGTTAGGGCTTTATTTATGAATTTCTGTTGTGCTGCTGCCTTTTTTTTTTTTTTCTCGAGGCTGCCCTGCCCAGCAAGGAGGCAGCCTAGTCACTGTCTGCCTGCAGAGGCTTTGCTGAGCTGCTGTGGGCTCCGCCCAGCTGCCACGCAAACTTCTCTGCAGTCATGTTTATATTGGTGTAGTTGAACTGCCTCGGCAATGGTGGCCCACCTCTGTATTGGCGGACTCTCTCTGTAATGCCATGTTGCCTTAGCAATGGCGGGTTGCCTTGGCAACGGCAGGCTGCCTCAGCATTGGCTCACTACCTCTGTAGTGGTGGGCTGCCTCAGTAATGGCAGACGCCCCTACCCCACAGAGATGGCCCTTCCCGGGTTCAGCTGCTCTTGCTGTGAAATTCTCAATCCAGAGAGTTTCTGATTGCTGTTCTTTTGTGGGGGTGGGACCAGCCGAGCCTGATCACCTGGCTCCCTGCCTCAGAGCCTTTTGTTTTTTTCTTTTTTATCCCAAGTGTTCCAGTCGCCTGTTGAAAGGGCTCCGGGATCTGTTTCCCGTGTGGCAACCTACTGCGCCGGCTTAAACAGCGGTGCTGAGATTAGTGGTGCTTTTTTTGCTCAGGAATCTCCTGGCCTGACTCCCTGTTAAGTCCCGTCTTTAATCAGATGAATGTGTGACTTCCTGGGGCTCCAATCGCAAGCCAAAAGGACACCCAGACCAGTGTATTTTGTAGGGAGAACCACTGGCCGGGGTGCCGACAAAGCAGTCATGCGGGGCAAAGTAGCCCCACCGACCAAAAGAACCACGCTGGCCAAAACAGCCGTGGGGCTCCTCTGCCTGGGAATCTCCTGGTCCATGGGGAATAAAAATGCCGCATCGGGCTGGACACCGTGGCTCACGCCTGTAATCCCAGCACTTTGGGAGGCCAAGGCGGGTGGATCACGAGGTCAGGAGATCGAGACCATCCTGGTCAACATGATGAAACCCCGTCTCTACTAAAAAAAAATACAAAAAATTAGCTGGGCATGGTGGCGCGTGCCTGTAATCCCAGCTACTCAGGAGGCTGAGGCAGGAGAATTGCCTGAACACAGTTGGCGGAGGTTGCGGTGAGCTGAGATCTCGCCATTGCACTCCAGCCTGGGTATCAAGAGTGAAACTCCGTCTCAAAAAAAAAAAAATGCGGCGTCCACTCACCCTCTGCGCTTTCACTGGGAACTGCAACTCTGAGCTGTTCCTAAATGGCCCTCTTGGATCTCTCTCCGCAGAAGCTCTTAAGTTTAGTTGGATCCTATTTATCAATTTTTGCTTTTGCTCTGATTGCATTTGATATCACATGAAATTTTTTCCCATTCCTATGTCCATGATGGTATTGCCTGGATTATCTTTCAGGGTTTTTATATTTTTTGGTTTCACATTCAAATCTTTAATTTATCTTGAGTTTATTTTATACATGATGTAAGGGAGGGAACCAGGTTCAATATTTTGCATATGGAGAGCCAGTTATCTCAGCACCATTTATTGAGTAGGGGTTCTTTCCCCATTGGTTGTTTTGTCAGCTTTGTTGAAGATCAGATTGTCATAGGTATGTGGCCTTGTTTCTGGGCTCCCTATTCTGTTCCTATATGTCCATTTTTATAGCAACACCATGCTGTTTTGGTTACTGTAGCCTGAAATATAGTTTGAAGTCAGGTAACATGATGCCTCTAACTTTATTCTTTTTGCTTAGGATTGCCTTGGCTATTCAGGCTCTTTTTTGTTTCCATATGAATTTTAAAATAGTTTTTTTCTAGTTCTGTGAAAAATGTCATTTGTGGTTTGATAGGAATAGCACTGAAATTGCTTTGGGCAGTGTGGCTATTTTAATGATATTGCGTCTTTCTATACATGAACATAGGATGTTTTTCTAGGTTTGTGTCTTCTGTGATTTCTTTTCATAGTGTTTTGTAATTCTTTTAGTAGAGATCTTCCACCTCCCTATTTAACTGTATTTCTAGGTATTTTATTCTTTTTGTGGCAATCGTGAATGGGATTGATTGCCTTCCTTATTTGGCTCTCAATGTAGTTGCAGTTGGTGTATAGGAATGCTAGTGATTTTTATACATTGATTTTGTGTCCTGAAACTGTGCTGCAGTTTTTTATCAGCTGAAGGGGCTTTTGGGCTGAGACTATGTGATTTTCCAGATATAGAATCATGTTGTCTGCAAACGGGGATAATTTGACTTAATCTCTTCTTATTTGGATGCCTTTTATTTCTTTTTCTTGCCTGAATCCTCTGGCTAAGACTTCCAATATTGTGTTGAATAGAAGTGCTGAGAGAGGGCATCTTTGTCTGGTACTGGTTTTTAAGAGGAAGGCTTCTGGCTTTTGCTTATTCAGTATGATGGTGGATGTGGGTTTTTCATAGATGGCTCTTATTATTTTGAGATATATTTCTTCAATACCTAGTTTATTGAGAGTTTTTAAGATAAAGGGATGTTGAATTTTATTGGAATTCTTTTCTGCATCATTTGAGATAATCAAGTGTTTTTTGTCTTTAGTTCTGTTTATGTGATTATTTGCATTTATTAATTTTCACATGTTGAGCCAACCTTGCATCCCAGTGATAAAGCCTACTTGATCATAGCTTTTTGAAAGCATTTGGCTGTCACTCGCTGTTACTAATGCTAATGTAAAGTATGTGCTTTGGGACACTCTTAAAAATGAGGGAGAAAAGACATACTCAGTAAAATTACCCTCTTGCCTTTAGTTGAATCTGATCTTAATGGTGCATCCAGCTCATTAAATATTTGACCAGTCACCAGTCAGCATTCTTCTTATAAATATGAAAACTTGACCATGAGGTCTAGGAACACAGCATTTCTATTAGCTTTCAAGACATATTGGCTGAAATTGAACTTCGTAGTACTGAACAGAGGAAACTTGATGTTTTAGAGATATAGAATTGAAATATTATCCCATCAAGCCACTGGAGATACAAATAAGGTGAAACTGAAGCACAATTCCTAGAGAATAGTATATCTAAAGAATTATTTGGAAAACTTGGTAATATCATCTAGGCTCGGAACATCTTGGGCCATTTTTCAAGGTAAGGGTATCCATCATCCAGATAGTTTGTCACTATTTTCTTTGTTTATATCATGGTGCTTGGCAATTAGTTGTCCAAATGTTTATATTTAACATGACCTTGAAAAAATTAAGATCTATCTACCAATATTGCCAGGTTCTGCAAATAGTCTTTTTAACCTTAAACTGAAAAAGATTCCTTACATATGTGATCTTGAAAAGACTTTTTGGCCATTATGATGCATGTCAGCACTCGGAAGTTGGGTTTTGTACTTAGCACATCAGATATATGCTTTATCTGCAATTTAGAGAGCAAGCTCTAGGTGAATGGACCTTCTAATCTGAAAATAAATCTTTCTTTTGGCACAAGAACTTGAATTCTCAGTAATTCAGCATGAAAACTTTCTTATTTAGTTAAGTGTTCTGTTTTAAAGGTATTAGGCCAAATATTTACTAACCTATGATCACAAAGGATAAAAAGTAAGTCATGTAAATCCCTGAAATAGTGTAAGTTTGGATTAGTGTAATTGATGATGAGCTTTAGTCCTCTGCCTATCCTGTGTTCTCAAGGAATAAGGCGGTATAGCATACTTATGTTATTGGGGCGGGGTTAGCAGTGGGAAATTTAGGAAAGGCTTAAGGCTGGGAAGATTACAGCAAGCAATTACAAGTGGAAAAGTTGATAGTAAATATTAGTGTCACCTGATTGGATCTCTTGACCCAATCTCCATGGATCAAGACAACTATAGGTGGCATCTACCAACTGGGAGATTTCTGGAGTTGTTTGTGGTGTCCTGGCCATCCCAGCCTGCCGCAAGTTTCAAAATTATCCCCATCTAATGTTTAAGCAAGAGTTTATAACCTCCAGGTAACATCAAACTATCACTGGAATCTAAAAAAATATGGGTCAATTAGCCAAATTCCTGGAACTTTCCTCCATGTAGCTGCACAGGCTCATCTTAGTAGCAATCTCAGCATTGTGTATTTTTCATCCTACTTAACCATGTTATGGTGGGATTTAATAGTACACGTACTGTATCCTTGACTATAAGACACCATTGATTAAAGATGAAATATTACTCTAAATACCAGTAATATAAGTAAAGGAACTTGACATACTATAAAATGCCATTAATTATCACGTAAATCCCAATTTCACAGATATTAAAATGTGAAAAAAAAATACAGTGTCTTGGAATCTATGAAATTCAGCCATTTAAATTGAAATTAAAACAGATGAACCTACATAAAATATGATAACACTGTCTTGTCTTTTTTATGGTATCAATTAAGGATTAATTTAACTTTGGTTTGAGTGACAAACTCAGACTAAAACTTTTTTCCCAAGATTTTGAGACCTTTAGCTAGTGATATTATATCACGTCTGCTTCTCTTTTAGCCAAGCATTTTCTGTGCTGTAGGCTTTTTCTCAGACTCCCAGTCTTAGTTCTGTTGGCATCTTTTTATCTTGTCCTTCTCTATTGCCATATAGGGAAAAATTCTGTCTGACAGCACTGTGTTAGCAAAAGCTAAAAAGAAGAAAGATTGTGATGAGATAGTGCATGTAAACAACAATATTAAGACTCCCTTTGATGTTCTTTTCTCAAACATAATGAAGTTAATTTTCTCTGTTCTCTGACCATTTTGCTGCATTTAAAGTGATACATCCCCTGCATGTTATTTGCTTGATTTTTTAAAAACTTCTTGAAGCTGTCAAAATGACTTTTAATAGTTTTTTCTTTATCCTGATTCTAGGCCAGTAATTTTGTGGAGAAGGGCGTCTAGGTTTTCAGCTTTCTCTAATTCCTCCTAGGTCCCAGCCTGTAATTTGGTTCAAGCACACTGGCTTCCCCACATCATCAGGAAGGTCTCTTAGCAATCGCCGTAATCAGCTTGCTTCCCCCTATCTCTTTGACCAATCAAAATCTCAAATATTTATCTTTAGAAGTTCAGCTGAGTCCAACTGAAGCATTTCCAAAGTAAATTTTACTAACAAAATGAAAAAAAAACTGAAAAATTTTTTCAAAAAAAAAAATAAAAGTACAAAAACAATCTTTTTTTTTTTTTGAAATGGAGTTTTGCTCTTGTGCAGTGGTGCTATCTCCGCTCACCGCAACCTCCACCTTCGGGGTTCAAGCGATTCTCCTGCTTCAGCCTCCCAAGTAGCTGGGATTACAGGCATGCACCACCATACCTGGCCAATTTTCTATTTTTAGTAGAGATGGGGTTTCACTGTGTTGGCCAGGCTGGTCTCGAACTCCTGATCCCAGGTGATCCACCCACCTCGGCCTCCTAAAGTGTTGGGATTACAGGCATGAGCCACCACGCCCAGCCTAAACATTTCTTTAAGTGATTTATTCATGTATTCATTCATTTAACAAACATTTATTGAGCCTCTGCAATATTCCAGACCCTGGGTTAGAAAGAGGAGATATCAAGATGAGCACAAACAGGAATCTAGTTGAGAGACACACATGGCAAAGCATGGTCATATTAGCTCCCATCCTGGGTTACAGGAGCGGGACAAACGCAATAGTTAATGCCACCTGGAGAAAGAGCTGGCTTTAAGAGCCTATGACATCTTGTCTGAGGCTGAAAGAATGGAATATACATATTCCCACAGGTAGTGATGGAGAGTTTTCCAGCCAATAACCTCAAAGGCCCAGGGGTAATGCTCCAGGGCAAGGTGAGTGTATGTCTGAGTTTGGTAAAGGGTGAAGTCTACATAGAGATGAACAAAAAAAGATGTGGGACTGACAGGTACAAAGGCACTAATCATGAGTTTTCTGTGGGCCAGATTTTATCTCAAGGTAGCAGGATGCTGCTGAAAGGAGCACAATGTGGTCAGATTTGCCTCTCACAAGAGCAATCCTCATAACACAATGTTATGACTGATGGATTGGAAAGAGGTTTTGAGCAAATAAATAAGAAGATATTATACCAAAATGTATTCACAAACACCTGAACAAGAAATGGTGATTTGCAACAAGGCCGTGATCGTGCGTTGAACTAACTAAGCTTGACAATATGTGTCTGGAATTCAGGATAGAAACTTGAGCCTGAGACAAACATGTGGGAATCACCAGGAAATAAATAATAGTTGGAAGAAGAAAGTGAATGTCACCACTGTATTGCAGTAAAGGAGAGAGAAAAACCGTGGCTCCGAGCACTGGCATCTCCTAGGCAGTTGGGTCAAGTAACACTAAAGAAGAAATTGCTTTCTGAGAGGTCAGAAAAAAAAATAAGAGGAGATCACAGAAGCCAAGGAATAAAAATACACTGGTCAAATGATGCAAATGAATGGAATTATTATTTGGAATCAAAGTATTCCTTGGATGCAGACATTATGAAAATTAAAGCGTTTAGTGTGAGACATTTCACAGGATGGTCAGAACCTTTTATATAAGCATTAGCCCAGATTTTACTCTCTTATCTCAGACTCCATAGACCTTGGGAATTTCTGTATTTATGATCTTATTTGTATTTCATCTTCTCTTCAAGAGAGAGCAGATAATTTCACAGTAGCCCAAGGAGCACCCTTTAGCAGGTGAGAGAAGATAACTACTGTACGTGGTTGACTGCCTCTCTTGGAAGAAACAAACCATTGTCCCCTGAGAGTGCCAGAGTTGTTTCCCAGTAAAATTCTACCACTTGACTCTTCTGACGGCCAGAAGTTGATTCGCTCATATCCCCTTTCAGCAAGAGAACTAATAAATTGCCCTCAGTTTTGCTCTGGGCATATTTTTTCCGAGATTAGTTTCTCCCTTAACTGCAAGAAACTTAAAAACTCTTTCTCTAGCTAAAATATTGGCTTAATGTTGGCCATCTAGTACAGTGGTCCGCATCATATTTGACATCAGGGACCGGTTTTGTAGAAGACAATTTTTCCATTGACAGGCGTGTTGGGGAGGGGGATGGTTTCAGGATGAAACTGTTCCATCTCAGATCATCAGGCATCGGTTAGATTCTCAAAAGGAGTGCGCAATCTAGATCCTAGATCCCTGGAATGTGCAGTTCACAATAGGGTTCCCACTCCTATGAGAATCCAATGCCCCTCTGATAGGACAGGAAGCGGATCTCAGGCGGTAATGCTCGCTTGCCCACTGCTCACCTCCTGCTGTGCAGCCCAGTTGCTAACAGGCCACGGCTGGGTGCTGGTCTGTGGTCCCAGGGTTGGAGACCCCAGATCTAGTAGGTTTCTGATCAGTGATGACTTTTATTGGTTTCTCTGAATATCTTAGACATATACACATTAGTATCACATAGGAAACGTTCAATATTTCAGCCAGTGTGTAGCCATTTGAATTTCTGAATTCTTATTGCTTTCCACTACTAGAAACACTATATCATTTCCCCTGATTTTTTTTTCTTTATTATTGACCTCCTGCCCATTCTCACTTTGACTCTTCTGGTTGTAGCAATCCCATTCTGTCCTACTTCTGTATTCTACTGACCCAGCCAAGCTAAATGCACCCTGACATTTTCAAACTTACTTCTGAATCAGGCCTCTGACCTATATTACTTTCACAAATGATATGCCCTTTTTCCCTCTTAAATTAATAATTTTAAGACAAGTCATAGAAGACATACTATGCTTTATAAATTAAAGGCTCCCCTCACCTCACATGATGAAAATATTTTTACCTACAACTTTTAAAACTCAAAAGTCATGCCTGTAATTCCAGTGCTTTGGGAGGCAAAAGCAGAAGGATCACTTGAGGCCAGGAGTTCAAAACCAACTTGAGTAACATGGTGAAACCCCGTCTCTACAAAAACATTTAAAAATAAAATTAGCTAGGCTTAATGGTGCATACCCGTAGTTCCACCAACTTAGGAGGCTGAGGCAGGGTGATTGCTACAGCCCATGAGTTTGAAGTTAAGTGAGCTACGCTGTACTCCAGCCTGGGCAACAGAGTGAGACCCTGTCTCTAAAACATTTAAAATAAAAATAAAAATAAGTCAAAACAATGCATGAAAGGCAAAAAAGTCACATATATTTTATATTATCCCAATAGTTTAACATTTTGTTGAAATTCATTTTTAGTTTTATTTCTAGTCAGAGATTTTAAAAACATTTGTTTTCAACACATATTGTAGATATAGTTTTGTATCATAACTTGCTCACTAAAGGTTTCTAAGTAGAAATACTAGCAAATAAATATGAGCAAAGTTAAGTGAAATTTTACTTCAATAGCAATACCTAGGTATTTATGACTCATCATAATTTTAAGTCCCTTTTTACGTATTTTTAATCAACTTTTTATTAAATTTTTAATTATAACCAGTGAACAGTTGTAAATGTTGTTAAAATTGGCTGCATAAAATGAACACTTTAAATATAACATCCAGAAAACAAATTATATTTGTCTTTATTAGCTTCTTGAACTCAACTTGCGATAATTCAGTATACAATATTTAATACAATGTTCAACATTTTCTACACATTTATTAAAGTGTTGTTTTAATTCTGATTGTAGAAGACCAGAAATCTTTATAATTATTTGTTTGTAATTTACCCAATTATGTATCAGAGCAGACCTTAGGAAAAGGAGAAACATTAGGCTAAAATATCAATGTTTCACTTTTCCATGAACAGTCTATATCATTTCCTCTTTTTTTTTTTTTTTTTTTTTTAATTGGGTCTCGCTCTTTCAACGGAGTGGAGTGGCAGTGGTGCAATCTCAGCTCACCACAACCTCTGCCTCCTGGGTTCAAGTGATTCTCCTGCCTCAGCCTCCCAAGTAGCTGGGACTACAGCCACGTGCTACCGTGCCTGGCTAATTTTTTGCATTTTTAACAGAGACAGGCTTCACTATGTTGGACAGGCTGTTCTCGAACTCCTGACCTCATGATCCGCCCACCTTGACTTCCCAAAGTGCTGGGATTACAGGCATACACCACTGTGCCTGGTGGTCTGTATCAGTTTCTGTAAATTTTGCTGCTCCCAAGTTTTTGACCCTCATTTATCTTATGGTCTAAAAATACTTTCAAAAGTAGTAAAAAAAAAAAATTCAGTCAGCTCCTCTTCATATTGGCTTTGTTATAGCCAATGATTCTCTGCTCCTCAGGTAAAACAAAGCAGTCTACCAAATCTTTCTAAAGTAGCAATGCCTAGTCCATAATGTCTACTCTTTAAGTAGTATTTCCATAATTATTATGTCTTGACATAACCTAATCATTTACAGTTATGAATATCAAATATCTCCTAAGTCAACTGATTTGTCTCAATGAATTTATTAAAAATAAAGATGCATTTGTTAAAAATCCCTATTATTCCAATATACCATTTAAAACATTTTCTTCTAAAATATTTAGCTCTTATAGTAAAAATCCTGCCTGGAAGACCTAGAAATGTCCTGCTGTAGCTGAAATACTAAATCAAAACTTAACTGTTGTTGAAAAATAACAAACATGCCCCATTTTATTTTAAATGAACTACAAATGTCTCCAATATATAAATAATGGGAACCTGAAAAATGGAAAATATTTCTGAATCTAATAACTCCTTTTTGAAAGTAAGTGACATGATTAAACATCACTTTTCTACATATGTGGTGTGACATTTTCATTTTGTTCCAAGGTATTTTACTTTTTGTGTGACTCTTGAGTTTGTAAACATGCCATAATATTTGGTGATTATGTAATGATGATTTCATGGTTCTAGCTTAGTATAAAGGTAGCTCGACAGAGCAGGAAAATCGATTTCCTTTTTTCCTTTGTGGAAAGAGACAAAGGAAATTGAATGCAAAATTTCCATTAAGACCATAATAGAAATATGACTCAACAATCTGTTAACACATGAAGTGGAAACCAGGTGTATCCAAGTGTTCGTTATTGTGCTATTATATTCAGCCAATGGGTTAAATTCAAACAACCTTTGTTTAACCCATGCCATGTTGTTACCCACAGTGTTCCAAATGCCTGTGACCTGACACTATCTCTTGTTGTCTCCTCTTACCAAAGGTACTCAGAGGCAGGACTGTCCCTAGGCAAAATCGTGAAGTAGGTGAATCTTGTATTCATTCCCTACCCTTTTGCAATGACAATCTCACCTTAGATTCTCTCCACCTCCCTTTCCCAAGGTACCTATTCTAGTTACTCATTCCTCTGGATTTACCCTCTGTTTTCCAGGGAGCTCATGCTAACTCCTGTTGCCCAATTACTCTTTGAGTGTATAATGTCCCTGCTCAGAAATACTCAGTAGCTCCCCAAGAGGAGCTGGGCAATCAAGATCCTCCATCCTTACCTTTTGAGTCTTATTTCCCACTCTCCCTTCCACATGTTCTACTGAAAATAGCTCACTCGCCTCTCCATTTTTATTTACACACTTTTTTTCCATCTATTTCTTTTGCCTGAGCTGACCTTGACCGCTCCTCTCCATCTGTGGAAATCCTAGTCCTCCTTCAGGGCTCTGCTCAGCTGTACCTCCCTACATGCCTTATCTGATCACCCCCAGCCTCTCTCATCTGCACCCCATCCATCCACTCATATAGCACTTAACACATATTGCTTTGTATTATAATATTTATGTATGTGTCTTGTCTCCAGGCACTGTGCTGGGCGCTTTACAAACGTAATCTCTTTTAAATTTCACAACAATCTGATGAGGTAGGTATTATTAAACCATTTAGCAGTTGAAGAAACTGAGGCTCAAATAGGTTAAATAATTTGCCCAAAGTCACACTGCTGCAAAGTAACAGAGCTAGAACTTGAACTCAGGTCTGTCTGATTTCAAAACATATGATTTCCACTGCATCCTACTGATGTCAATTCCTTTCCATCTTCTGAATGATAGGATGGGGGTTTAAGATGAAGAAAGAGGTCAACTTAGATTTTTTGCTTAACAAATGTATGTAGAACAAAGATATTTTATTGACAATTACTCTATTCCTAGCTAGAATTGATCAGTTAGCTAGAATCCATGAGAAATTCAAGTAAAATGCAAGAAAATATTTTTATCTTAAGCAACCAGAACAAATAAGCATGATAAAAAGAGAATGTTCAAGATATTTTATAATTCAAGAGGGACTAGATAGCATTGGTCTCTCTGAATGCTATAGGAAAATAAGTACCAGGAAAAAGAAGTAAATGTGGGGTTGACTAGGGAAGGCTTCCCATAAGTCCCCAGGACCTACACAATTTGAGATAATTAGTAGACTGAAGATGTGACTATTATCCTAAATCTCTCATGCACTAATAGTACCTCTATTAAATGTAAAGCCCACCTGATTTAATCTGCCTGTAGTGCCGCATCTTGGATAAATTAGGGGTGAGAAGCTTAGTGTTCCTAAGAGGGAAATCTAATTCCAAATAGACTGCTTTTTACAACTGCCCTTCCCAGTACCTGAGAGCAGGGAGTTTCAACTAAGCCCTAGACAGCTCCATTCTATGCTCCCTGTACAGCCAACTTCTAGCCAGTCATGTGGCAGAGCCTTCATCCCTGGGAAGAATTTAAACTTAGAATCTCTGTTCTTTTTGACACCACTATCTTTTTGCCTCTCCCATGGTAAAAAACTACAACCTTTTTTTCATTTCTGCTGTTATATTCTCTTCTCATTTCTCAGTCCCCCAGCTTTGTCGTATTACCAGTTGCATGTTTCTTTAACGTGAATAAGATCCTTAAATTTAAAGAGGTCATGCAGTTATCATTAAACGTGTGTTCTCAGTGCACCTCTGTTAACTTCTGACAGTCATTTCGATTCTATTTACAAATTCTGTTTCAATTTACGTATGCTCCCTTATACCAGTTCCATTCATAGATGGCTCTACACTATTGTTCCTCATACCAATCTTCATCATAATTTAAAATTTATTATTTATGGAAACAATGCATGTACTCTAAGCTAGAAAGCATCGGGTTGTACTGTATATCAGGCCCCGTGTTAGAAGCTTGAGAATTTTCATGTCAACTGTAAGCTAAATTTAAGGAATTCAATGAGCCCAACAAGAAAACCATCCTCAACCACAATGGAAAAATTAAACAACTCAAACGGGAAAGATATTTTGCTTTCTTTAAAATGTCTATGGTTTCTTATCCTCTACAAAAGTCTTCATAGCTCTTTCACTTTATTTTCTAACTTTTTATTTTGAAGAATTTATAGACTCACGGGCAGTTACAAAATAAATGTACAGTGAGGTCCTGTTTATCTTTTACCAAGTTTCTCCCAATTGTTTTATTTTAAGTAGTTATAGTACACAATCAAAGCCAGGACATTGACGTTGGTCTAATTCAGTTTTAAATTTGAAAAAAGAAAAAAAAATCCACCCTAAAGATATCGTGGGCTGTTTTAAATTACATTCAACATTGTAAGCTTTGTAAGTATTAACCATGCGGACCGTCCTGGTAAACAAAGGATGGTATGCCCATATGGCCAAAGAGAAAGTGTCCCCTTGTTGTCAGCTGTGATACTCAGGTCTAATTTAATTGGGCCAGTGTCATAGCCAATGAATGGAAAGGAGCCCTATCGGAAGACTTGGGTTGAAATCTGGCTCTGCCTCCAAATGTGTGACTTTGAGCAAGTCATTTGACCTTTCCAAGCTTCAGTGTCTTCAGCTATACAATGGAGAAAGTATTCCTCCTGCCTACTTCATAGGATTGTTGTGAGGATCAAATGTGAGGATGTACATGAAGGAACAAGGTAGACAGTGAATCAGCACTCATGAAATTTATATTCTTTTCAGGAACTATGTCCAGCTATAGAAGTGTGCTTTTTCAGAGGTGGTCTTATTCCTAAAAACAAAACAAAACTACCTCCTTATTAACCATGTGTTCTAGAATTTCCATCATATGTAAATAACCTACCCTTTCTATCACTCTTATTAAGATAAGAAATAGCAATATATCAAACAAGCACTCTGGAATCATTACCTACAAACCCCTTAAGCATATGATCTATTTTTAAATAAATACTTTTTAAACATTTTCTCCTTTAAGATTAAATGCATTTTAAGTAGCTTTTATATTTTTCCTAACTGCAGGATTCACTCTTACTTTTTTATCATGCCATGAGATGTACAATAAGTGTTCTGACAATAGTGTGAAATTATAAGAATGTGAGGTTAGACAGTGGATGTTTTAAGAAGTAAAAATGGAAATCACCCAAGCTGCCTTGTTTCTTGGTATGTCTGGATATATAATATAAACTCCCAACTCACTTGTATATTCTGGTTTGTGGATAGTAAAACTGCTAGTCTTGGCAGTAAGAGTAGAGATATATATAGGAGAAAATAAACTTAAATCATGGAAAGCAATGATAAGAGTCTTTGTGTGTACTAAATATTTTGGGCACCACAATAAAAATGTTAAGATCTGTTTTCTTCCCTCTTCATCCTTTATACAGGCTGGCATGGCTTTGACCTATGACCCCACAGCTGCCATACAGAATGGGTAAGTAGATCATATTTTCTCTATTTTGATTGTGAATAGATCTTTGAGCTCTGAATCAATACCAAAGAGAAATGTTCAAATTTGTTTTGCTTTTGTTTTACATCCTTAAACACAAACTTTAAACCAAGCATTTTTCATCGTAATTTTTTTCTTCCTCTAAGTTATTCTAATCTCATAGTCTCACAATGCCTCTGTCCACATTAAACTCTGTTCCTTCTCTTTCTCTCTCTCTCTCTCTGTCTCTCTCTTTTTCTCTGTCTTCAGGGAGGAGGTAAAGCTAGGCTGAGAGAAGAATATATCTAGAGTTAAGCTTTCAAACACTTTTTGGTGTGTACCCAGGTCAATTTATTTTTTCTTTCTGGTGATCAGAGGAATGGTAATGGAGAAAAGTCAAGTTAGTAACTGAGGTGATTACATCTTCATTTTAATAGGCATCTGGAAATTCACATCCACTTACTTAGAACAAGTCATATAGCTTAAATTTCCTCCTCTGAAAAATAAGTGTGAAACAACATGGTATATCATCTCTAAAATTCTGTAACTTCTAAATATCTTTCATTGAAACTTTCTTCTTCCTAATCTCTTTGCTGAGGCTGTTTGCAATTGACAATAATAATTCTTTGGTTGGTTCCTTATTTCTTTTTACTCTCTTTTATTTTGGGAATTCTCCATGGCTTTCAGTTATCTTTCAGTTTCATTAATGAATCAATCATGATAAAGGCCTCACTGAAGATCAACAAAAAGGGTAGAATGAATTAAACTTCATGTTCTATTTGTTCTATGTGGTCACTTGCCTCTAAGAAAAATCTGTAGGATATTGAAAGTATTTAAATAATTACCTGTTATTCTGGTATCATTCATTCAGGCAGTCATATATTCAGTCATTCAACAAACATCCAGTAATTATCCCAAGCACAATGCTATGTTCTATAGATTTAAGAAAACAATGTATGATATGAGGCCCTTTCCTTCAAGAGGCTCACAGTCTACTTGTCCATGAAAAAGTAAACATTAATGGTAGACCAGGGTAGGAGTCTAATCCTTTGTCCTTGAGTTGGTTAAAATTTCCCTCTAGAATTGAAAATTAAGGATATCTTTTCATATGTCCTACAGGCATTTACATATTTCCAACAAGGTGCTATAAACTTAGTGTGCAGAAAGAAGTAAAGACAAGGAGAAGAAAGTCCTCTAGAATCAGATTGTATAGTTGGAGATAAATAACTCAAAAAGTAACAAATAAGGCATTGTATATTAAGTGGTAGTGAATGAAAATAGATGTTATAATGAAAAGGAATGACATTTATTGAACACATATTCTGTGAAAAGTACCTCATATTTATAATTTAATGAGACTTGGATTCAAATGAATACATGTGATTAAAATTAGAAATTTATATTGGAAATTTACGCAAAGGAAAATAGAAACAATCAAAGGATACCTGTATGTCGACTAACTAGATTCAATAAGTATTTTATAATATTTTACATGCATGCATATGTATGTGTTATGTATATATATGTACATATATATATGTGTCTCCTAACTATAGTATGTATTATGTATCTATCTATCTATCTATGGTATATATATATATGTATCTACATGTAAAGTGTACTTAGTTGCCCAAGGGTCTATATCAAGGATTGGAGATGCAGCGGTGACCAAGACATAACTTTTTTTTGCATTTATTAAGCTTCAATTGTTAAAGATAGAAATAAAATAACCTTTAACTTTTATACATAATCGTATAGTCAATTATTAAATTACAATTGTGTTAAGCATTTTTCATTAGAACTATAGATACTTTTTGCTGGACCATATCAAAGTAAAATTTAAACATCATAATATTTCTAACTTCTTACATCTTCAAAAATAAAGACATTAGTCACATGATGACAATATCATTATCACACAAAATGAAATCAGTTCTAATTTCAAAATATCGTCTATTATCCAGATTATTTTTCAACTTTTTTCAGTTGCCCCAAAATGTATTTTACAGCTGGATGACTCTGAAGCAAAATCTAAAAGTCACATCAAAATATCTTATATGGATTATTTCATTTGCTTAATAAACTCCTTTTGGGTGAGTGTTAATGTCCCATTTACAGATAAGAAAATGAGGCCTTGCAGTCAGAGGTAGAGCAGGGAATCAAACGCCAGTCTGTAACACTAAATAGAGCCTGCTGTCTTTGTCCAGGTAGGACAAAGGGAAGGCTATATCTATATGGAAATGATGAGATTTGACATAGATTATCCAGAATGACTTAGTTTATCAAGGCTAGACATAGGGAAAGATGCTTATTGAGAAAGTGGACTGGTAGGAACGGAAGTGGAGTTTGTAGGGATTAACAACAAGTTTTACTGGGGTGAAAGTTTCTTGTGGAGGAGTTTTGTAAGTTTAAAAGTTTTCTTGGTGCCGGATTTAGAATTTTAAGTGTTTGGTTTTTACTTCATAAGGCTGGGGAGTAATTATTGTTTTTATTTAGCAACAGAATGGTATGATATAAATAATAAAGAATATATTGGAGCAGGAAGAGCCTCTTAGTAGGAAGCATCACTAAGGGGATATTTAAATAGTCCAGTTATAAAAGTGTAAGAGTTTGTTCTGGAGTGGCCAATGTGTGAATGGAAGAAAGAAACCAAAAGGAGAGACAACCTGAAAAAGCTTTTCAATCATGCATTAAGCAAGTGGCCATCAAACAATCCTATGTTCAAGGTTCTCCATCAAGGGCTGGGGACATACTGGTGAATAAGACACACCCAGTCTTTACTCTTCTACACTGTAGCAGGAAATCAACATTAAAAGCATTTTATGACTTATATACCATAAGCACCCAGTGGTGAAATGCAGGGTGTTATAAAGCGTATAGTCTTGCTTGAGTGGTTAAAACTTCTCTAAACAAGTGATGCCTTTAGCTGAGCTCTGACAACATTTAATGAAAACTGGATGTTATATCAGATGGCAAAAGAGATAAGCAAAAGGGACCCTGAAGATTGCATCCTAGAAGGACCGGTGTACCATCAGCAGAAAGACAAGGAAATAAAGGGAAGACAGATGATGATATGGCTAGGCTTTGTGTCCCAACCCAAGTCTCATCTTGAATTGTAATCCTCATAATACCGGCGTGTCCAGAAAGAGAGCAGGTGGAGGTAATTGAATCATGGGGTGATTTTTCCCCATGCTGTTCTCATGCTAGTGAGTTCTCACAAGATCTGATGGATTTCTAAGGGGCCCATCGCCCTTTGCTTGGCACTCACTCCTTCCTGCTGCCTGGTGAAGAAGGTGTCTTGGTTCCCCTTCACCTTCCAGCCGTGGTGAACTATGAGTCAGTTAAACCTATTTCCTTTATAAATTACCCAGTCCCAGGCAGTTCTTTATAGCAGTATGAAAACAGACTAATATAGATGATATACTCAATTTCAAACATACATGAATAATGTCTCACTAAGACTCACTAAGTCACACTGAGACAAACTAAGACTCATTAAGACAAAAAGATCCAAGTCAGCGGTAAATTTGAACTGAAGGTAGGAAATGATAACTTCTTATGCATGACTTTAGTCAGTCATTCTCCAATGCACAATCTAAAATTCTGCAAAGACAAAATTTCCCAAATACTCACCTTCAGTTATTACAAATTTACAGGAAAAATAAATCGAGGTTTCAACTCCTAATCTGAGAAATCAAAGGTGAACTTTGGGCTATGCAATGTTCAAGGCAGTGCAGACAGCCTAGAGCACAGTGAAAATTTCTTTTTTCCTCAATGTCTTCACCTCACATTTCAGGTTGCCACCTGGACCGTATTGAGGCCACTGTAGGTACATCTGTCAACCTTAAATCACCTGAAATATAAAATGTCTTTATCTATACCTTATATTAACAATGTAACACTGTATCCCTAAACTATTAGTCCATTGAAATTGGGCATATTATCTTTCCTCACTTTATTTTCTTGTCTTCCTGCTAATGGTAGCACCATTCCCTCTCTTCAGTACTTCCTGTCCACCAAATATTCCTGCCCACTGTTACTAATCTTTCTCAGGGTTTGATCTTTTCTCACTTTCTTTCTTCTCTCTAGTTGTTCTCGTCTACCTCTCTTGCTTTCAGGAAAGTAGGACTCCCAAGTCTATACTTCAAGTGTGTAACTAGCTTCAGAAATGGATGACCTGTTTTCTAGCTTATTAGGTATTGCTGCTAGATATCTTTGATCCAAACCGAGGTCATTATCCTCATTAATACTTCGTAATACAAACTACACAAATTCAAACCAAACGCACATATCAAATTTTGTTTTCCTTTGTTTTAAGTTCTCTCTAAAGCATTTAGGCTACAATCTCCACTCCTCTAGACTCTCTCTTATCCTACGTCCTTCACAATCAAACTGGTCATTAAGATTTGTGCAATCAATGTCTGATGTGTATCTTCAACCCAGCTCTTCCTCCTTGCCACTGGTTAAATTTATTCAATTACCATTTCCTGCCTATACTAAGCTTTTTACTACCTTTAATATACCTCCTTCCGCAAACAATTTTCACATTCATTTTGAATGACTTTTAAGCAAATATAATTACAGAAATCACCTACCTCCCTGGTTTAAAGTATAAAATGGCCTGTACTAATTACAGAAAAACATGCAAACTTCTTCAGATAGTACGAAGAGAACTTCATAATTTGGTTACTGCAACTGAACTGGACTGTGATTATCAGAACCTCTCATGCTACTTTGCCCCTCTGTGTCTTGTCGAACATGGAATTCTCTCTGCTTGAGTTCTCATGTGGTAAAACTCACTCCCCACGATCCCACCACCACACACACATATACATGCACACACACATACTTTTTAAAAATACTATTTTCATTTCAAAAACATCATCAAATCATACCAGGAAGAGCTAGTTATACTATTGGTCACAAGAAAAACAGCTTAAGCAATGGTTAAGAGTGAAAACTTCAGAACCGCCCTGCCCAGGAATGATCCAAACTCTGTCATTTACCAGATATGTGATTATGGACCCATTGTCCATACTTTAGTTTCTTCCTCTGTGAAATAAAGATAATCATATCAGTACCTTTCCGTAAGACTTTCTAAAGATTAAAGAAAGCTGATGTGGTACAAAATAAAAATCAGTGTAAATGTTGACCTTAGTGTAGCACTATGTTTGGCATTTCTGTGATAGGTTTGACAATTAGGCTTATTAAGTAGTTATTGACACTCATATCTGTAATAGCTCCCTGCCGGAATGTAACTCAGTGAAGATAGGCACCATGTCTTATTCATTTTCATAGACTGTTTAACCCAGTATTGTGAATGCTAAATCAGAACTAGGAAATGTGACCGATGACCATCTGCTTGACTCTAGCAAGTAGACATCAGGGAAACCGTTCCTCTCCCCGGTCTGTCTGTCCCCATGTAACATCCTAACCTAATTCTCCTAAAATACTACACCTAGTTTCACCCAAAGCAGCTAAACTGCACATGAGTTTCTCTGTCCTGAGATAAGAATGGAATTTTGGAAGCCTTGGACTATCCGTTGTGTTGTTGGCAACAAGAAGATAGAAATTTTACATTCAGAAATTAAAGAAATAAGATTGTAGCTAAGTAATTTTATTTATTTGATACTTCTTTATAGAAAGTATTTTAAAATTGTTTTTGTCATCTTTGGTTTCATTATGTGGTATGGTAACATTCTCCTAAGTAGGACACCAGCAGAACTACCATTTCTGTGCATGTGAGATGTCACACAAATATTTTCTCAACATACTGTTTCTTGAGTTAACATTGAGACATGCCTCTTAGAGGTGTGGAAGCTGATTTAAATAACTACTCAGCATACCAAGGAGCCTAACATGATTGTCCATAATAAAGTATATCATGCCTCATTCACATTGCTGTATTCAATTTAGCCATCAAATCTGACTTAGAGATAAGTAACGTAACAGAAAAATAAGTATTACTGTAGAGAAGCGCCTGGTCCCATTTGACATAGAACACAGGACATCCAAGGGTACAGTTGCAACTTACTGCAATCCAGTTAATATTGTTCAATGTTGCTTAATGCTGATTCACTTGAGTTCAACAAACTTAACAATTTTTTTCAAGTTTCTATCCATACTACAGTTTAAAATTTGAAAAAGAAAGTGCTCACATCATATGAGGAACAATGGACGTATATACAATTCTAATAGGAGATAGAATGCAAAACGATTGTGATTAAACCACAAAGTACTATAAAATATATGTGTACATTAACTTTTCTATGTATAAAATGTTTCTGAAGAAGTAGGCAAGAAAGCATGATGGTGATTCTCCAGGAAAGGCCAATGGAGTAGTGGGAAATAGAGTGGGAGGGAAACTTACCTTTCACCGTTTACCTTTTTATTTTTTTTTTCCAAAAGAAAAATAAAGAAAATTATTTCCATAAGACTGTGGAGGAAAGGCAGTTATGTTTTGATGAGGAATTAGGAAGGCTTCTTGACAGTGCAGTGAAGTCCAGGCGCTTCTCTACAGCTTTTTCTCTTGGAGAGGTACCACATCCTAGCTAAATGACATATTTTGTGAAATTGTAGAATCCTGTAACTATAAACTAAGCCTTAGGGCTTTTTGAGCATCTTACACAAGTATACGTCTGAGTTGTAGCTAGTAGGTTAAATTGTGTAAAGAGTTAAGTGTTCTGAAACTCATAACCTTCACATTAATATAGAAACATGAAACCGAATTAAAGACTCCCAAAGTTAGCTTGATTGTTATCTAAGGAAGAACAAACATTTCATAACTACACCATGGCGAATTGTGCTGTTTGCATTTAGGCAGTAGAAAATGTCAGTTCTGTCATCTGCCTGAATCTATCAAGTTATCACTTAAAAAATTAGATCAATCTCATTTCTATCTAGAGCTCTGAAGGGTAGAGTAAGGAAGTGTCTGTACCACAACAGAAAAGTAAAAATCTTAATACTTTTTACTATAGGCTAACTTACAAGAATAAAAATGTCCATTCTCTTAGAGCTACCTGGTAAAACTCTGTCATCTGTTTTTACTATTGCCCTATTGCATTTTTAGCAATCCAATATGAAATTCCATCCCTTTCAAAGATGAGCCGGGGAGGTGGGAAATTTTCCCTCCCATATTCAAAATATCATCTTCCCTGTGCCCTTTTCATGGATAGCTGTTGTGTAAAAGCCTCTTGGATTCTTTTATCTGAATAAAATATATTCTTGGGGGAGATGTGAAAAAGATGTTTTCTATAGCATTGGTTTGCTAGCTACTTTATATGGGCATTTGATATTAAGCAATATGGAAACCTTTTCTTATTACACTAGGATAGGAATCTAATGTGAAGGATGTGTTGGTATTACAATAAAAATGACCAATAACTTATTAATCTTGTACTATTGTGTTACCCTGAGGATACTATTCATGGTTCTAGCCCTAACAATATTGCCTGTGGACATGAAGCACAAGCCGGTGCTATTTATTTCAGTGTGTAAATAGGATTTTTTTTTATACAGTAAAAAAAAAAATATTCTACCCCGGGGTTATTGATATATTCATGTAGATTTTACCATATTTCCACTGACTGCCAAATCCCTGAAGATGACTTTTCTGCAGGCAAAATAATGTCCTATTAGTGACCTAGATTTGCATTTTCCGAATTTCTGGAGGACACTTACCTTTAATGCCAAAGAACCAAGTAATTCTTTGCATTCCTTGAGAATATTAAGTTTTTCAAAGGCTAGCTTAGACTTCTATGGATCATACATACTTATAGTCTCTTATCCACTTTGGCATTTAATATTTCGTTCATGTGAAAGAAACCTCCCCAGAAGTAACTAGCTCATGTGCTTGAGGCAAGGTTTCTCAGCCTTGACACTACTAACATTCAGCACTAGATAATGTTTGCTGTAGGAGCTGTTCTATGCATTGTAGCCTGTTTACCAGCATCCCAGGCCTTTACCCACTAGATGCCAGTAGCTCCCCACTCTCCTCCAGTTGTGACAATAAAACATGTCTCCAGACATTGCCAAATGTCTGCTGGAGGACAGAGTCACCCGTGGCTTAGAACCACAAGGTTAAGTGTAAAAGAGGCACTTGCTATATACAAAATGCTATGTGAATCTTGGTGAAGAAGTAAACTTGCACCAGGAAAATAATGTGATAAACAAGTCACTCCAACTTTCTGTAACAACATTTGCAAGGCGTAATGCATGTATTACCCAATGCAGAAACATAAATTCACATGTTTAGAATTACCTTATTTTGTTATTCTGCCTAGAAAGTTCCCCAATGGCATGCCATCTGTGCTTGAAGTATTTATTTATTTATTTTTAACGTGATGCCTGTGTGAAAGGGTTTTCAAACCCTGACCATGGCAGAGACTGAGAAAAAGCTAAGAGTTTGGGAAACACATTCTGCAGTTCCCTCCTTGGAGTCTGGCCCTGTGTATTTTCTTTAGATGTGGTACCTGTAAGCCTCAGATGCAATAGTAGCCTCTCCTGTCATGGGTTAAGCAGGGGTTTCCTGTAAATTCATCTGGTATATATTTGGACTTGAGAAGAGCTTATTTCAGAATACCAGAATTAGCGGATCAAGACAGTATGCTGCGTCTGTACTTCCCAGAACATTTTCATTTCTAAATGACTCTCTGACTTGAGTGGCAGTCTTGGAACTTACTGGGAAGTATGAAATGTAATTCTTGTTTGATGGATAGGATTAGAGCAGATAGAACAAAAATGCATTAAATTTTCCCGCAAGGGTTCCTTTCGCTAGTATCAGTTTACTTGGCTTGCTTTCTTTATGTTTCTGTTCTCTGTTTTCCCCATAGAATTTCCTGCAAACTTTGCCTGTCAATCCAATCTTTATTGCTTTCATTTTTAATACTCCAATTGGCGCATTTTACAAAATAGACCAGCCATGCTAAAATGTAATGTGTGGTTTGCTCTGTCTGTATAAGAAGCTGACCCTGGATTTCTACCAGAAGTTAAACCACTGCACGGTGTATGAGGAAGACTATTTGTTGAGTGGCCTTGGGTGCCTCCTGTGTCTTGATGAGCCCCAAATACCGTTCACTGCCTCACAAATAAGATCTGTCGAGATAAGACCTGGAAGGAATTTTCAAATGCAAACCATGAGTTTCATAGAAAAGGACTGTTTTTTTCTAGTTTCTAAGGCCCCTGCATGCTTAGAAAGCAGGCATATTAGTTAAGCTTCCACTTAGCATTTAATATGTGATGCTGGACCATCTTCTCTGGGCTCTCGTTCCTCAGCTCTCATTCCTTCTTTCAGGGACCCTTCTTCTATGGTCCTGCCACCTTGGCATTGATCATCCTGTATGGTAATCACTATTGAATTCCATAAGCTGCTCTGCATTTATTCTTTCATTCAACATAGACTTATTAAGTATCTCCTATCTCCCAGGCTCTGTTCTAGGCAACAAGACAGATATACTCTCAACCCCCTTGAAGGTGACATTCTAAAATGAGAAATAGAACAAATACATTGTATTAGTCAGCTCAGGCTGCCACAATAAAGTGGCTGGATTGATTTGGTGGCTTAAACAACAAAAATTTATCTTTTCACAGTTCTGAATGGTAAAATTCAAGATCAGTACAGCCGATTCTGGTAAGGGCTCTCTTCCCCTGGATTGTAGATGGCTGCTATCTTGTTTGTTTGTTTTTTGAGAAAAGATCTCACTGTTGCCCAGCTGACATTCAATAGCACAGTCCTGGCTCACTGCAGCCTCGACCTCCTGGACTTAAGTGATCCTCCCCCTTCACCTCCCATGTAGAAGGGAATACAGACATGCATCACCATGCCCAGCTAATTTTTGTATTTTTGTGGAGGGGGGTTCTCGTCATGTTGCTCAGTCTGGTCTCAAACTCCTGGGGCTGCTATCTTGTTATGTCCTTACACGGCCTTTCCTCCGTATGTGCATGTGAGAGCCTGAGTGATCTCTCCGATGTATCTTCTTAAAAGAACACTAATCCTATTTTATTAAGGCCCCACCCTTATGTCCTTATTTAACCCCAGTTACTTTCTTAGATACCCAGTCTCAAAATGCAGCCACAGTAGGGGTTAGAGCTTTAGCATGTAAATTTAGGGGGCACACAAACATTCAGTCCATAACATATGAAAAGGATTTTTTAAATTACTACTTCAGATACTGATAAGAGAATTATAGAAATAAATCAAGAGAAAAAGGGATAGAGAACAATTGGGGCAGGCATGGCAGTTGCTAATTTATCTACAATCCTCTCTGAAAAAGGGACAGTTGAGTGAGACCAAAAATGAAAAGAGGCAGCCTTATAAAGCTTTGGAGGAGTGAGCATTTTAGGTAGAGAGAATTTTAAGTTCAGTGTAGAGATAAGAGTGAGAATGATATCACAGGACAGAAGGAAGTCAGTTTGGTTGAATCCTAGCCGGCTATGGAGAAAGGGTTAAGAAAACAATATCATAGAAGTAGGCAATAGCCTGATTGTGCTAGCCAGTACAAGGAGTGAACATTTTGTTCTCATTGTAATGGAAAGCCTTAGGAGAGTTTTAGGCTGATTAATACACAAATACAGTACAATTTAAATGACTAAATAGAGAAACTCAAAGGGGTATTTTAGAGACTTACACATCTTTGTTAGACATAGTAAATGTTCAATAATTTTTTAAAGTGGAAAGATGAATGTAACTTATATAATAACCTTTTTTTAAAAATCAGGTTTATTATATATAATTTGTATACAGTATATTCATTCTCTTTAGTGTACAGTTCTGTGATTCTGATAAACACACACAATCATGGAACCACCACCGCAATCAAGATCTGGAACAGATATCTCCCCTCCTCAAATTTCCTCATGTTTATTTGGAATCAAACCCTTCCTCCAACCCTGTATAGTTTTGCCTTTTCCCTAGTGTGATATAAATAAAATTATATAGTATATACCCTTTTGAGTTTGACTTCTTCCATTTACCAAAATTTACTTGAGATTGATCATGTTGAATAGTTTCAGTAGTTATTTTTCTTTTATTGCTAAGTAGTATTCCATTGTATGGATGTGCCATAGTTTGATTATTAATCCAGAGGAAAGGACATTTGGGTTGTTTCCAGGTTGGGTCAAGCATGAATAAAGCCTTTATAAACATTTGGATTAAAGTTTTTCCGTAAACGAAAGTTTATTTATCTTTGGTTAGTATGGAAAAGTGGGATTGCTGGGCCATAGGGAATGCATATGTTTAACTTTAAAAGAAACTGCCAAGCTGTTTTCAAAAATAGGTGTAATGTTTTGCTTTTCCACTAACATTGAAGGAGAATTCCACTTTCTCTGCATCCTTGTCAGCTGTTAGTATTGTCTTTCTTTAAAAAAAAAAAAAACTTTGCATTTTCTCTTTTTGTCATTCTATCAGGTATATAGTGAGTGACTTCTTTTTAAACATCACAATTATAAATTTAAGGGTCTGGTGAGTATGGATAGTAAGAACGTAATGTACAATGGGGTAACTTTTGCATCTTCACTATTTTTTTAACCCATAAGAGTATGATCTTATCAAATCATTGTTAAGAGTTAAAGGACATTTAAGACTATAATTTTAGTACATTTAAGGCCATATCTTTACTTGAAGACTTTTATAGGAATTAAGTTTGAAGAATTTACTCCTTGAATTCTGACAACCTTGAATTCTAGACCTTCCTTATTTAATGGGAGTCTCATGGAATGCTTTCTTAGAAAGATAACTCATGAAAATCTCTACTTAAAATATCAGTGACCCCTGAGGTGGGACGAAGTCTTTGTCCCCCAGATTCCAAGCTCAGTCATACTATTTAAAGAAAAAAAAAAAAAATAGTAATTGAGTTTTGCCAAAAGTACAATACAGTGAAGAATTGTACCATCATTTCTCACATGCATTTTTCCAATCTCTCCTCGCATCACTGACATATTCCATCTCAGGGAACCTGGCTTCGTCTGTTCTGTGGTCGGCCACTCTACCTTTTCACTTACCAGTAAGACACGAGGGAAACATAAAATTCTGCTGAAGAATTTGAGCATTCAGTAACTCATGGACTCTACAGTATAGCCTGGGTAGAAATGGAGATTTCACTGATTTTCATATCCAGGAGCTACCCTTTAATAGATCTCCAGAAGAATCATCCCTCCTCTGATTTGTGAATTCCTGATCTTGTCTAGTAGCATTCTACAATTGTTCAATGAAGGGCTCTGGAGGACTAGAAAATTCAGTGCTTTTTGCAGAGTTTATAGGAGCATGTCATATAGGTTCAGTGTCTCTACCAGTGCCTTGACTTAATCCAGAAAACATTCCTATTCCAACCTAGATACAAATTGTCCTCTTGCTTCTGTTTTCATGGAGAAAGTGTTTTCTGCATGAGGGCATGGACCTATACCTAACACAAAATATCAAGAACTTTCTAGGGACTGATATTTATTTCCTGACTGAAGACATAGATGCAGTTCCTGTATTTGTAACATCAGTCACCTTTACAAAGTGTGGTGCTTTCATTTTGTCTTTCTTTCAAAGCCTTTTAAACAACACTCATGGCTTGTCTCCTCCTCTTGGTTGGAGACAGTATTAAATTTACCTGGCATAAGAGAGATTTTGTGCAGCTAATTTCATAATATGACTCAAAGTCATTTCATTCAGAGCTACTTATTTCTCTTGGTAGAATCAATAATGTACATTTCCTGGACGTTTCTGTTAACAGTTGGTGGAAAAACATGCGGGTGGAAATTTGTCTTTCCCAGAGGTGCTTGGTAGCATTTGTTTGGAGGCCAGGCATGTAGCAGCTTCATGAATCTTCTTTTTTTTGTTTTCTGTTTGCAGATTTTATTCTTCACCGTACAGTATTGCAACCAACCGCATGATTCCACAGACATCTATCACACCATTCATTGCTGCTTCCCCTGTCTCCACATACCAGGTATGTCCGATTTACCTGCACTTTAGGAGATACCTTTCTTTCAGCAAGACACTATTTAGAGCCAAAAAGAACAACGTAGAATGAAAAGAAAAAAATTTCTCATAAACTTTAATCACATCTTAATGTAGTGACAACACAAGTTACGAGTTAGCATACTTTCAAGAGCCTGTTTGCATCAATTCACTGGATAATAAAATCCACTCTGCTTTTCATTCTTCCTGCTGAGTTTTCCTGATTACGCCACTTTCCAACCAACCTTAAGACAGTTCTTTCACCACTGGGAAATTATTTTGTTTGTTGTTTGTTATTTTGGTTGCTCGTGATCCCTATTGTGTCTTTCCTAAAAGCACATTTCTAGCAGTTCCTTCGCTCACTCCAGGATATTTTATCATTGTCATCTCATTTTGTCATGGTTGTCCTGGTAAAGCTACACAGATAGATGTTAAATCATACTTCCCAAGAAACAGAAGAAATTATCAAAGTGGTAAAACGTGGTTTCTAGTCCCTGCTCTTATTTTATTCTCAGTTCCCGAGAGACCAAAAGAGACCTCAGGGGTTCCACATGTTGAAATGCTGGAAAGTCTGAGACTGAAGGTGTATCCTCAACTAGATATTATAGCCAGTTAATTCCAAGTACATAAGTGGATTAAAATAGTTACACTTCTCCCTCAAACAATACTCCTTATTTTATTCCTCTGAGTTATTACGTATGTGATGTTAACCTCTTCTCTACCTAATATTGTTCTTCAAACAGTTCTTTCCAATTCTAATTAGAAAACACCTATATATATGCTGCATGTAGAAAGTGTCTAGTGTCATTTCTTAAAAGTTTAGAGAGAGAAAGAAAAAGAGAGAATGAAAGCGTGTGTATGCATGTGCTTGAATTTTGCAGATGGTGGTGGGGGTGGATGTTACATAATGGGTAAAACTCTAATGTTGCAGACTGCTACTAATTCAGTGTAGTTTTACCTTGTTCAGCCACTATATACTTCATTTCAGGATATCCCAGTTGTCAGAGAATCAAACTTAAGACTATGTGCACTTTTCCTTAACTGATTCCCCTGAAGCAGATCATTTTCATTCTTTTTCTGCACTCAGATTCTTGAAACATGTCCGTGGGCAAATGGAATAGATTTTCATTTGAATTGCATTAGAGGGTCTCTGAATGGCTGATTTCTTAATTGCCTTTCCTTGAGGCCCATGAGGCTATGTGCAGGTGCTGTTCAGTTTTTGTTCTTCCTGCAGGCCTGCCTGGTTGTAGTGTGTGTGTGTGTGTGTGTGTGTGTGTGTGTGTGTGTGTGTGTGTGTGTGTATTTCCTTTTTTTTTTTTCCCTAATCTTGGCCTCTGTTCAAGCCAAGACCACCCATTAAGCCACAGTATAGAGCACTTTGGTGACATGAATAAAATATTCACAGAAGTATGATTTTACTTGGGAGGGCTCATAAATGGAATTTAACTCTAGCTCCCTTTTCTCAAAAGAAGAGTTTACAGCAATGCTCTATGTTGTCGATTCTCACCTTTCACCAGTTTTTTTTTCAATCCAAAGTGTATTAGCAATTCTGTCTGTGTGAGTATATATATATATATATATATATATATATATATATATAAAATCTGAGCTCTCCATGTGACATTCAGCTTATATAGGCCCCTTTCATTTGGCTGACACATGGTACATTTAAGAATAGTTGGCTGGCTGATATGCTCATTTTTATTTGTTACACCAATTACCCATGAGAGAAAATAATTACAAACTTGCTTGAGTTAAACCTAAATAACTCCCCCAAATTTTTGGTTTATCTCTTTAGCTCTTCCCACAACTTTTACCACTTGGACATATTTCTAAAATGGGATCACTTGAGCACTTGGAGTTACAAGAGATGACAGAAAAAAAGTCTTAGCAATCAACTCTTGCTTCCTTCATTACTTGTCAGGACATCCCTGAGAGTTGATCTTCAAATGGCCTCTGAGGCCTCCTAAAACTTTAGCCTTCACTATCAACCTCAAAATATGCTCCAAGACCCAGCCCGGTCCATGTGGGCACTGAAGTTAGCTCCACTGAGATGGGAAGTTGCTTTACCTTTTACCATGTTTCAGGGACCAGTTTAATGAAATCCAAGACTTCCCTTTTTGCCCTTAGTTTTGAGGACGAATTAACTGTAAAGTCAGATGGACTCCACTTTCTTATGACCTAGTGTGACTCCACTGAACACAAGAACCACGTTCTCTCTATGATTACTTTGTGCTAATAAATGCTGTTTGATGCATAGGTCCAGAGTACTTCATGGATGCCTCATCCGCCATACGTTATGCAACCAACAGTAAGTGTTCTCAGTCACCTGAGGCTAATATTTCTATTATCCGAGTACAAGCTTTTGGAATGCGTAGAAGCTTTGGGGTAAAGCTTTTGTTATATTATGTAACTCGTTCAGGCAGCCGTATGCTCCAGATAAAAAGCTGTTCCTGAAATTCTACAAAAGCATGTACAATAGGTAGCTAGAGACAGACATAACATAGAATTAGATAAAAAGAAAGGGTGAAAAAGCAAGAGAGTGAGAGTGAGTGTGTGGAAACATTATTGGAAGAAATAGCAATCAACCACTCAAGCTGAGTCTGCCATTTCTTATGCATGAGAAATTTCTGCTTTATGCAGGAACTCAGAACTCAGGACAATTACATGTATTCTACAAGGAAACTCTTTCTGTTTCCCTTCTCTTTCTGATACGCTTCTCTTTCTTGACAGTCTGATATGCTTTAGGGACAATCTGGAGTATCATGGCCAAGTTTTGATATGAAGCATATGTTTCAAATATGAAAGTAGTTGTCTGCTAATAGACGAAGTTATATAGATAGATGGCAAAGTGTGTAAATATTTTATGTTGATAACTATAGCAATTCTCTTTTTCTTTAGCAAAAACTTTCTCCCTGAAAAATATTCAAACTCTACTTTCTACTTGCTAGATTTCCCATTTTGTGGCACAATATTACCTCAATTCCAAGTAAAAAGTATGACATATGACATTAGAATCTAGGCTGAAGGCTAATGATTGCATTTATCTTTGTCTGGGTCTTCTGGGTTTTCTAGCTCTGTAGAAGTGCGAGATAGAGATTTCAATAGCAACAAACTCATGAGAGTGTGAGGCAGGGGAAAGAGCCCTAGACCGGAAGTTGTGTGACAAGGTCTCTGGAGACTCTTCTGGGCATGCTCACACCTGTGCATTTGTTTCCTTTTCTGACACTATATACTTAGTAGTGCTTTTGTGAGGATCAAATGAGAGAACATATGTAAAGAGAATGTAAAGTTTAGCATGCTATGCACTATTTTCATTGCCCTCATTATTATTGAATGTGTTCATTATACAAGAAAGTGGCAGTGCTAAATTTTAACTCCTTTAGAAGATACATGTAAATAAGGTAGTATATATTAAAGACCAGGGAGCTAGATACACAGGCATCCTTTTCTTGGACTCAAAGAATTAGAGAATCTGCTTTTCACATTTGAGCTGTGCTCATTTTCTTTTTTAAATAAGGAAGCTTCCATGTTGCTCCAAACATTTTGATAGTTTGTTTTTTATTTAAAGAATAAAATATATGTAGTTAACACAGCAGAACTTTGTGTCATATTTTGTAAATCCCCATATTTACTATTATTTACGCACCTTGAGGGCTTTCTGAGTTCATCTGGTCTATGGCCTATAATTCATACCAATATGCAACACATCCAGGCTTCACTTTTCTGTCCAAGTCATAAGGTAAATTCAGGATGTGCTGCCAAACCAATACATAGCATAGCAGAGACCAATCCAACAGAGGAAAAGGAAAGGAGCCCTGCCAGATTCTCGAGAGGAGACTTTCTGGAAGGAAACAAACCACCTTCTAAAAAATGTGTTCATCCATAAAGCACTAATGCTAACTTAGTCTTCATATTGAGTTTTAACATCATCTCTTTGTGGCCAAAAGGAGTGCACATCTGGCAAAATATGAATATTTTACCAGATGTCAAACTATGTAAGATTCTCCAGTACTTCCAGATCTATTAGGGGCAGGGAAGATGGTTGTGTGGGACTGTTTCAGCTGTCACCCGGGGCCGTAACAAAGGTTTTCACACTCCTCCTTTTCTACCCCAGTATAGCTTCGGCAGGGAAGATGGTTGTATGGGACTGTTTCAGCTGTCATTCAGGACCTTAACAAAGTTCTTCATATTCCTCCTTTTCTACCCCAGTATAGCTTCAGCTTCATGTTTGCATGTGTTATTTCTGTGTGTGTATTATTAGTGTGTGTGTGTGCACGTGTGTGTACTTTAATTTGTCCCTTTAGATTTTCCTTGCTGTGACTATTACGCAGAGCTGATACCATTTTCACTTCCCATGACTAGATTATGCATCATGCTTCAGCTTAGGCCACTAAGTTTAAATGTAATCTTTATGGCTGGGGTGGATTCCTGGAAAAAAAGAAGTGGCTGGGCCACCCATCACTTTGCTGTGTTTTACATGGAGTAAAGGGCTAAACAGTCTCATGAAAATACAGAGTTTCTACCATCAGACTTTGCCCTGTAATAATCTTGCTGTTTGTCCATATCACAGAAGTAACTTTACCCCACTGCCTTTAATTTTATCAAAGTGTGGGTAAATTACTCTATGATACTAAAATGTAAAATATGAAACTAAAATATAAAAATATTTAAGCCATCTAATACTACAAATCTAAGACTACAAAAAACCTGAATCTGAGAAGAATTAATGAGGAACTGGATGATTAACAGCATGGATTCTTGGTTGAGCTCATTAGGATAGGAAACCCTTCTTATCAGTGCGGTATTGAATGATTTACTTAAACGTTCTGGGCTACAGTTTTCTCATTTGTAACATGGACATAATAATACATAAATAATTATGTTTTGTTCATTAAATGAAATAATGCATTAAAACTCTTAAAATAGTTTCTGGAAGATGGCAAACAATAAATTATTATTATTATTTGGTTGTATTAGTAGACTTCTCATTATGCTTTAAATTATCCCAGTTTTATCTAATGAGCGTTGTTATAAGAACAAAGTTGAAAATAAGCAGCTTTGTTGAGAATCATCTATTTCTTCCACGTTCATAGTGCTCATTACCTTACTTCGCTAATGAGTTGGGTGGAGAAAGACTGGTTATAAACAAGACAGATTGCTTAGAATTGTACTTATTTCACTTAATTTCTAAACATTCAACACCTAATACTGAAAAAAAAATGCATTGAGACTCTCTTTATTCAGTAACTGGAGACCACTTTACAAATAGATTCAAAGTATCAAAATCTGTATCTCAAAGATATTGCCCATAATTCCAATTTTCTTGCAACTTTTCTTCTCTATCACATTTTCTCTTTCCTCATTTTATGGTAATTTCATGCATGAGCTTTCATTGTACAGGAATATACCTCCCCCATCACCAAGCATGTACACTGACTCCTGATTTGGAGCCTGATATTATCACCTAGGCTAGAAGCCCTTCAGATTCTCTCTCAGGCTTGACTTGAAGGGCTCTGAGGTCTCAATCTGGTTTGTATCTGGAGAGAAAACAGTGCTTCCGTGAAGTTCTGAAGTAGAGCACAACGTCCTTGATCTCTTTGCTAGGGAGGATGAACGGGTAAACTGGTGTGGTGACAATTGGTAAGAGAGAAATGAAATGGCACAGAGAAGGAAAGGAAACAGTAAAGGCATGAAAGAATGGAAAACATAAGCATATAATGTCTACAGTTTACCATTGATGTTTGTTTCTTTGGAGATTTAATTTTCTAAGTAGTATGCTTGTAGATTTAGAAAAAAATTCTCTGGGAAAAAAAGATAGATGTCTCCTTGCACGGGTTATAATTCTGGTGTTTTAGAAAGAAAAGATATTTCTTTTATTGGACCCTGGGAACTTATTTGATCTCCTAGAAAGCTGTCAAACCCCATGCAGAGAAGGAAAAGTATTTTTGTTTGTCTTTTGTTGTTGTTTACCTGAATAGAGTCTGAGAACACAGCACTGTTAGACTAAATTAGGAACTCCCTTTTTGCTGAGAAGAAATAAAAATGCTGAGTTTGTCAATGTAGTTGGTTATTTGTTTCTGCTTCTCAGCACAGACTTCTGTACTGCATGCTGAAATCTCACCATTACACTGACAGAATTTTAATATTGACCGACTGCACCAAATATCTACTCTACAGAGCAGTACGTTACATTGGAATGTCATGTGAATACACAATTGAAATTTCTGCCTGGCACTGTGGCTCACGCCTGTAATCCCAGCTCTTAGGGAGGCAGAGGCGGGAGGATAGCTTGAGCCCAGGAGTTCGAGACCTGCCTGGGCAATATAGCGAGACCCCGTTCTCCACAAAAAGGAAAAAAACAAAAAGACAAAAAAAAAAAAAAAAAAAAAAAGAAATTTCTGTGTTTCAATATGTTGGATATTTTGTTACATCTGCATTACTGATAAGGAGAAAAGATGATCATTTTTAAGAGGAAGCAGAGTTCCACTTTCTTAAACTTTATTCAAGCTCATTTGAAGCATAAATCTTCTGTTCTTGATATGGTTAGTGTTATATCATCTTAAGGAGAAAGGTCAGCTTTCATTTTGACTTAATTACAGATTGGTTATCTAATTACAGTATTCTAAGAAATGCAACATGCCTTATTGAATCAATACAGGATTTGTTGCCATGGCAACGAATGGCAAAAATGTTGCAAGCAAATAAAAATGCTAATTGTTATGATTAATAAACTCTAAGTATTCAGCTAAAGAGCCAATATAAACTGCTTCTCTACAACCAGGCTGTTTAAGAAGCCCAGAGCACTTACTTTGGTCATTCTTTGCCTATAAACATGTAAGACCTAGGGCCTAGTTTTGGAGTTGTATCCTTCAAATTTGTAGATGTGTTTTTTTGAGAAGGCATTATCACCAAATTTGCCTTAATTACTGTAGAAAATAGTCCTGGCTTTGCTATTGCTAAATGTAACTTCAAAATTCTACAGTAATTTTTCAAATATAATCTCATGTGACTTTAGTAAAAATAACTTTAAACAATGAAATGCAAGGCTTATAATTCAAAAGAAGTCTATAGAGTATAAAAGATTTTCCACCTACGATCCCCTCATTCATCATTTCTCTTCTCTGGAAATAAACAAAATCAGATATTCCTATCTGGTCAATTTTATATGCATATGAAAGTATATATGTGCATGTGTGTCAGTATGTATATAATTTTAATTTTTAATATAAACAATATTACTCTACAAATATTGTATCACACTTTATTTTTCCTCAATAATGTTCTGGATGTCAATAAATGTGAGTCACGTGTAGATCTATGTCAGTTTTTATAACAGCTCCATTATCTATTATTGTATAAATGCACCAAAAGGCATACTTTCTTGAAAACTCAAGATTGTAATATTGTGCGCTAGTGAGAAAACATCTGTCAGATAAGTTGCTGACACAAAAGATATATACATTTTAAAATTTGGTACATATTCTTGTCAAATTGCATTTTAGATAAGTTTTTCTTTCTCTCTAACCTCGATTAAAAGTGGGTGATTTCAAGTTTTAAATATTTCATTAATGTGGTAAATATCTCACTGACATTTTATTTTCATTTCTGAATCCTATGAGTTTATTTGATTTTCACATGTTTATTGAGTGATTTTGTCTTTATCTCTGAACTCCAAGTTGGTTTGCTTTGCTGTTTTCTTTTTTGAGATATTGATCTTTTCTTATTTATAGATCTTATTACAATTAGTAAGTTTACACTGTCATAGATAATTTAAATATTTTTCAGTTTACTTTAAATTTTAATTGTATATTTGTCATGCAGATTTTTGACATTTATGTATTCAAATTTATCAGTCTTTCTTTTAGAACAAGGCTCAGCAAACTTCTTCTGTAAAAAGCCAAACAGTTAATATTTTCTTTTTTATGAGCTATATGGTCAGTGACACACCCACTCAATTCATGGTTTATTGTGAAAGCATTCATAGACAATATATAATGAATGGGTGTGGCCTGAGTTCCAGTGAAACTTGTCTACAGAAATAGGTATGGCCACATTTGACTCACAGGCTGTATTTTGACACCCCCCGCTTTAGAGCATCTGGATTCCATGCAAAATACCTTAATCACTATAAGATCTAAAATGCCATATGTTTTCTTACTGTGTTTATAGTAAACTTTGTTTAAAAATGTTGTTACTTTTGAAGTTTATTTTATAGCATGAGATGAGATTAAGATCCAAAGTTTCGTGTTTTTCCCCCAAATGTGTAACCAAAGGTCATCACAAATTTTACCAAAGAAGCCATTTATATTTCCTCCTCTGACATAAAATTTATGCCAATATTTATCACATAATCAAATATGTTTATCTTTGGTCTATTTCCAAACTCTATTCTATCCTGCTTATCTGTTTCTTTTGACCATGGCTTTATTTTCGTTACTATAACTTGTAATACCTTAATCAGGAGTGTCCAGTATTGTGGCTTCCCTGGGCTACACTGGAAGAAGAATTGTCTTAGGCCACACATAAAATACACTGACACTGATGACAGCTGACGAGCTTAAAAAAATAGTAAATCTCATAATATTTTAAGAAAATTTGCAAATCTGTGTGGGAACACATTCAAAGCCCTTATGGGCTGCCTGCAGCTATGGGTCACATGTTGGGCGAGCTTGCCTTATAAACTGATAGGACATGTCCCCAATATTTTTTTACTGTTTCTCAAAAATTGTTCTAGCTATTTTACATTTTCAGAAGAACTTTGGTAGCGTTTTATCAAGTTAAAAATGTTCTAAAATTTCAAATTATATATTGACTTACGGGAAATTTAAGAATATGCCATATTTACAACACTGAATTTTTCTATACATGAAAAAATAACTTTTCATTTACCCAAGAATTCTTTTCTGTATTTTGAATCACTTAGTAGTGTATCAGGTTTCCTCCATGCATGTTCTATACTTTCTTAATATTTTCTTTGGCCTCTTAATATTTTTGTTGTTATATGTCTTAGTTTTTTGTTTTGTTTTGTTTTGCTTTTTTGCTGTGGCTATAACAGAAAAACTCAGACTGTTTAATTTATAAAGAAAATAAGTGGCCAGGCACGGTGGCTCATGCCTGTAATCCCAGCACTTTGGGAGGCCGAGACAGGCGGATCACGAGGTCAAGAGATCGAGCCCATCCTGGCCCATATGGTGAAACCCGTCTCTACTAAAAAAAAATACAAAAATTAGCTGGGTGTAGTGGCACACGCCTGTGGTCCCAGCTACTCGGGAGGCTGAAGCAGGAGAATTGCTTGAACTCTGTCGGTGGAGGTTGCAGTGAGCCGAGATCGCCCCACTGCACTCCAGCCTGGCGACAGAGTGAGACCACGCCTCAAAAAAAAAAAAAAGAAAGAAAAAAAGAAAGAAATAAAGAAAGAAAATAAGTTTATATAGCTCACAATTCTGGAGGCTGGAAAGCCCAAGAGCTTGATGTAGGCAGCCAGTGAGGACCGTCTTTTATGTCATAACATGGCAGAAGACTTCCCCTGGCAAGAAGGCAAAAACAAGGGTGCCAGAGAGAGCTTCCTTTTATAACAAAGCAATTCCCACACATTGACTCCCATGGCAACATTAACCCATTCATGAGGACATAGATGACATTAATCCATTCATAAGTACAGAAAAATTATTTCTAATGCATGTATTTTCTAACACATGAAATAAATATTCTTCAGCATTATAATAAAAATTTTATTAGATTTTTTCATTGACACTTTGGTGTATAAAAATGTAAATACTAGTTTTATTCATTTAATTTTTAAAATCTATTAATCATTCAAAAGGATTGCTGAAATTTAGAATATATACATAAGTTAAAATAGGCATATAAAATACCAATTTTCTTTTACCCAAAGATTACTAATGTTAACATCTAATGTTATATGTTTCCAGATATTTGTCTGTATTTATATCAACATCTACCAACTTCTCTGCATCTACATAGACACATGCACACACAATATACCCATATATGTCACATGTATCTGTGTACCCCTTTTACCAAAATGCTATCAGCCAAATGATATCACACAATATGTGCTCTTTTCAGCTAATAATTTATTCTCATTTTCCCAGTCAAGAAATTTTTTATCATCTCTAATCAAATTTTCTCACTTGACCAAAAATGTAATTTATACTGGTTTACCCAATCCAGGAAGCAATCAGTGACCACATAGTATATCTGGTTATTGTGTCATTTAAGGCTCTTTTAATCTGACAGTCTCTTGCCCCCCTCGTGTTCATGGTTAGGCGTCCTGCTGTGTATCTCACCCTCGAGAAATGTTTGGTTGATTCTCCATGATGCTGTTTACTCTTTTCTTCTACCTCATATATGAAACAATGTTTATAACCTGCTATCTTTCTGAATTTTCTCATTGTTTTCAATAGGATATTTAATTCATTCTCAGCTTTTCCAGGCCATCAAAAATAATCAAACTTTCCACCTCATTTTAAATATTTATATTTCATAATTCATTTTCCAGTCAAATGTCTTCAGAATGTATCCGTTGACTTATTTCTTATCATAATGGAAATGCCACTAGGAATTATTTTTTAATTCACGTATAGATGTTGAACTTAATCAAAGTTTTTTTTAGACACTATTGACATTATTTTCCTTTTGCCAATTTTATTGTATTAATATATTTGTAACTAACTGTATTATAATTTGTAATATATTTCCTAAGGCAAAATCATTCTGCCATAAGCTCTATTTGGTTATGATACATCCCTCTCAAAAACAAACTTCAGGATTATACTTGTTTATAGTTTATTATTTTGGCATTGGCTTTTATTAATAAAATTATTAAGCTATTTTTGTCAGGTTTGAGTATTAGATTAACAAAGCCTTCATAAAATTGATTTGGAATAATCCATTTTTCTCTAATTTCAGAAACAGTTTTAAATAGCATCGAAAAAATCTTTTTGAAGATTATAAAATCTTCTCATGGAAGACTATTTTAGTTTTGGGGAAGAGACGCATTTATTTTTACCAAATCCAGTTTAAAAAATAATCTATTACTCTAGTCAGACATATTCTCAGGAGGCTAAAACTTTATAATCTATTTAAGAATTTGTTAATATTGGCCCGGTGCAGTGACTAAGCCTGTAACCCCAGCACTTTGAGAGGCCAAGGCAGGCAGGCTGCTTGAGCTCAGGGGTTTGAGACCAGCCTGGGCAGCATGGCAAAATCCTGCCTTTACAAAAAATAAAATAGCCAGGCATGGTGGTGCATGCCTGTAGTCCCAGCTACTCAGGAAGCTGAGGTGGGAGGATTATTTGAGCCCAGAAGGTCAAGGCTAAAGTCAGCCAAGATCACACCACTGTACTCCAGCCTGAGCAACAGAACAAGACGCAGTCTCAGGAAAAAAATTTGTTAATATCATGTATGATCCTGAAGAACTCTATCTTGTCCCATAGTTGATGGTCATATTGCTGAGTGATCAAACCAATTGGATTATGAAATGTCATGGTCTTAACAAAATTAGCACTATCTTTTGCTCCATATAGTTCTTAAGTTAAATATAGTACGCGTATAAAAATCATCAGTTGCCAACTGCCTAATAATGAATTTCTAGAAATGAGCAAGTTGTACATCAATAATTTGTAATTTTTAAGAATGTATAGAGATTTTTAATGCCCTTCATTGTCATAAAATTTGAGGAATATTTTCCTCACATGCTCATTTGATTCAGTCTTTCTTTCCCTTAGCCCTTAGCTATACCAATCATTGACTCTCATCTTATAAAATTAAGAAACTTGGATTCAATGAAAAAAATCAACAAATAATAAACAAATACTCTTAAGCATCAAATATGTGCATAATATTTTTCTAGATATTCTTAGAAATTGAAGAGAGAAAATAAGAAATAATTTGTCCTCGAGACTTCCCATATAATTATAGAAAAACCTTATATGTTCAGGATAATTTAATTGAAAAGGTACAGTTGAAAATTTGTCAAAATGTTAGTGATTATATAACCTTAAAAATGAAGATGGCTTTGTGAACAGTTAAGGACAGGGAATAAAATGACATAAATATGGTCTTAAAGGATGGGTGATGTTTGTGGAGCTAAAAAGAAAAAGGGAGAATCTTTTAGATGAAAATAATACACAAAAAATATGCGGGGGTAGTCCGAAGTTATTTCAAAGAGGATTACAGAAGGAGACAAATAGCCTGCCTTAAGTGAAATGTTTATATTAGGGAATAAGGGAAAGATTTGGTTGGAAAGTTAAATTGCTATGTATTAAGGTATAACTTTCATGCAGACAACTCTGGCAGACTTTCCTACATATTTTTTATTAGCTTGACAATCCAAGTACTATTGTTTAGAATTTAGATTTACTCTGGAAAATGTAAAACAGAAAGAGTCAGTTATGTCATTGATGTGTGCATAAAAGTAATAATTTCCAGTGAAGTAATGTATGAATCAATTAAAAATAGAAAAAAAATAAATTCTGCTGCATTATGAAATGTGATTATGCAAAGTGTTTGTATATAAAGTCATTTTATAATCATAAAAATAATTTTGGAGGTAATATTTATCTCCCAAGTGGATCTCCTGAAAGCTTCCTGCTCTCTGAGATCCCTGCCTCCTAAGTACAGGAGTGTTTAGAGGCAATGGTGGGTCTAGAATCTTTTGAAATATAAAAATATGCTTTAATACATTTTTTAAATTTCTCATATATGGTGGTTGGAAGTCGCCAAGTGCTAGACACTGACACATCTCCAGAGGACTTAGGAATGTATATATTAATAGATGGTCACTGTCTCTATAGCCAGTAACATAAAAATTGGCAGCAACTGAAGTATTGTAGCTCAGGAGTATGCAGGTGTGGGTGTGTGTGTGTGTGTTGGGGGGAGGGTTACGTATGCATGTGGGCTTTCTGCATGTGGATTATGGGTTTTGTTTGTTTGTTTGTTTGTTTATTGTTTGTTTGTTTTTTGAGACGGAGTTTCGCTCCTGTTACCCAGGCTGGAGTGCAATGGCGCGATCTCGGCTCACCGCAACCTCCGCCTCCCGGGTTCAGGCAATTCTCCTGCCTCAGCCTTCTGAGTAGCTGGGATTACAGGCACGTGCCACCATGCCCAGCTAATTTTTTGTATTTTTAGTAGAGATGGGGTTTCACCATGTTGACCAGGATGGTCTCGATCTCTTGACCTCGTGATCCACCCTCCTCGGCCTCCCAAAGTGCTGGGATTACAGGCGTGAGCCACCGCGCCTGGCCCGGTTTTATGCTATTTTTTAAACAACCTTTAAAAAGAAAGAATAGCTCAAGATACAATGTATTACTTTTTAGAATAGCAGGCACAGCATTCTGGACTCGACACAACTGACAGCTGCTGAAAAGCCAAATTTCAATAATACATAATCTCCAATATGTCCTTGGATAGTACTTAAAATTTCTTCATTACTTCATCATTAGTAAAGCAGAGTATCACTACTTTGCCAGTTCTTTCATAAAGATGTAGATGACGTTACTTCCTTAATAGCTATTTAATATATTAAACGCAATTCAAATAGAAATACAATGTTAAATATCCAATCTATTAAATTCTTGTTTCCTAAAGCAAGAAAATGTGCAGCTAAAATAAAGTACCTGTCAGGCTTTCTAGAAAACAGCAAGTTACCAGGGCAACACATCATATAGAGGTAGGGTACATCATTTATTTTATAAATGTTACCAGGGTAACAGGAACCAAATCACTGAGGATTTAGGATGAGAATACAGATAGTCCATGGAACTATTTGCTCTTTCGTAGCACATTGGAACAAAATGTCCAAACATATTTAAAAGTTTTAAACAGTTATGTAAAGTATTTGGGTATTCATGAAATTGATAATCATAAATGGGTTCAAATGTTGAGAGTATTCCCAAATATTAAAATATATTATTTTTGATTTCTTATTGCTCAGTATGTCATTGGGATACTTTGTTTTACTCTGAAGATTGACTTTGCTAGATTAGCTCTAGAGAACCTAGTTATTTCTACCTAGGCGCAGTCTCTGCAATTTAGGATCATGGTTAATGGTGTTGATTAGCTTTTTTTTTTTAATTGTACTTTAGGTTCTGGGATACATGTGCAGATCATGCAGGATTGTTGCATAGGTACACACATGGCAATGTGGTTTGCTGCCTCCATCCCTCTGTCACCTACGTCTGGCATTTCTCCCCATGTTATTCCTCCCCGACCTTTCCACCCCCCACAACTGTCCCTCCCTTGGCCCTCCCCCAACAGACCCCAGTGTGTGATGCTCCCCTCCCTGTGTCCATGTGTTCTAATTGTTCATCACCCACCTATGAGTGAGAACATGCGGTGTCTGATTTTCTGTTTTTGTGTCAGTTTGCTGAGAATGATGGTTTCCAGATTCATCCATGTCCCTACAAAGGACACAAACTCATCATTTTTTATGGCTGCATAGTATTCCATGGTGTATATGTGCCAGTTTTATAGGCCAACCAATTAAGGTGTACCAGGGAGGGAAGCAGATAACAGAGAGAAAGGGAAAAACGACACACACACACACAGGCACACACACATAATTTTCATGTGTGTGTGTATGGTGTGTATGGATTAATCGTTTACTCAAAGAATTATGCAGTTTAGAGTTATATTTTTCAAAATGATAACACAAATACAAGTAAAGTGCCTTCAAACTTTTCTACTGCCTAAGAAGCAGCTTACCAAAGGTAGGGATTAAACTTACATTTTTCTCCCTGTGTTAGGACAATTGGTTTTCCTCCCAATAAGGCTTTCTGTCAGAAAACAAGTAATTCTAATGTGTTCATCTGTGGTTAACAATTAAGGTATGTGCAAAGTCTATAAGCAGTAAAGGGAAGGAAGTTATTCACTGTGGAGGAAGCAGAGGAGTAAGAACAAGGCTTCACAGAGGAGGCAATTCCTGAACTTGGTTTTGAAAAATGAAGAGGAGTCTTTTAGACCGACAAGTGTTGGGTGTCAGGCAGGATGAGTGTTCTGATCAAAGTCAACGCTGGATTATAGACAGGGTTTTGGTCCTATCCACCATGTGCTACAGCTGGTGAACATCTGAGAGAGCAAAGTGTTTCCACAGGCTACTAGGTCCCTCTAACACTGGGACATATGCATGACATTTGTGTGCCCTTCAACAGTTCTGTGACAGAAGGCATCATTTAATCATGAATTAGGGCTGTTGTCCTATATTCCATTAAACATGGCATCTTCTCCTAGAGATCTGCTCGCATTTGTTGGCAAAACCTCCTCACCGATATCCAATGTGCCCCTTCACAAGCTCTCCACTCAGAGTTGAATGTAATATCCAGGGCATATTTTTGATATTACTTGGGTGTCATAAAGTAATCATTATAGCCTCTGCACAAGGCTAATTAGTTCTAATTACTGAACACCCCCGGTGAAAGTGAGATTTCTGCTCCACTCAGAACCCCAAGAATGCTTAATGTCTCATCATTTGACTGTCAGCAAGTGCTTCATTGCTAAGTTATTCAAACAATAAAGTAAGATGATTAAGACTCTAGGAAAAAATACCAGAACTTACATGTCAACGTGAGTTTCTTTTTTCCATGCAATAAAATTACTTTGGGAGGCCTTTTCCATTGATACCATCTTAGACTAGGACATTTTAAAAAATTTTTTCTTTGGGAATAATTTTTAGAGATAATGTATTAATCATACAAGTAAAACAAGTTCATCAGGTTATATTCTTGTGATGGAAAAATAGAGAGATAGATATATACATACGTAATGATGGATAAATTGATTGAATGGGTGGATGGATGATGGATGAATGGACGTAGGGAAGGATGGATGCAGGGATGTATGGATGGATGGATGGGTGGATGGATGGTCAGACAGAAAGAATATAGGTAATAGATATCCTGGGATGTGCAACTAGTTCTTCTTTCCCAACTACAATATAATTTTATTATTTGACAGTTTATTTCATATAGTTCACAATATGTCTCCCTTTCTATTTTGTTTTAATAAATATTTGAGAATGGGTTATACTTTATAGACTATTTCTGCATTGGGAAATACTAAGACCCAAGCTTCCAGGTGCTGTTAAACAAGAATACTGACAAAGGTTTCTGAGGAAGTTAAAGACCTGCATCTTCTTTGAAACCAAACCTAACATACTAGGGAAATTGATGCTGTCAAATTTGTCTTCATAAGTTTGATCATTAAATCTTGGCATTGCCCGTAAGTAGGTTTGTTAAAAACAATTTAGGAAAAGTTCTCTTATGTTCATCATGTAGTATTCTAATTCCTTTTCAGTTGCAGATTTGTTTACAACAGCTGAAACAACTGTGTTACTCAGCCTAATGTCTTAACTGGCAGTTACATATGTAGAAAGAAGCATTTTCTTGTGGACATTTCTTTTATTAACTCTCAGTAAACGTCAAGCAAATGTTAACGTTCAATTTTGTGAAGAAATGTATAGAGCAACTAAATTAATATTCTTCAGGTATATAAGTTTCTTATATACCTGACCTGTCTTGATATAAGAATGGCTCAGTAAATCCAATTGTCTGACCTGTGCCCATTTTTGGTGTTTAAATTTATTTAGTCTGAGCCAGGATGTTATTAAAATTATACCATCTATATCATCTGATTTGTAGTATCATCTAGGTAGAGGCTATTTTACCTCTCATGGAAAAGATGACAAGATTGCTTAGTTTGTGGCAGAATTTTCCTTAATAAATGTCCTCAAAGCTCTCAGAAGAGCCTAAGCATGTACACAATTGAGATCTTGTAGTTCTATGCTATTGAGTGCTTGAGAGGCTAATTTAACCTAAAATATCGAGGGCAGGCATAAGGCCTCTTGGCTGTCATCACTAGGTGGCTCATAAACTGCTCATGACTTTTGGTCGTACTAGACCCTGATGCATCTGCCAAGATGAGTCAGCTGTAAAATGTACTCTATGAATACTACACAGCCATAAATAATGATGAGTTTGTGTCCTTCATAGGGACATGGACGAATCTGAAAACCATCATTCTCAGCAAACTGACACAAAAACAGAAAACCAAACATCACATGTTCTCACTCATAGGCGGGTGTTGAACAATTAGAACACGTGGGCACAGGGAGGGGAGCATCACATGCTGCGGGCAGTTGGCAGGGGTAGGGGAGGGAGAGTTGGGGTGAGGAGGGATAATGAGGGGAGAAATACCAGATATAGGTGATGGGGGATGAAGGCAGCAAACCACCTTGCCATGTATATACCTATGCAACAATCCTGCATAATCTGCACATGTACCCTAGAACCTAAAGTACAATTAAAAAAGAGAAAGAAAAAAAAATGTACTCCATGGTAGCAAATGAAACTGATAGAATTATTTGATATTGACCATGAGAATTTTAAAGTATCTGCATAAATTGATGATTTCGCATCAGATAAAGCCCATATCAAACCAGTCTATCTTACAGTAATTATTCAACATGTTCAGCTGACTCTGAAATCTACACTTGAGAAATGACAGAAAAACTAAATCATCAGCAGAGAAAACATCTTCTTGCTGACTTAGGATGAGATACAAATAGTTCAGTTGGCATCACACTGTTTATGGATAATCTATTTACAAATTAGAGTGGTACTTGTTCCCTTTCATATCAGTTAACATAAGTATAAATTCATTGCACGTAATTGAGGAGAAATAGTAGAAACAAGCTGAGAAAACTGAAAGCAAATTCCGAGAAAGAGGATTAGTCCTCATCTGTGTTAAAGAACATTGTGCTCTTGGCTTTATATTCTTATTTAGCCTAGAGAAAATCAAGCTAATTATCAATTTGGGTTCTGAATAATAATCTTAAAACTTCTATTGAGAAGAGAAACCTTTTATCAAAGAGTTATCCTTAAAAGGTTCTTAATCAATACACATTAGAACCATTTCTGCATAACAATGTTGTACATTAAGAATCAATTCTTACTTTCCAATAAAGGCTTTTATCTTCTTTGTCTTGTATCTCTAAGTATTTTCAATCAATACTGAAAAATCATTATGCTTCCAAGTTTGTGTTACATGATACATGTCTAAATCCTCAGATTCTGATATCACACTCCAAAATAACCTGTTTCTAACTTCCTGAGATACATGTATGAAATTTATTTCAAGGAAGAGTTTATGTTATACATGACATGAGCAGATGAATGGATTGATGGATACTACATAAACATTACTGTCCATATGTGCTGAATGCTGATCTCCATTTTAGATGTTATTCAACCAAAAGACTGACATATACGTATAATACAAATGTGTGTTTCTATGAGGATGTTCAGAGTTACATTTATATGATACCAAAAATAAAAAAAGACTGAACACTGTTGAGATTTGTGGTATTAATTAGTAAGGAGAATATGGTAGATGCATTGGTCAAAACTGACTCTAGGAGATTTGAGCCTAGGTGCCTAGGTAGAAAGTGATGTCCTTAAACTGAATTAGGATGTGTAAGAGAAGGCATAAGTTCAGTATCAGGGATATGGAGTGCCTTTTAGGCATGTTGACTTTTTAAGGCCAGATAAAGCTTTTCAATATGTGCCCTGAAAACAGGTTTGCCACCCAAGAAGGTTAGTAATAGACAAATGAGTCATTTATTCCTGTTGGAGACAACAGATGAGATTTCTAGCAATTTATTTACTTTTCATAGTAATTACCATGTTTGAGCTATGCAATAGCTCTTAGACTTAAAAAGGTAAAGTATTGTGCGTGTGATGATGTTACCTTAAATTCAAGTCTTATGTGTACTAAATTAAATGCTTGCATACGCCCCTTATAAGCAAGATTGTTTAGCAACCCAGTTATGCCTTTTCTTATATCTGTAATGTTATAGCTAATTATGTATTGTATTACATATGTCTTTTTGAATAAAGCAAAGGTATATGAAACTGACATTTCATCTTAAGGAACTGACCACAGTGGGAAATTAATTAGAAAACGAGATAGATCCTTCGAATTAGAAGAAATCTTAGGAGCCCCCACTGAAGTCCAGCAGTTGATGTAAAGGTTTCAGAAACTGTCAGATATATCCATGAAAAGCTGTTTCATTTCCATTTTGTGTAAGATTTCAGGCATTTTTTTAAATTAAATTGTCTTTCTTCCATAGCCACCAGCTCAGCTAGTGGAAGAACAAAATTTGAACAGCACATCAACAAGCCTCTGCCTAGTAAAACCAAGAAAGCAATAATCTCCTTTGTCGAGCCTTTGAGAAAATTTTAAAAGTCCTCTGTTGGTTTGTTTATCTTCTTGTTTAGATACATCTATCTCATTGTTAGTCACTGTGGATGTAGGGATTTATAAACCCTATGCTATTATCACTGGAGGGTTCCCACTGCTTGCCGAATAGAGTGGTCTCTTCTTCACATTCCTAAAAAAATCCATTTCTTTTACTTTATTGACAAGAATAGATTATTTCAGGCTTTGCTGGATAATCCCATCTTTGGCCCTTGGGGCTTTAAACCATATTTTTCTCTAACTTTCTGTTGGATGCTGGTAATGAGAACCACTTTTACTGATCATAGAAGTATGAGCTCAGAGTGACTCACTAATTCCAGTGTCTCAAATGGCCAACTTGAAAAAGCTACATAGGGGGATGTGAGAGCTAAATTATTGAAGAACATCATGTTTCCCTGTGTGGTTTTTCCAGGCCCTGAATATTTTACGCATGCTTTTTGTTGGTGTTTTTTTCTCTGTTCTATCTGACATTTTAAAAAGCAGAAGTTTAAAGTAAGTTTCCTAAAAATCCCTAACAGTATGCTCATAACTCAGGACAAATGTTTACAAATTGGATTGTGGCTCAAAGATTTAACTTTCCTTCATGTTTTTTTCTAAATATAAAATTCAGCCCAAAATTATCAAGAGTGAGGTTTCATTGACAGACAATCAGCAGGAGGTCCTTTTAGTGGAATATTACCTGTGATACAAAAGGATTAAACATTTCACATATAAACGTTTAATCTGTGCTATCTAATTACTGACATCTGAACCAGTATCAAGGAATTTGTCAGTTTTTCACTTTTGTAATTCCAACAAAGAAAAGAAGCAAGACACTTTATTCTGCATCTGGAACAAACTTCTAATGCAAAAGCATGTAGCTTTAGTCTTTTCTCTTGAGATGGACTAGGATGTGTTCCCCATATTTCTGATTTGTAATGATTCAGCAAGGCAACCCTGTTACTGCAATCACCCTTGCTTATGAAGTTATGTAGATAGTCACACGTAAATCAGAATGGTCCAAGCATTTGATCATGTCCATTTCTATTACACATGGTCAGGCATATGATGAGAAATGTTCTGGCTAACACAATTTCGTCTTACAACTGTCCTAGAAAATGAAATAAATTGTTACAGCATTGATTTCCTAGCAGAGTCAAAATTATGCAAGGAAGAAAGTCTTTCTACTTTTACTCACATCCCTGTACTCTCTGATAAATCTTTCTCTCTTTCCCTCTCTCCTTTTACTTTTGGTGCTATACAGATTCGATTTATTAGACAATTACTAAATTACTTAATATTATTGCTTAAAATGTATCTTCTCTTCCTCAATTTGTTATGTTTAATAATCTCCAGTGAATATCTGTTAAAAGAGAATATGCTTTTTTCCCCCATTTGAATTGTTAAAAGTCATTAGAAGTAGGATTTTGAGCCAATCTGAAATTGTCTAGCTATTCCTTGTATTGCTTTTCTTAGAAAACTTACTTATTGGCTGTTCAGGGGAAGCACATATTTGTTCTAAAGCAGGCTGTTAATTATCATATCAGTCTAGCCAATATTGTGATGGAACATTGCAAGCATAGGAGAATCAAAAACATGTGGGTTGTATTTCCAGAAAAAATATATAAGAGATTAAAAAACATGTGGGTTGTATTTCCAGAAAAAATATATGTGTATTTGCAAATTAAAGATTCCTTAGGGGAAGAAAATTTTGTTTTAAATTTTATTAATCCCCAAGGTATTTAAAAATCCTCTGAAAGAATTTTAAAGAACTGCAAGTTATAATTATCATATAATTAATTAATTCCTGAAATGTTTTCAGTGGAATCAAGAACATTTCTGTTGCTTGGACCTTGGAAGAATGACAGAGATAAAAAAGTTCATATTCTTTGCCAGGTTTTTTCCCTTAACACTGAAAATGTTAAATTGCCCTGAAGTTAGTGACTTATTGGAAAAATGAAAACAGAGTCATTCATTCCTCTGTTCATTCAACAAACATTTTTTTGGGTGTCTGCTATGTGCCAGGCACTGCCATTCTAGACAGTTGGAATACAACACCAAACCAAAGAAAGATCTCCTCTTCATGGAATGTATATTCCAGGAGGGGAAACATAATTTAAAAACTAAAAATGCAATGATGTTAAATATTTGAAGTCAGATTTTGGTAAAAATAACAAGCAGGTGAAATTTGTCTTTTAGAACCCCAGGCATTATTTTCAACATCTTTTCTTCCCACTTGTTGATGTCACTTCTTCAAGATGCTTAGATGTTACAAAAGCTTCCTTTCTTTCGATTTTTTTATTTAATCAACGTTTAAAGAGAACCCACTGTGTGCCAGATAGGTGCTGTACCATATTCAGAGATCTAATGGAGTGTAAATTAGGTATAGTCCCTCTCTTTATGAAACTTCCAGTGTATTGGGGAAGAGAGAAGTAAATCAAATTAGTATTTTAAGGAATGAGAAATTAAACTGGCCATACGTTCTATTAAACAAAGATTCATGGGACTCCTCTGATCTCATGCATGTGTGTGTTTCTGCATGCATTTGGTAGGAGCCTCTTAGAAAGAGTCATGGGAGACAGAAAACAACCGTCCACTCCCACTAAACTAACAGTGGGTGCTTCTCTCAAAAACTCTGATCTGGTCATTAGCATCTTGGTGTAAATGAGGTTATCAGTAGACTTAAGTGTGTGCAATATTTTTCCTATTACTTTGTAAAAAAAAGTTTGTGATCCTTCTAGAAAATTCCAGGCATCAGCAAGAAGTTCATTGGTCTTTTGGGTTTGGAGTCTTCTGTGCTTTGGAATAATGTCCTGCCTACTCAGGGTACAGGGAAGTCCTTCACTCTGTCTTTTCATGAGGCTATTGTATAATATTGTATATATTATCACAGAAGATAAACCTAAATATTACAGAATAATGTTTCTATGGATGAAGGAAGTGAAGATCAGAGAGGTTAATTGACATTACTAGTATCACACAAGCTGGTGGCAGAGCTGGGACAGGTATGTTTCAATTCAGTTAACACTAACTCTATTTCATTATATTTGGCTTCATTTTTTCATTAAATTTTGATATTTCAGGTTATGCAATTTAACCTAGAGTAAATCAGGTTGGCAGATTAATAAAAAAATTATGATTGGGGTCTTCTGTATATGAAATACAAAGTATTAGTATGTTATCTATGTCCTTTAATGCCAATTACATTAGCATATAAAGTAAGATTTTTTAAAATATTTTAGCAACCCTATCATTATGCATTAAGTGGAAAGGAGTTTTATGATTTAGCTAAAAGCTTTGATTTTGGCAGGCACGTTCATCCAAATAGTATCATAATTTAATTCTTTCGGTCCTAAAATTAGTTAAAAGCTTTGATTCTGACAGGCACCTGCATCCAAATGTACCATAATTTAATTCTTTTTGTCTCAAAGTTATGTTATCCTGGGTGATATGTCTGAGGTAAATATGCCTTATATTTAATGTTCATAATCAGTGAATATGACCCACATTAATATTATACACATTAAAGAGCTATTTCGAGTTATCAAATTAATGACACTTTTGCATTTTATAAAAACTAGCTTAGATAACTATGAGAAAATTCTGTGAAAGCACAATATAAAAAATATGTCACTGTATTTTCTTTAAGCTGTTTCAGGAGAGCACTGTCTAAAACTACACACTAAAATTATTTTCAATTTCTACACACAAGATAGTTTATTATTTAGCATATAATTAATTTTGAGCATTATACAATATTTTTATTTAATTTTTTAAGAGGAGACTTTTTTTCAAAACCCTACGTATTAAGTGTAAAGATCAAAGAATTCTGAATCAAACCCAATTTGAATAGTTTCTCCTAAAGTAATATTTTGTCATTTTTCCTTATATTAGATTTTATGTACTTGTAGAACTAAAAACAGTCATAAAAACAAGCAAAAAGGATTGTTTCCTACTTTTTTAAAGAGTTTTTTCTAATTAATTTTTTAAACTACTTAGGAAATTTTGCTTATAATCCTGCATTTATGTAATAGCATTCGGAATAATTTGCCAAACACAGACATTTTAATACTACAGAAACAAATCCAGTGGCCTTTCTTGACCAGCTACTGACTCATTAAATGAAAGACAAAGATGGATACCAGACCATTCCTGTTGGGATATAATATTAATATTGAATTACCCATCCATGGCAGGGGGGACTACAGCATCTTTTCCAGGAAGTCAGAGCTGGACAGGTAAAATAAAGACCGAGAAAAAGAATTTCTCATAAAAGAAAATAGAGGAATTAAGCTTTCCTGGGGGAGAAATGCAGCTATTGGAGCTATGGAACTTCAATGTATGCAGACCTCACACCTACCTGATATACAGGTGTGTATAAATCCTTGCTTCATGTAAAGTTTGTGAAGTCAATCATTTTTTCATTGCCAATCCCAGTTTTAATTTTGGTCAGCTGTCCCTCTGTATTCTCAGCGTAAATCCTTGTCTCTTAGTAATCATAATCAAAGCATACATGTATTTAATAACCTCTCTATCTTGGACAATTTTTGTTTTAATACTTGGGATGCCTTCATGGTGTAGGCCTAGGGAATCCTTCCCTGAACCACCTTCAAGGGACAGGAATGCTAGCTGCAGGATCCATTTCCCTGTAAAATTATGCAGCCCTGGTTGCATAATGCTGTCACTGCCTGAGGCAGCTGCTCCTGCTGCTTTCAGTGCTGTACACTGTCAACATTTCTGTCACTTCATTCACAAACTTTGCTCCCACATTGTTCATCTAATGATCTCTTTGCTTCTTCCTACATCCAAGTTTTGAGGAACATAATTATGAAATAATCTGATGGATATAATATGATTTTAGAGTATTAACTCCAGAACTCTTTAGAAAAGCCAGTTGATGCATTATTGATATCTCTAATTTTTTTTAACATACTTACGGAAAAATTGTCCCATGACTAGTAGAGGTCCGACTCAAAGGAAAGATCATACAAGGCAGGAATAAGAAGCAAGATCCTCACAGACCTGCTGAAAATTAGCCACATGGGGTTATAATCAAACCAGATCAAGAAAGGAGACTGAGACCAAATAAAATGAAATGTGAATCGTCATTTGTGTTTGCTGATAAGTTTTGAATTTGAAATTGACCAGCAGATTTCCTACTTCTCTTGTGTCTATAAACTGAAAGGCTGGGAATCTCATTTATTCTTTGACTATTAGAAATTTTGTAGTATGAGTAACTTGGAAAATACGTTTGTCACAATGTAAAGGAAAAAAGAATGCCAAACTGAGCACTGCATTTTATTATTGTTTGCTAAAAGCATAGGTAAATAAAAATAGTCTTCTATTTTTCAGAAATTTTTGCACACTACTACCTTCATCCAAAACCCAATATCCTAAAAAGATGATTTACCCATCTGAGTTTACACTATAGCTGTATCACTATAATGGGGTGAAATCATCATTTCATATTTGGGTACGTCCTTGGAATATAACTTTTTTAACTTTGACAACTAATTGCCTGATTCATTAAGGTCCCCAATGAATATACATAAAATCGTTGTCTTAAAAATCCCAGAAATGATTATAAACCAATGAAGTTTTATTCTTTTTAAGTTTAAATTTTGTACAGTTGGGGGTATTGTGTAAAAAATATATTTTAAAAGGAAGATTCTATACCAAGGCCCCTGGATATTAATATTTGTTGGGTCTATCCTATGAAGAAATCATGGAATTATAATTGGACTTTTTCTTTTTTTAACCCTTTATTTACTTTTTTGTTTGCTTTTTGTTGTTATTGAGACGAAGTTTCCCTCTTGTTGCCCCGGCTGGACTGCAGTGGTGCCATCTTGGTTCACCACAACCTCTGCCTCCTGGGTTCAAGTGATTCTTCTGTCTCAGTCTCCCAGGTAGCTGGGATTACAGGCATGTGCCACCACGCCCAGCTAATTTTATATATTTTTTAGTAGAGACAGGGTTTCTCCATGTTGGTCAGACTGGCCTTGAACTCCTGACCTCAGGTGATCCACCCTCCTCAGCCTCCCAAAGTGCTGGGATTACAGATGTGAGCCACAGTGCCCAGCCCTTTTTTTTAACCCTTTTTAAAATACCCACTATAGTCAGAATAGACACTTAGAATATGTGGGTTAGCTGAGTTTGCTATCCCATTGCCATGCAAATACTAAAAGCTATCAATTGACAGACTGTTTGGGGAGGGGGAAGGGGTGCAGGAAAAATTGTCAGGAGGAATGACACAATAAAATATGACCAATTAACAAGTGGGTTGACAGCTGGCATTGATCAGAACTAAAGAGAAAGAGGCCCTCCCCATCATGAGCTGTGATTAACAACAGGAATTACCCATATGTAATTATAGCCAATGAGATGAGCCATCATGCCTTGAGACTTCAGGGTCTCAATAAAGGTAAAGATATTTTTGATCTTGATTACTAAGATAACAATTGAGTCATGTTTTTGGACACAATCTGGTGTGTCTGTAAGTCTTCATCTTATTTTAGAGCTATTTCTTTCCTACAGCCTGTTTTTCAGCTTGATGCTTGGTGAGCTCAGATTTATTCCTGGGGACCCAGAGCCTCCTGCTGAAGCAAAACATCCAGGCATGCTCAACATAGACAACCCCTTACCTTACAGTGGGAGATGTAAGTCCTGGGGCTCAATTGTGACTCTCAGAGTTGAGTGGTAGAAGAGTCAGCCAGCAAAAATTTTAGACTAAAAAAAGACAGAAAATAACACGCCATCACCAACGATGTTTACTTTTGTGGAGAATTGTAATCTCCTTGATTACATTACATTTTTAAAACTTACTCTATTATAGCTCATTAAAGTTATTTAACTCTAAGTTAACTCATTTATTTCACAGCAAGATATAATAGAACTTGGTATTCATGAATGGATGAATTAATGAATATTCTTTATTCTAAACATTGTACAGTAACAAAATGTCTTTTAAAAAGTTATTAAGGCTCTAACATTGCAGACAGTGTGGCATATGTACTATAATTTGAGTACCCCCCCTCAATATCTCAAGCTGACACAATTCTTACTACTAAAAGTATTGCTTTGTCAATTTCAAGCAATCTAAGATAGACTTCTTTAAAAACAGATCAATTTTTGCTTCTAAAAAATATCCTGTCAGGTTATTATTCTGCCTCAGAGAATTCACGTTGATTGTCTATCCATTTAAAACAACATAGTTGGAGTCTTTTCACAGTATTTCAAAGAGTCAGATGAGCCGGTGGTGTAAACGTTTCCTCGTGGGAACTTTATACAATGAAAAGAAATGATTGACTCATGCATCCTCAAACTAATTGAAGTGGTACTGAGTCAACCAGATGTTTTCACCTGAATCATGCCACAGATGCTATTGCTTCATTATTCCTTAATCTAGGGATTACCTCCCTTGGCTAACTTGATGACATGTGAGGGTTTCAAATAAGATTGCCTCTCCCATGTTACATACTTCATAAAGTGAGCTTGTTTAAAAGCAGCCTACCTCCTGCCCTGAACATGTTTTCAAGGAAGTTATCAGGGCTGTTTGTTTTTCCTGCTCTTGGATGTGGTCTTCAGTGAAGTCAGAGGAATGGAATGAGAGTGGCCACAGTTGACAATGGAGCTATTTCCACAGCTGGCTATAAAGAGTGGGCAGTTCATTACAGATAAACTAGCACGGGGGATAGATGATATAAAACATCTGTCGCAATAGGGATAAGCAAAAACAACGTGCCTTTGAAGATCGTGTTTTAATGATGAGGTGGGGGGTTCTGTCTCTATAATAGGAATGAGAGATGTAGTAGTTGGTAGGCAGATGGCTTCAGGCTTGCTCTTGCGTGAAATAAAGCAAAAGTATATGTTAAAAATCTCTGACATTTGTCAAATCCCTTGATTTTGCTGACTGTTCAGTTCCTTGCCTATCACATGTATAATCTATGAGGAAAGAAAGGGAGTGCTAGGAAAAGACAATGGCAGGAAAAGCTGGTTGTGAATAATTTTCTCTTGTATAACTTTAATCCATCAGTATAATTTTAGCTGGAAGCTGAGAGATCAGAAAAAGTGTTTTTGCTATCAGTTTAATGTATTTGCATTCCCATGTTATTTTTTTACAGAAGTTTTGTAAGGTAACATAAAAATGCTGTGTCATCAAGGCCACATAATGACAAACATTTCAAAATGTTTGTACCAATTAGTAGACATAAAGTCCTACTTATTTCTGTTAAAGGAGCAGTGGGGAAAAATAAAGACATCTTAGTAAACTATTTTTGATATAATAGTTTGGTTTCACACCCCATCTGCCTTTGAAAATAAAGACAATATCACATACATTTTTATCTCATATAGTTGCTGTAGAAAAATCTTTGCAACAGATAAACCTCATAGCAAATAAATGCTGAATATTCTTGCACAATTCAATTCTATATATACCCTGTTACATGACCAAAGGGGTCCCACTGTCACTGCTGTCTCCCAAACCACTCCACTCTGCTCTGGTAAGGAAATGGCTTCAATTGCTGCCTACTTTGAAATTTTGCTACTTTTCCACCAGTCCGCCAGCAAAATGGATGCCACATTCCTTGATCATTATTATTTTAAACTGTTTAAGGTAATAATGAGCAAAATTTCCTTACAGGTGCTGTTGATTAGCAGAAATCACAAAATAGCAAAATTCCTTTCCAGGTGCTATTGATTAACAGAAATCGCAAATCTTTAGCAGCAAAAGAGTCTAGGAAATGTTTTTAGGAGGGTTTTTTTTGGCCCTTTTTTCTGTTTGTTTGGGTTTTTTCCAATTCTACATTGAAGAGATAGGATTCCCATTGTGGGGAACTAATGACATCCAAAGAAAGTATTTAAAATACATTTCTACATCCATGAATGAATGAAAGAGATACACCACAAGAAGTAACTGGATTGGTCAAAATAAATCTTAAAGAGAGAGCGGATTTAAAGGAGTTTAAGATGTCGTCCTGGCAGGACTTGACTCCTGACTAGGTTGTTACAGCTGATAAGGGAGAAGTAAATGACCAAGACGCCTTGGAAGTTTCTTTGTTATTCTGAGAATCAAGCAGAGAAGAAAACATAAGCTCTGAGAATGTAAGGGGAAGACAACATTCAGGGCGGAACATAGCGGTTTTGAGGTACCTGGATTTAGTAGTTGGAAATTTAGATCATGAGTTCAGAAGAAACAGCAAGTCAAGAAAGACTTTAAAACTTTAATTTTTAAACTCTTTGTAGCACTATTGATTACATTAATCAGGTCTTAACAAGGAGCAATATTTTGGAATTTTACTGCTAACACCTTATTTTTCTAGTATGTATACTGAGCTAACCGAAGTATTTCACTGCTGACTCTTACTATTTTACAAGGCATATACCATATCTTCTAATGCTTGGCTGTCATAGCTATTTCTAAGTCATTGGTGAAGCAGATGACGTTATCTGGAAAGAATGGAGGTTTCAATATGAAGGTTGCCATGAAAATATGTCATAGGAAAAGAAAGCGAATTTTTTTGGTAAAGGAGATTTTATGGGTAAAAGCAGAAATCCTATGGAAATGATTGAGGAACTATACTAAAATCACAGGGTATTGTGGTTATAACAAAGAGTCATATTAATGTTACTAATACTATTCCAAGCTATCTGGCTCTCAAGCAAGAACAAAAAAAAGAACTTAACAAAATGATTGAGAGTCAAACCAAGAATCTTTTTAGAAGCAATGCAATAGAAAATTCACTCAGAGCCGTGGCAGACAAAATGGAAAGTGAAGCTTTCCAAACTTTGCCGTTAATACAACTCACCTGGGGCAAGCTCTAATTTAGTGGGGCGGGGGTTGACCTGAGATTCTGTAGTAAGCTCCCTGATGATATTATCCAGTCCCAGGCCACACTTCGAGAAACAACGTAGTTTCAGAAGAAACACCAAGGTAAGAAAGACTTTTGTAAAACTTTAATTTTTAAACTCATTGTAGTACTATTGATTAATTTAATCAGGTCTTGACAAGGAGAAATATTCTGGAATTTTACTTCTAAAATTCCAGTAGACTTTAAGAACATTCTATTAAACTAAAAAAGTTAAAATCACTCATAAAGTATTACTGCTTAGGAGAAATGGCAATAAAATCTAATTAGAATAAAACATGTAACTAAGTTTCTCTCACAAATGCTAAAACTAGTAGGACACTGAAAGATAGCAAGAAAAAGTTATCTTTTTTTTTTTTATGCAAATGCTCTTGAAACAGCTCCTAAAACAATGAGATTGGCTTTCAGCATTTTTCATGTCTATTTCACCTTGTAGAACTTTCTGGGGATCAGGGTCAAATAGCCTGTCAACATAGTGGCAACTTCTAGCTGTTACTTTCATTCTCAGAGTCAGACAGCTCGAATTTGTTGCAAAATCCTTCAAAGTTATCTCCCAGTAGCTTTCATTCCTGGTCTGAAAGGACGCTATCTTTTATCTCATCTGGACAGTTTTAAAGATATTAATTGAAATCTTGAAGGCTTCAGAATATAACTTGTTTGCATGCTAAGATATGTTTTAACTTCAGAATATGTGCATTATACCAGGACATATTTTATCTCTGCATTAGACTACAGAATGTGCCATGGATAGGTTATATACTGAGTTTGAAGTATGTTAGCCATAATAATACTAATAGAAAGTGCGCTTTAAAAGGAGTAAATTAGTTCTCTAATAGGGTCGTGACTTCACACCTGTATCCTTTGATCTACTTAAGTTACCAGCTCTAACCGGGCAAATTCCTAAAAATATCGTAAAGGAGAAAAGAAATATTCTCTAAGGGGCCACAACATAAAGTATGTTTTATAGCAAATTGCAGGACAAGAAATAGCTAGTTTCCTAGTAATAGCCAACATTGAGGTGCCTTGTGACATATTTAGGCAACTTTGCACTAGAACCAATGGCCATAAGTAAGATAACAGGCAGCTTTTTCTCTTGATCACCCCTGTGGTTTGAGCAATGATTTTCCAGGCCCATTCGCCAATAGGATCTTAGGAGACCTTGAAAATGATTTGCAGCCTGGTCTTTTGGTCTGTTTGTCAGTAAGGAGAAGTTTTTAATGAGAAGTTTTATGACAGCTCACAGTCCTGAGTCCTAGTTAAAGCCAGATACACATTTTACCAGACAAAAGATGAGGCCCATAAATATTCAGCTATCTGCTGGGAACCCCGTTTGCCTTATCATTTGGAAGAAGGCCGGCCTGAATACTGCATCTGATGTGTGCCTGAAACTTCTGTAAGTTGAAACTGTGTTTGGAGGTATACAAAGTGATTGTTGTACCAATGAATATAGCATTTCTTCTGTTATCACACAAGGTTTGACAAGAATCTTAGGCAGATATATGGCTACTAAGACAGTTCGTGGAATAGCAAAGTCGTAGTAAAAAGCTTAACCTCCATTTGTGGCAATACACATTGGCTGTAATACATACAGGAAATCTTGCAGCATTTAATCGAGCATAAATAATTCTTCCACAGACTGGAAGTATGTCATGAACTCCAGTGTTAAGCTTCCTTGGGTGGGGTGACGCTCTCAGAAGCCCTGGGATTTTCATACTAAATGATGAGACGATTGAGCTGGCAGTGGTCAGACGGAGGCACTTTCAAAGAAAAGCAGAGGAAATGTATGAATGGATCTTTTAAGTCCATCTTTTTGGCCAGAGAATGCTTCTGTTGTTTCCGTTGAATCTTCTTGTCCAGTTTGAGTAAGGAGCTGCTGTTAATTGTTTCACACACCATTAGAGTCACGAGAGACCCGGCTGGTGAGCAAGTGTCATTTACTCAGTCTTTTAGCTGCATTAACTAAGCACCTTTTCATGACAGACACCGTGCTGGGCTCAGAACGATTAAAAAAGAAATATATAAGGTAGACTGGGCACAGTGGCTCATGCCTTTAATCCAGCACATTGGGAGTCCAAGGCAGGCGGATCATGAGGTCAGGAGATTGAGACCCTTCTGGCCATGGTGAAACCCCGTCTCAACTAAATTACAAAAAATTAGCTGAAGGTGGTGGCGCACACCTGTAGTCCTAGCTACTCAGCAGGCTGAGTCAGGGGAATTGCTGGAATCTGGCAGACAGAGGTTGCAGCGAGCCATGATCGTGCCACTGCACTCCAGCCTGGCAAAAGAGCAAGACTCCATCTCAAAAAGAAAAGTATTGTAAATGATACCACTGAACTTAGGATTCAGGGAAGAAATAAAGTTTGATCAAGATCAAAGTGTGTGCAAAATGTTATGGGAGAAGAGAGAAGCAAGTGACAAGTAGCCTGGGTCAGTCACAGGATACGTTCCCCAGAATGTAGTATTTGTTAACAATCTCAGAGGAAACCTGTGAACCTGCTGTCAAAGCCTAACACTGCAGGCAAAGACAGCAAGGGGAAGAGGTAAGACAGGCCAGAGAATGATGAGGAATACACTGTGGTGAGAAGAGAGGCTTCATGTGTATGGCCCGGGGATCAGGCTAGGAAGGTAAATTGAAAGGTGTGTAATCATCATAGATTGTGTGTGCTATGCCAACCAGGCCCTCCCGGACCTTGTAGGGAAGCTGTAGAAGCCTCCTTTGGACAGAGATAATTCTGAAACCCAGTAGAAAGCACATGCTCTTGGGTGGCCCTGCCACTCATTCACTCTGACTGGTTTCTGAATAAGACAAGCAGGAATAGAAAATGTCTTGGTCCTGTCACTGAATTGTCCTATCTACCGTGAAACTCCTCCAACACATTTAATATAGAATAGCCATTGACTTGACAATACCAGTGTCTTAAAAAGGACATTTCCGCTATGAAATGCTGACTCAGCTCTAGGTGGCACCTTGGGAAAGGAAGTCATTTAACACCATTTCCCTTTATCCCCCTTGGAACAAAAAATAAGGAGAAACTGGTCTGCTTATCTTCAAATTTATATATATATATATGTATGTATGTGTATATATGTATGTATATATATGTATGTGTATATATATGTATGTATATATAGTTTTTAAGGTAGAACAATGATTAGGAGCTAATCTCGATATTTCAAACATAATTTTCTATTATGAAATATATTTGGTGGGTAGCTATCAATGGTTTTCTTCCTTAAAAAAAGTATAGAACGTGGTGAAATATATTCTGATTAAACAGTGCATTTTTAAGTATCATAGCTTAATAGTCTTTAGTCTTTGTGGGTTTTTTTTTTTTTTTTGCCTTGTTTTGTTTCTGATTCCTTTGAATAGATTTTGGAAGGGGGCAATACATCTGTGTAGGAAAGCTATATACCACAGCGGCCTGGGAAGCCAATACAAAGGAGTATACTTACACCATTAATTTTTTCACACAAATGGTCTCATTTTTTCACATCATCTATACCACAACACATGGATTTTTATGAAACATGTATTTTGGGAGTGGTAGACACCCCAGGTGAAAGCTACTCATTGGTTATGCGATTGGAATCAGAGGCTGAGGAACACAAGTTCACCCTTTGTTATTGAAGCTGTAAGGTCCTTCTGAAGTGGCCCTGGTACCTTTCTCTAAACAATGAATATTTCCATTTACTCAGCAGCTATGATCTCCTTAAGTAGAAAAATATGAGGAAAAAATATAGTAACCCATCAGCACAGGAAATTTATAATTTTAACAGGATCAATTCTATAATCAAGTGTACAAGTTTAATGACAAAATAATTAAATGTTCTATTGCATATTCAGTCCACAAAATCATTTGACCATTGGTTCCCCAAAATCTCAAATTTTCAACTTTCCCTCAATAATGTAATATATTTAAAAGCCAATTTGCTCTATTAGGATTCTAAAGAAGCAGTTGAAAACACCAAAAGCTACTGATAAACATGTTTCTGTAGTTTTAAACACAAACGTCTAAAGGATTAAAATAAAGCATTATTGAGAATCCTAATTATCTGTGTACCTGCTTTGGTAAGAAATACTTCAATGTGACATATGTAGTTTATATTCTCATTCAAAATGACACTATTATATTAATAGGTACTTATCCAATAATTGAAGCCATTATTCACAGTTGAATAGGCATAATATATAATTAGGATTCTTTTAAAGGGACTTTGGTGGCTAAAACTGATTTGGCTTTAGTGTCTATTAATATTTTAATTATTAAAACAATACTTCCATTTACTAGTAACTGAAATTCAAAGTTTGATTATGAGTAGAAGGGAAAAAAACACTATATTTATAATGAATAGTCTGTCATTGGGAAATCTGTGCACATGTACATATCTCTTCTACATTTGTCATATAGCAGTGGAAAAGGTCTTCTAAACATACCCTAGCCCAAAGCTACATATCTCCATATAGTAGTTCAAATATGCCAATTAATCCTGGCCAAGCATAGAAAGGAGAAACCCAGGTCTAGTTTTCCCCATTTCCAAAATAAATAGCAAAATAAGTTGGCAATCAAAAATAATTATGAAGCCATTGAAGATCGTTTAATAGTCCTGTTTTCTTTCATTGTGCAGTTACAAGATTTGGGCAATTGGTGTATATTATAAACATAATCTTGCCGTAAATGTAAAATGTGCTTTTAGTTGTAGGGAACAGGCTGTAGATGAATACTTTGTGACATTTTTCTAGTTACTCCCTTTCAAATTCTTCCTCATTTGTATAAATGGAGCTTATGGATATATGCATGTAAGGACCAAGGTTTCTGAGCCCTAGCACTAATGCTGGGTTTGCTGGATAATTATTTTTTGTGGGGAGTTGTTCTCTGTGTTGTAGGATGCTTAGCAACATCAATAGCACTTATCCACTAGGTGCTAATAGCACACCTCTCCCGTTATGATAACCAAAAATGTTACCAGATGTTGCAAAATCACTCCTGGCTGAGAACCAATGAAATAGCCACCCATATAAATACTTTTTATTCTAATAATTATATATATATGTTTATGTGTGTACATATATATATGTATATATATATATGTGTGTGTATATATATATGTATATATGTGTTTGTGTATGTGTCTGCATATATATATATATTATATATATATATATAAAAAAAACATTGGTCAAACTTTTTACATCAAGCAAATTTTGGATTTCATCTTTAAGGAGATGGTGGTTGAAGATATCATAAATTCACATAAGTGAGCTGAACCATGGTTTTAAAACTGAACTGCCCCTTAGGATAACAAGTTTTCTCAAGAATTTTGGGATAATACATTTTGACTAGTAATCTCAAAATAACATTTCTAATGAACTGCTTTTTGGTTTGAAGGTTTATTCTTTCATCATTCTTTTGATGAACACTTATAAAAGTATTTATTATATAACTCATACTATAAACAGTGCTATAGACACTAGACAATGGTGAACAAAGTGACATAATTTTAACTCTTAGAATAAGCAATCAAAATCAGAAATGTTAGTAATTATTTACCATTTGTCATTTAACTGAAAAATTAGTGGTACTGATATATAGAATTAATTTACAAAAACTGTTTTGAGTACCTACTGCATGCCAGTCCTATTTATAGAGTTTACAAAAGTTGTGTAAACATAACCTTTTCCCCCTGGAAGGATGTAATGTGGAAAGAAAGAAGGAGAGAATAATAAAGCGGGGGAAGGGATTAATTGCTGAAATGGTTCTTGGGGCAGTGTGGCTTCTGGCTCACCATGTAATTCATCATTTCCCATGCTTCCAGCATTTGTCAAATCCTTGCAAAATTCTTCCAAAGTTAAAGGCTACCACCTTTGCCATAGCTTTACATGATTTTTTTAAGTCGGACTGTACCACCACATTCGTTGGAAATTTATCAAGGCAGATAAAGACTAATGATTTTTTCTGAGAAGTAGGGACATTTCTTACTCCTTTTTTTCCCCCCCACAGAAGCCTTTCTTAAACCCAGAACCGTCGTCAAAACGAAACAAAACACGCTGACATCACAAATGAAAGAAATCAGACATCCCTACATATACTACAAGATAAGGGATGGTACACACTAACATTGCTGAACACTGCATTTGGATAGCTATTCCTTAAGTTAAATAAACTACCTTCATGCCATTTATATTATGAGATATCTGTTGGCATTAGATATTCATTCTAAGAATATTAAAAACTGGCAGGGGCAGCCGGGAGCGGTGGCTCACGCCTGTAATCCCAGCACTTTGGGAGGCCAAGATAGGCAGATCATGAGGTCATGAGATCAAGACCATCCTGACCAACATGGTGAAACCCCGTCTCTACTAAAAAATACAAAAATTAACTGGGCATGGCGGCGCGTGCCTGTAGTCCCAGCTCCTTGGGAGCCTGAAGCAGGAGAATTGCTTGAACCTGGGAGGCGGATGTTGCAGTCAGCTGAGATCGGGCCACTGCACTCCAGCCTGGAGCCTGGAGACAGAACAAGACTCTGTCTCAAGAAAAAAAAAAAAAACTGGCAGGGGCAAAAAAATCAGACAGATGAATAAAAGAATAATGAAATAGAGGCTTAAAACCACCTATTTAAAACATTCATATGTAGTTTTGTGTGAATCACTATAGGGAACAGTATAATGCAAATCACAGACATTTTGACTTGAGCCATTTAGATAAGACAAGAGAAAAAAAGAGGGTGCAATCTGTTTTTTCTTTATTTTCACTTATCCAAATAATTTTATTTTTACTTTTGCATTTCTATGAGTTCAAATACAAGGTTACTAAGATTCCAAATAGGAAGCATTCTTAATATGTTATAATACAGCCCAAACTGATCAAATGGAAGCATGTCAGGTCCTCACACTTAGGTGTGATTATTCAAATAATATACCTAGGTCAGCCCATCAAAAATGCAGGCTTAGCCCCTTGGAATGTTTTTAATAAGATATAATGTGATTATCACATAAAAGACCATGTACTGTAAAAAGACTGGATTCAAACAAATAATTGAGAAACAGCATAAATAAAGCCACTTTGCCTGTAGGAACTGTAACACTGGCTTTATACAGCTGCAGTTTTTAGAAAGGGCATACTTCTTAAACTTTAGGGTATATCAGAATCACCTGGAGAGCTTGTTTTAAAACACAGATTTCAACGTCTGACTCCCAGAGAGTCTAATTTTTGTCTACTGCTGCTGCTGGTGGTCCACAAGTCATAGGCTGGATGGCACTGACCTAGAATACTATCACAGGAATATTAATGCAGCTAATTCTTCTCATTGCGGTTCACCTGGGATTAATATAGGTGCTAAGCCAGCTATGTGTGCTCTAGATAGAAGAGAGGCTACATGTGTTTTTCCTTGATTTGCCAGTGGTTTTGTATTTCAGTTGTGAAATTAAAATATTGATGAACTTTGAAAGGCTTCAAATTTGTTTCAAATATTGGCAGAAGGTTCACAATACAGATGGTTTTCTGGCTTTAGGTCAGATATATTTACTCCACACATGAGGATCTTTGGAAACTTTACCCAAATTACTGTTGCAATTGTTTATTTCAGAACTAGGCAACCAGATCCACCCTTTGCCTCTTGAGTAGGAGCAGCTTTGTTTTGCAAAGGCAGTGGCTAAAAAGGACCAGACGTTTCCATCAGCTGTTTAGTCATTGTGTTTTTTAAGGGAATTATAGCATTGTACAATATTTTTCTTTGTAGCTTAAACACTGAGCAAACTCAGACATCCAGAGATGCTAAAATGAAAAATCTGTTTCTCCTTTGTTTGCCACTTGCCAAGTGAACTCTGTCAGACACCACATCCTATACATCTCAAGTAAACAAAATTACGCTTAATGTGTTGGCAACGTCTGTCACAAACGCTCCTCCGCCTATGGCTTAAATGTATTGCGTTGGAGTGGATTTCACAGTGTATTTAAAATAAGGCAAAGTTATTGTTGCGGGTACTGGCTTTGCCTTACTAACCATAAGATTTTCTTTTTTTTTTTTTTGTATTTATTTGTTTCATACAAAATACAGAAGAGATTCTGTAGTTTTTAATAAGCAACGTGGCTGGCAAACGCCCCCCTTTGCTGTGGGTAACCAATACTAAATCTCTCTAAGTTGTCTGTCCCAGATAAAGTATCATTAGGAAAATTCATTTCTCCCAGGGGATTCCTGTTAGTTTATTTCCAGTTTACTCCCTGACTGTACATTTCTTCTGTTCCCTTAAGATTAAAAAATTGGTGTTCTTAAAAATTTGTGGGAATTTTTTTCACTGAACATTTTTATTGAATGTGAACAAGGATGTAGATTCTTACATATTTTCCCCCAAGAATCTTTATTTTATTGTTCATTTGTGTGCAGTAACCGATCTGTTTAGAATGAACTGTTCATTGATGTGCAATACTGGTCTGCTTAAAAAGAGCTGTTCATTTTTGTGCAATAACTGGTCTCTTACATTATTTTCCACTCTGTGCCTAGTGTTGCTATTTATAATTCCAAATAATGACAAATCCCTTCTTACTCTTCCTTTTGATTGTCAGGTTTCGGCTTTATACACAGAAGCAGCATTCACTCTGTGACATCTGTAATCAAATGAGTCCCCAAACACTGCTTTCAATGAAAAGATTCTCAAAGAGACCAGACAATTCTTCCAAAATTAATTCCAAGTGCAGGCATTAAATCCTTCTCTTCTTATCATGCATGAATTTTGATTTTTCTGTAACATGCTCACCTACCTCATTTGCATATTGCCTTTATAAAAAAGACTAAAGTCTGTCCCACACACCCCTGAGAATGAGACAACCTCTAGGGCATTAAGAAGAAAGTATCCTGACCAAACACAATTTGTTTTTTATCTCTGATTTACATGAATGATCCTTTTTGTGGCTAGAGCAAGCTGTTAAGAATCCAGGAGTTTCTGGGATTGTGACAGTTTAGCTGCATGTTGGAATGTCTAGGGACAAATATTCTAAAAAGATGACTTGTCTTGAGTTCAAGAAGGGACTTGAGTCTTGCACCTGCTAAGCATTAGAATGTTGTCAAAGTGCCACTTTTTGGTTGAAAAAAAAAATGCTTCAGGACTTCCATCTTAACTCTGAGGTTATTCTAGAATTTATCCCTAGGTGATTTAAGAACCCCCCTAGTTCTTCTTAAAGTGTTTACTTCTGGTCTGGCACAACAAATATCTGAAATGAAGGCTAGTAAGTATTTTTTTAAAAAGGAAAACAAAGATACTTTTGTCAAAAAGATTCAGGCGGCAGAAAGAAAAGCGATGTATCTCTGAATTATAATTAAGTAAAACCTTATCTTACCGTGTTTCTCATTTAAGAGGCATCCTGATTAGTGACAATTCACAGAAGCATCGAGAAATTCAAACACCACAAATGCACCCTTGTGTATATTTACAAGCTATAGACCTTTAAAATAACATATATGTTTTCTGATTGATTCCTGCTCAAAAGTCTAAATGTCTTTGTGAACAAAGCTGGCCCTGTATACCAAGCGTTTCCAAATGTTTGGCTCAATTTGTATTATCCCTAAAAATTAATGGGAAGGAGCCCATAGGGAAGGCTGAGTAGTAGTCTGATCTTTTTCACAGAGAGTCAGGAAGTTTAATTTTACAATACCAGGAGGAATTGCTTAGTTTGAGCAAAAGCATTTTAGGAAACACTTGCTTGTGGGTAGTTTGAGTGCTGAGATCTGACTGTCTACATGCATGTGTCCAGCGAGCAAAATAATGTTTTGGGAAATAATATATTCAGAAACATAATCATTTTATCATAACTGGTTATTTAAATGCATTGTTATAGAACGTATTTCGACTTTATCATAATCTTTAAATGAACATTGAAATTATATAATCTTGAAGATTCCATCCAATTCTAGCTTTTTGAGTTTGATTTTTAAAAATATTTTTTCATTCTCCAAGTTAATTACCGCAAGGAAAGTGAAAGGGTAGAAAAAGAGGAATGGAAGGATTCAACGACTTAGCTCCATTCTTCACTCACCATATGATAGTTTGCATATGGATAGAAGTTTTAAAAAATGTCTGTTATTTCTTTTATCCCCAACAATGAAAAAAATAAAAAAAAAACTTACTCTAGAAGTCCACCTTCCTTAACATCTGATTTGAAACTTAACACTTTTGCTTTTAAAAAAAATTGTGGATGGACATAAAAATTTGACCAGCTTTTAACAGAGATTGGTATTCTTCTGTCTTGTGTCTAAAATATACATAGAAAACAGGTCAAAAGGGTAGGAGGAAAACAAATGGGAAATCATAATTTTGATTTTGAGATGACCAGTGGTAGATATTAATATGTCCTTCAAAGGGATTCAGTTTAGAAACCCATGTGGGCCAGGATTACCCTCCTTAGTGGAAGATTGTATTGGAGTGACCAAGAATTATCTATATATTAAAAATTATAGATAAACGACATAAACCAAGTCTTATCCAATAACAAGAAAATTAGAGAATTTCCACTAATATTTCATATCTTTCAGTCAGAAAAGTTTGTATTTAGAACAATGGGCAAGAGGATATATATGATTTCTTTGAATGGATTCTAACTCAAGTGGTAAAAATGTTAAGTGACAGATATTTTAGACACATCACAGCTAAATACCGCAGAAGAGAGGAAGTTGTTAATGCCGTCTATTTAGACAAGCACAAAATGACATGCATGGACATACAGATTATATACAGTTGAATTTCGCCTTTTTAGTGAAAAAGTAAAAACATTTGATGTTCACAGAGTTTACTGTGTTTATTTGTAAGAAGTCTCCTTCCTTGTAGGATACATTTTCAAATGGACATTGTATATACTTGTAGGGTGCTGTGATTACACCAACCATGGACCATCCCATGTCAATGCAGCCAGCCAACATGATGGGCCCCCTGACACAGCAGATGAATCACCTTTCGTTGGGCACAACAGGAACGGTGAGTTGGAGAGATTGTTTTGCTTCCTCGAACTTTTTTGATAAAGTTGTAATACTCTCCATTTTCACTGTCATTATCAGTGAAACTACGTCTGTACCATATTCATTGACTAACACACCTTTCAGGTTTCAGTATGAATAAGCTGCATTCTGCATGTATGCTCAATTCCAGGGCACAAGTACTCACATTGGCCAGGCTAAAATTCTCTTATGTCACGTTTAAATTTCAGTCACTTCTTGATTTTATGGTACAACGTACCAGATATGATGCCTGATTTTGGAAAGGTGTCCTTTTACATGCACCTGCAGATCGAGACCCTGTGACTTAATAAACTCAACCCTGGTTTTCTTTTCCCAGCTGCTTACCAGTTCAGCCACTGCATTATTTATTATCAGGTTATATACAAGCGAGGGGCCAAATCTATGACTGATACTATTAAATCAATAAAGAGTAATTGAGAACCTGGTATAATCAAGTTCTTTTAATCCTCCTTCTTTTTGATAAACTGATATAGATGGATGTTAAAAAGAAGGAAGGAAATCTAATGTGCTTGATCTTTTCTTATAGGTTGGGATGGTTTTGATTAGTCATCTTTCTTCTTAGAGAACAAAAGCGTGTTGAAAAATACCTATTGCAGCCTGGATTTTATATTAATGAGGCACTTTAAATCATTGGAAAAACTTTATGTTTGGTTTTTTTACAAGATAATTCCCCAAATGTTCAAGGAGGCAAAAGTCTGATAGAATTAACAGTACTGAAAGTCTGTTATTTGCCATTATAGAGAACAATGAAACCAGGAAACCTAACCACTTATATAACACCTTCAGTTTTATTTTCATGTTAATGCAGATAATCTTGTCATTTGAATAAATATAGAAATAAGAAATGTATTTTCTTTTGACTGAGGCAGCTTAAATATTGTAGAAAGAGCACCGGGCTAGGAGTCAGAAATCCTAGATTGAAAGCTTAGTAAACCCTGTTGTTTCTTTCCGTTTTGGAGAAAATAATAAATCTAGTCTGAATTTTTTTCTCTATCTAGTTGAAATATTGAACTTGATTATATATGAGGCCCTTTAAGTTTCAATTCCATATGTTTAAGCTTATATGTCTTACAGTCACCACCTCTGTGATTCTTCAGTTATGCTGACTTCATCTCAAAATATCAATATACAATATGCACACTAGCTGTCTATCTGGAATTTTACCCTATAGCAATGGCTTGCTTGCCAAATAAATCTTGTAGACTCATAGGCTTTTAAGAATATAAGAAGTTTCTGACGTGTCTACTGAGCCTTCACTTACCTGTACTAAATAGGAAGAAAGTCAATATAATTTAATGGAAAGAGCTGCATTCTTTCAATAAAGAAATTTTAGTTTTATTAACATAAACAAAGTGCCTATCACTAAGATCTCAGTTGTAGAACCTATAAAAAGCAGTTGATGATATCTTAACCTGTCTGAATGCTTGGGCTACATCAAATGATCTCTTAGGTTTCTGACCTATACTTTTAGAAGTTGTGTCTAAGATATACTTAACTATATGCTGTGGTATAGCTAATTTTCATCATGGAGATAGAGTTTGAAGATACCATTTTATTGCTTTTAGCAAAGTGTAAGGATTATTTGTCATTATTTTGTGCATTACTAATAAGCAGGTCCTAAGAATAGTATCAGAAGGCCTGTAGTTTCTTATTAATACATTGTAGATTTTCCTCCATATCAGCCTTTGTCTCCTTCAGTGATCATAAATTCTGAATGAGTGAAGTAATGCAAGTTTCCTGTATTGAATGACAATCTGGAATCTGATTAAAGAGAGAATTATAATGCAAAACATAGAAACTCTTTATAAGTTTTACTCATTTGGTTCAAAAGTAAAGCCAACTGACTTGGCTAAAATTTAAGTTTGCAAACTAGTAAAAATATAAGAGCTAGTTAACTAAGCATATGACTGAATCCTTTAGGAAAATAAAAAATAAGCTAAAAGATATAGAACAGACAGAATTATAATAATTATTGATTCAGTAACATATATTATGATTTTTTTATTTGAGCATTTCAACAAGAACACATTTGTAAGGGACCATGACTTTTAGGTAGCTGGTAATAGCCAAATAGTTCAATAATAACATATAACACTCTCTCGGAGAGTAAAAGTTTTAAGCATGTGGTTTATTATTAAAACCAAATTTTCTCCGTTTACATTCGTACTAAATAATGCTTAGATACATTATAATATTTGTGTTACCCGATGTTATGGAAAAGTGTAAAATTTAGTAAGATTCTGAAGTGGTAAAGAGAAAATAGAATTACTTTGTTGATTCATTTAACAAAATATAATTAAGTGTGGTTGGTGTCCAGAATACTGTTATATTTTTTATCTTAGACTGTCACTCTTATTCTTTGATATGCTCTCATAGATTCATTTTATCTGAATTTTGATTGGCATTTGGAGCGGCTATGATCCAGTTGAGTTTGATTTTTTAAATCCGATTTTTCCACCTTATTCCATCTTTCCAACATTTTCACTGATGGGGTGGAATCCTGGCATAACGGAAAGATCAGTCGGCTTTGTTTTCAAACTTGAGTTCAAAATGTGGCTTTGCTCCTTGATAGTTCCGCATGTTTAGGCAGGTTACTTAACCTCTCAGGACTTTTGCTTTCTCGTTTTACAAAATGGGAAAAATAATGCTTGCATCCCAGAGACGTTGTGAGCGTTAATGAAATGATAGCATGCAGCATGCTTACACAGTGTGATACCCACTCTGTGCTTCTCAAATGAGCTGCTCACACCCTTTACCTGCAGTAGCTTCGAACTGGTGGGAATCTGGTTTAGGTACCCAGAAGTGATGTAGCACACTGTAAAGTCCAGGGCATAGCTCACTTACTGTCTCCATTTATTTGGCTGCTAACATACTCTTTTAGGGCAGCAAACTCAAAAGCCTGTAGAGTCCAGCCAGGTTATATTAATGAATGAAGTAGAACAAGTTCAAGCAGCAACCCTTGGAAACATATAATCAATTTTTAAATATCTGCCTATATCACAAAACATAGTCATGCCATATAAACATATATGATGTTGGAGATTATATTTTAGAGAAGATGTATTTTCCATGCGATAGTAATACTATCTCTGCTTGAGTTTTGGGCAAATAGAAGTGCGAGGTGGTGTCTTTGGCAGCCTGAAATATGGATGCCTTGTCGGAAAAAGACAGCCACTGCTGTATTAGTACAGCTATTCTGACGGCTATTGCCACATGGACATGCGGACCCAGGGTGGTCTCACTTTCTAACTTTTAAAGATGAGCTGAAGTCTTGAGCTTTGACTGGAAATTTCTCTATATTTAAATATTGGACCCAGTTTGTCCCAAGAACTCCCATTTTGTGACTCCTGCCGGAGGTTTTTCTGGTTCTCCTCACACCTCTCTAGCCATTCCTTCTCTTCCTGCACAGATTGGTAAGCCAATGCTTCATTTTTAACATACTTATTCTGTATGATTTTCCTAAGCAATCTCATTCACTCTCATGATTTTAAATGCTGGCTTCCCTGTTGGCTCCTAAATCTCAGTCCCCAGTGCTAACCTCATCTAAGAACTTTAGACTCATGTATCTAACTACTTGCTAAGTATCTCCATGTACATCTCCCTCAGACACCTCAAAGTCAGCATGACCCAAACGAATCTCATGAGCTTTCCAGAGCTTCCTCCAAACTGAAACCTCTTTCTCTTGTATGTTTCTTCTCCCTGTTTCCTTTCAAGCTAATGCCACGACCCTTTGCCCTGTAGCCAAGCCATACATCTAGGACCCAATCTAGACCCTCTCTTTCCCCCTCACCATCATACACAATTACGTTTCAAGTCCCACTGATTTTGTCTCATAGACATTGGTGAAATACATTCTTTCTTCCGCATTTCTAGAGTTTCTTCCCTGGAACTCATTTGATTAATTGTAACAGTTCCCTAATTGTTCTTCCTGCTTTCAACGTCAATTTGCTCCAATCCATTTTCTCTACCCTGTTGTCACAGGTAGTCAATCTAAAATTATCTGACTGTGTCTCTCTCCTAACTAAAACATTTCAGATGCTTTCAGACACCTGAGCTCACAGAAATTCTGCAAAACAAGGTGTGAACAGTGACAAGTAAAGATTAATATAGAAACCTAAGCTCTAGAAACAGATGGGTTCCAAGGGCAGAGGAGAGAGAGATCCAGTGAATAATCCAGAGAAGGAAGTGATCAGGGCTGATGGAAGTTGGAGCTATATTAGAATTTTCTATTTTTAGAAGGGGGATCTTGGCCACAGGCTTAGTCCCACTCTTCTTTTTAAAGTCCCTGGCTAAAGGAATTGTACTAGGCCAAAACCTCCTTTTCCTTTACATAAAAGCAGATATATTTGTCTCCCATGACCTCAAATTTTGAAATGAATGCCATGTAGTTTAATTAACCTTTCTCTACAGTTTGCCACCTCAAATGTTTATTGTTCAATTCTCTATTTTTAAGCTAGACAGAATCTGCAGGCCTCAAAAAAAAAAAAATGCATTTTATGCAAGCAGTGTAACTGTTTTATTTCAGGGCTCTGCTGACCCTGAAGGATTTTCCTAGCTTTTCTACGTTTGTTTATTTTTTTTTTCACAGTATTCCCTTGATGGAACCAAAGCCCCATTATCCATAACGTCTTATCACTTTATTGTAAGCTTTAGCAGAAACCACTGGAGATTTTACTGTGTTCTGAGAACCTCCAAATTGCATGACAATCTTGTTTTACAAGTTTCTTATCTCCTTTTCGTTTGTTCAGTTGCTGGTCACCAGTGGCTTACAATGTCACCAGAATCTGTTGGAAGAAATAAAAAGTTTTTGTTCTGCAGGCTTTGTGTCTGCAGTTTGATTTGTGTTCTCCATGCCACTGGTGATTTGTGATATCATCGAATTCCCACAGTGTAACCATAGTCACTCACAAAAATAACCTTGTAATTGTACTCCATTTATTCCCCACAGTTCTCTAGTGTTTTTCAGCCACACCACTCCTTGACTGCTCCAAAATTTTGATAATATCAGGTGAAAATCCTCAATTATTCACTTTGTTTAGACATTGTGATTTTTTTCTGTTATTAGGTATGAATATAAATATTAAGATAGAGTTTTAAAAAGCTAACAGGATGTTAAATGGACTCTGATTCAGGAAGCAGTATCATAAACGGTAATGAGTACGTCTCTTAAAATTTTAGGAAAAAAGATTAATCAGTTTAAAACACTCAAATACAAAAGAGAAAATATATCTAAAAAGATAATAGTTTTAAAAAATTGATTTAGTCTTATTGTAAAATGAAAGACCTTCCGAGGGAGTCTTATACATAATAAATGAGCTGGCATTAAGTCTAGTGGTATGAGTATGTATTTGTAAATATTACACTTTTGCTGTTTAAAAAAAATGAATTCTGAGGGCCAGGTATGGTAGCTCATGCCTGTAATCCCAGCACTTTGGGAGGCCAAGCTGGGTGGATCATGAGGTCAGAAGTTTGAGACCAGCCTGGCTAACATGGTAGAACTTCGTCTCTCCTAAAAATACAAAAATTAGCCAGGCATGGTGGTGGGGCTCTGTAATCCCAACTACTTGGGAGGCTGAGGCAGGAGAATCACTTGAACCGGGGAGGCAGAGGTTGCAGTGAGCTGAGATGGTGCCACTGCCCTCCAGCCTGGGCAACAGAGGGAGACTCTGTCTCAAAAAAAATGAAAAAAAATCTGAGTTTACATAAATTACCAACATAGTGAAAAAACATGAACAGATAGTTGATAAAACAGTAAATAGAAGGCTAAAGAACATGTGCAAAAATTGTAATTAAAGAAATAGAAACAGTAATTTAATCAAATACACACCAGATGTATCCCATCAAATAAAGTTATCAAAATATAGTACAAATTGCTAATGAAGGTGTAGGAAAATAAGCATTCTCTAGCACTGATTGCTTCATGATAGGAATCTAAATTTGTATAAATATCAGTTGGATTGAAAGGTAGTCAATCAAGATACTTCAAAACATTTATACTGACTGACCAAGCACTTACAGTTTTGAGAAGCTTCTTTGGAAATAGTCTAAAACAACAGAAAAGTCATTATACCTCAAAAATATTTGATTCGGTGTTCTTTATAATGTCTAACAAAGAAGAAGAATTAAATATATTATAATCCATCCATAAACCAGAATGTAACGTAGCATGAAATCATAAATAGCTAGGAAAATGTTTTTTTTATAATGTCAAATTTTAAAAACTTGGAAGGTTATGGTGGTTCCTGCGTATTATCACATCACTTTGGGAAGCTTAGGCAGGAGGATTGCTTGAGGTCAGGAGCTGGAGACCAGTGTGGATAACACAGCAAGACCCCATCACACTAACAAAAAATAAAAATTAGCTAGGCATTATTGTGTGCCCTGCAGTCCAACTACTGAGGAGAAGGAAGCAGGAAGATCAATTAAGCCCAGGACTTTGAGGTTACAGTGAGCTATGATTGTGCCCCTGCCCTTGAGCCTGAACAATGGAGTGAAACCCAGTCTATAGAAAGAAAGAAAAAAGGAAGGAAGGAACGATGTAATTTTGTACGTGTGGAGCTCAATATCACCTATAAAAATGTATTATAAGGCTATAGAGAAATGTAAAAACAAATGTGGCTATTTCCAGATGATGGGATTAGGAGTCATTTTTTAAATCATTATGCTTTTCTACCTTTTCCAACTATTCAGCAATAAACATTATTGGCTTTTATCATTTACTTTAAAATGTCATAAGTATATTCTTGGAAAATGACTAGTAGCATGGTCCAATAATTAACTCTTTTTTTTTTTTTTTTTTTTTTTTTTTTTTGGTTTGAAGTGGTAATTGATGTGTGATTGCAATTTTTCAAAAGGTACTAGGAATTGCCATTATTTTAAAAATTTGGAAACACTTTAAAAATGATTCTAATTGTTCTAGAATTGGGAATTATAATCAACTCAGTAGTTCAGGTACCTGTTGCAAGAAACAAAATAACTCATGTGTCTGGTTTATTTGCATATGAATCTTTTGATCCTGTTTGCTTTTGTTGCTCCAAGTGCCTTGCAATGTTCAAGTTCGAATCTGTCTTCTCACATGCCGTTTACTCAGGAGAGGGTGATTAACACTGACCTTTTGTGGCAAGGAGATGAAAGTGAGAAATATGGGATAGTCCAAAAGTTGTCACATGGGTGGAAAAAGAAAATTTGGGATTTTTGTTTTTAATAAAGGTTGTATACATGGAGTAAGAGTCACACAAGAGCATCTATTTGACCATGTGTTGGCAGTTGCTTTCAATCTAAACAATATCAAGTTTCTTTTAGAGTTTACCCCTCCAAGGGGAGTGGGGGAAAAACTAGAATTTTCCATTTTTAGAAGGAGGACCTTAGACCTACGCCGTATCCCAATCTCCTTTTTAAGATGCCTAGCTAAAGAAATTTCAGTGAGCTAAAAGCTCTTTTCCATCTTTAAAAAAGCAGATCTATTTTGTCCTATAAAACTCCTAATTTTAAAATGATTGCTATGTTGTTTAATTAAGCTTTATCTGGAATTTGACACCTTCAGTGCTAGGAGACTTGGGATAAAGATAACCATCACGTTCAATAGATTCTGTTCTGTGTATCTCTGCTTCCACAGTTACAACACATAAAGCTTTTTGGCCTTGAGGTGAAAACACCCTCCGCTCTGCCTCACCGACAACCCCTGGGATCAGAGTTGGAGCTGAGTAATAAGTAATGAAATTTTGCCTTCAAAATGTGTTAGCCTTCACAGAGTATGAGAATGTACAAATTTTTTATTTTTCTCTTTTAAATTTTAGTTCTTTCTTTTGTTCTCTAGAACCTTGTTTCGTATCATGCTCTCGGCCCCCTGTAGATGGGCTGCCATGTAGAACTCTTTTGTCAGCCAGAGAGGGTAAAAATTTTACATTGATTCCCTAAGGGAGGTACCAAACAGACTGTGGAAGATGACAGTGTTTCAGAACAAACCGTAGAGTCCCAGCAAGTCTAACGGGACCTAATAACATGTACACTGTGGTGGTAATAGGAACCATGGTATAGAATGCAAATGAGGAATCATAATGCCTTTACTGCTGGAAGGCAGAGGGGTCAGGCAACCGTATGACACACAGCGGGCTCTTCCACGTGTTAGGACTGATTCTATTTTATTTTCTTTTGTACTTCATTGCATTCTTTCTCATGCTCTTTTCATTCAAAGATTCAATCCCAAGACAGGATTATGATACTCCACCAGCTGTTGTGTCAGGTAGGAAAATTCTAATTCCTTTAAGACTGGATTGGAGGGGAGAGATGGAGGTTGCCTGGTTTTTTTTTTTTTTTTCAAACTCTTTAAAGCAGTGATTCTCAACAGAGGTGGGTGCAGGAAATTTGAATTCCAGTTTGGAAGGGGGCATATGTAGTTCAGAAACATATACTTAATATTACAATTCAGTTATATGTCTGGAAAATAAATATGTTGCATTTTAAATAGAAAGTAAAAACTCAAAGCCATTTTGTGTGTCAAGGATACACAGAAGATAGAATCTGTGTTCTGTGTATCAATGATTCTCAGTATTAGACACGGTCATCAAATTCCTGAAAAGTGGGAAAATAATTTTATGTTTAGCAAAAGAGGGCACAGATTAATAAAAAATAGTTTGAGAAGCACTGCTTTAGAGACCAGAATTCTTCTAAATTGGAAAATCATCCCATTTGCTTGCTCAGCACCCTGCATAAGGTCTGACACATAGTAGGTGCTTGATATAATTGTTTGTTGAATGAATCAAAACTTCAAATTCGTTCCTAAAGTGATTCTTTTGGATATTGAAAGAAAAACTGCCATTATTCCATTTGTACAACAAAGTGGCAGAGGTTGATTTGAAAATATGTTAGTATCTTGAGGGTTTTAGCAATATTTAAGTTGTTTCATAAAATTCAGTAGTACAGTCCGTAATAGGATATGTCTGTGTAAAGAGGTGGATTTTTACTCTGAATTGCACAGATCTTCTTGGGCTTTAATTTTAATTTTGAATTTTGGTTGCTTGCGAAGAGAAAAATGGGCACAATTTTTTTTATTTTTGTTAACTTTTTAATTAAATAAAATACTGGCAATCTGAAGAGGATGAATTCTTTGATTCTTTGCCATGTCAGACAGCAAGGTCATAAACTTCAGAGCCAAAAATGCATTGGAAAGACAGAACAAGAAACAAAGTTTAGAAATAGCCTGAAAGAGCCCACAGAGCCATTGATCTGGCAACCTGATGGTAAATTTCAAGCAGGGGATGTCTTGCTTTTGACCACTTGTTTGCTTGACCCAGCATCTGAAGGGTAATTATGTTTTAATTTCTTATAGCCTTGTTTAGTTATGGTCATGGCTGAATACTCATCTTGAAACTTCAATTAATAATGTCCCATTGAGGAAAAATAAGTTAGCTTTTGGCTATGAGTCACTTTGGTCTTCTTCAGAGTCTCTATAATAAATTGCCACTCATGAAAATATCACTTAGTTTTTTTTTCCCCAAAGTGTATGTCCTGTCATATCTTAACATACTGATTTCATTGAGGATTTAGAGGCCCAGGGAAGAGATTTTGTTTCATACATGGTATTTTTGCTTAACAAGAGAGATCTACTCTTGATAACTTAACAATATTCATAAAAGTAAAAGACAGAAACTAAAATTTACCTTCAACTAGGTTTGTTTCCTGATTTTACTTTCAAGAACATAATGGAAAAAGCAAGCAAATCATTAAAAGTACTTATCAGGTATGAGTCATAGGTCAGGCTCTAAAAGTCAATTGAGGCAGAAGATCCGGCTGAAAATCTACGCTCAGGAGTTCTCACCTGATGGCATCCACAGGGCCACTGAAAGTTCTAGATCAGATAAATGACTTGATAAAAACAGTGCTTTAAAAAACTTTAATCTGAAAGTTTTATGTGGTCTTGAGCAAGAAGACATAAAAATCACATGGAGCAGTTAAAAAGGTTATGCATGATATATTGTATATAACAAAAAATCATCCCAGGATCTCAGTAGTGGAGTACAAAGGAAGGGACTAATATAAAGCTAATATGAAAAATAACATTATGGGAGATTTCACAGTTACTTTCCCCTTATAAGATTTAAGTGGTAGTTTGACATAAGTTTCACAGACTTCTTTGGTCTACATCTAAATAGAAATAGACTTGCCTTCCTAAAATGCTTGTTAATTGGCTAGTAGGACAACTTCAGTGACTTTTGAGAAATTGAGTATCTTTTTCCCAACCATTGGCCACATCAGGAAAGTGAAACAGTATTGTAATATCTCCTTCCCATATCTTCCAATATGCCAATATTGGACAACACAAATAATCAATTCTTTGCCAGTGTAGGATCTAACTACATTGCTTTAATTTATTGAAGTTCAGATATCTGCTTGATAATTTACAGAGACATAACTCAATTTCATTCAATCAATATTTCAACATTTATTGAATAACTTCTGAGCGCTAGGCAGTACACTCAAGTGCTGGGGATAAAGAGATGAACAGAAAATAGACCCCTGATTAAAATATTATGGCACAATATAAAACCATTGTAACATTAATAACATCATTTATTTGTGTTGTTATTTGTGATAAATGCATGAAGAACAGAGAATCAAGAATCTAGAATATTTGAAATCTTCAGGAAGACAAATACTGTTTTTCTGTGTAATATTAGGTGATATCATCTTCTGAGAGTGGGAGAGAGATGGCACTTAGTAAGAATATAAGGAGAACAGAGATTTGGAAAACTATGGCCTGAGAAGGCCAACTAACAATCCATAGAATTTTAAGGGGTGGTAGCGGGGTTTTGTTTGAGGCTATGGACTATTTCTTTGTGTGATTAATCTATGAGGCTGTTTCATTTTCTATGGTCGTGTTCAATAGTCAAGAAGGCAGACAGGTGAATTAATGCAGGGTTAAGTATTTACTAGGTGAAGTGAGGAAAAAAAGAGTGTACAATGATGATATTGGCAAGGAAGTAGTTGAGTGGCAAACTGGGGTTAAGGAAGAATAAAGAAGGAAGGAAAAATAAGGTAGTGGTGGATGAGAGGTAGAAAACGAAATACAGAGATTAGCAGTTTCAATGAGATGTACATGCAGGTATTAAAATAATAAACGATTTCTGGGCAAAGTTCGAATCGTGGGAGCAGGTGGCCACAGTGGATTTGAGGTGAAAGTGACAGAAGTTAAGGGGGTTAATTAATGTGAACATAAGAAGCGACAAATTAAGTGGAGTTATTTTTTGCATATTTTAGTTTTGTATTGTTTTGTGTGTTCTTTGCCATTAATAAATTATACATGGCTCAATAGTATTTTACTTAGGAAGAGTTTGAGGTAAGTATTTAAGCTTCAACAATGAGTAAGTCTTATAAAATGTAATAATCTGGGAAGAAAGAGTTAAAGCAAAAGTGGTGATGTTCAAAAGAAAGAAGGAAGTTTGGGAAACAGAAGCATCTCTGATATATTTCCCTGGAGTTACCTCTCCTTGCCTCTATTTCTGCTATGCCTTACCCAGCTCATTTCTAGGAGAGAAGACTGAAAGCTGAAACTACCCCCTACATTTTCACACCAAATCAGGAATCTACTCTCTTTTTAGTGTTTCTTTTCCATAACAACTCTACCTCCTTAGAAGATCCTCTTTTAAGCAGATGTTAGTGATAAAAATATGTAAAGGCATAGTAAAATATCATTTTCTATACATGGTTGGATTTTCTGAAACACACATGAAAACTGAAGATAATTTGTAGCCAGATTTTTGTATCTGTTGTTTTGAGCTTACTTTCCTTGAATGATATCCACATGAAATGAAGCAAAAGTCTACTATCACCAGATAACTAAAGTAGAATCAAAATGTATCCTCTTTTTCTAAAAAGCTTTGAGTTCAGAACTTGAACCTAGGTTTGAAAAAAAAAAAAAAGAAGAAAATGAAAAACGGAACCCCAAAAATACTGAATAGAACCTGTAGAACCTGTGGAGCATATTTTCATTCTTTGCTCTAACCTTTTACGCATCAGCTGAAACAGGCTTAAATAGTTAAGTGATATCAGTACACCTTCATGATGAGATTTCACAGAAAAAGTTTGCATAAATCACAATATACTGGTCAAATAAGAAGTTTTTTTAAGTGTTGGATTTCGAGCCATGGAGTTGTGCTCTAAGAATAAAGTTCTTCACTGTGGCACTTGGTGCAATTAAGACAAATTTCGCTGTTATAAACAGCAATGCAGTTCTCACATTGTTTTTGTTTGAGTAATATAAGTTTGCACTAGAAATCCTCATTAATTTGGAATTGGTGATGTCCAAGCAAAGATTTAGTTGAAATCTATTTTTATGCTGCTGCTTCTTATGTGAGAATCACTGTGTAAAACTATCCTCTATCATCCGAAGGAGGGAAAGGCAGAGTATCTTAGCTACTACAAAAAACAAGAATAAGACCACCTTTCAAGCTCTAAGCAATATTTGTTTTCATAGATACCATACACTAATTACAAATAATTTCCATCTTTTAATTAAAAATCAAGTCCATTGGTACCTCCAATTAGCAAAAATTAGCCATTAAATTGTATTTATTATAAAAGACCTGACACACTGTTGTGTTCCCACAAGCCACACATGAAAATCAGTTTCATTTCTTTGCTCAAGTACCATGCATTTATATGACTATAAAAGTGCTTTCTTTAAATGAATTAATGGATTATTTTTCTCTGTAATAAGTTCTTAGAGACTTTGCTCTACTTATTCTTCATTTATTCAACTAATATTTGCAAAGCACCTGCAGTGTTCCAAAAAACTAAGCGTAGGTCCATTTCTTGCCCTCAAAGAACAAAGACTTTAACAGAGTAAAATGTTATAAAGAACTGTTGCATAACATAGCATATGACTCTGCAGAGCAGGACTTTGTGCATGATATTAGTGCAAGTGTTTGACACATAGGCTTGTGCATGCTGAGTTATGTTCCTGCTAGTGCATTTATTTTGTTCACTAAATTATAAAAATTGAATCATTAAGACTTTTCCTGTGGGACCACAATTGTTATTTACGTATTAAAGTAGGCAACCGGACTGGTCTAATATATAAACATCACTGTTATTTAGCCCAGGTTTTTAATTTTCTTTTCAGAGGATGGGATAGGTGGGTGTAAAATCCTATGCCTTATCTTCTAATCCAGCAGGCATTTCCTGTAAAGGTCCAGATAGTAAATATTTGAGGCTTTGCAAGCCATACGGTCTATGTCGTAACTATTCAACTCTGCCATTGCAGCATGAAAGCAGACACAAACCATGTGCAAAGAAGTGAGCATGGCTATATTTCATTAAAGCTTGATATGCAAAAATAGGCAGCAAGCTGGATTTGGTCTGTGGGCTTTAGTGTGCCTACCCATGCTCTCTCTAATCAGTTTATTTTTATAAGTATTCCAAACTAAATACTATCACTGGCATTTTATTAATATATATGAAGTGCTGTCCCCTTAAAATTGGCATTTTTGAGCTTTTCCATTTCATAAAAGACAGATGAAATATCAAAGTCTGAGATGGTAGAGATTTAGATGGAGGTCGAGAAAGACATTTATTAGTGTTTTAGTGTATACAGAACAATTGATTATAGTATTGACGTATTAAAACCCTTTAAGGATATTTTTATTGTTTATATTTTCATTATGTATTAGTCTTCTAGGACTTATATCAGCAACAGGAGATCACCAGTCGGGAAAATCACACATATATTCTGTTTAATATCTTCTTGGCAGCCTTTAGAATCCTGTACTTTTAGAAATTTTGAGAAAAGATGAGAAATATATCATCCCAAAAGATTTATAGGGAAATATATTTTACATCTTTGTCATACCACCTGTGGTGGTTTCTCTGTTACTCTTGTAATTGTTGATTAGTGTCCACTGAAATTACCTTGATCTACCAGTATTTCAGCTATTCTGTTTCCCCCTGGGTAGCTGATTCTCTGAGTATTGTTTGCTGCTTTGCAATCCAATCATAAGGGAAAGCTTTCCTGGTCTTGTCTAAAAGCCAAACGCTACACAGGGCAAGCCTGGGATGGCAGGAGATAGGACTACCCTCTGTGGCAAGGTCAGAGAAAAATGATGCTTGGTGATGCAACGCACATATCAAACAAAAAGGCAGCTTCTCAAGATGCTTTTTGCAGTCGAATCTTTCAGTGAGTGGCAGCAACTGACTTACAGCATCCCACAGCAGCAGCACACAGCATCACTTCGTGCCTCAGTCATCTACAAAAGGGCAGAGCACTTGCAAGAAAACAATGGACTTAAGTAAGCTAATTGCATGTGCAGGAATCAGCACATCTGGTGCTGAAATCACGTTTCCCTTTTTAAATCAACTGCACAAAGTGGGCACTTGAGGCCCCTGTCGGAGAATATAGTCATGAATTGACTGTGTTTCAACCCTTGCCGGAGGCATGCCAGAGACATCTGATTTTGGAGAGATACTGCCTAACAAACATGTTAACAGTACTCTAGACCCTATGTTAAATTAGTTTATCAGAATGCAAAATGCCTGAACCATATAATTGGGCATCCCTATTGAAATGTTTTCTCCCAGTTAAAATGTAACATTTTAACCTCTTCTTTCTTAGAGAAGTGATATATTACACAACGTTTCCAGCATTTTGAGATGCCAAAACAGCCAACATAATTGTCTGTTATTTTAGCCAACGTCTTTTATATAAAGAAGCAAATCATTAATAGATCCTTGAGTTCAGTGTCTCAGCAAGTATCTCTCTCCAGATGAATGAATATACTTATTTTTAACTAATAGTGTAAAATACCCAGCCTAATCTATTTCTCCTTGGCCTTGGTTATCAGGATAGTTGAAATTAGATGGAGTACATTGCAAATGTTTCTGGCAGCCTAGTCTCGCTATTGCTCTTAACTCTTTGCTGATTTGCGGGTATTTTTAACTGTGCTTCTTAATGCGGTGTTTAATTTTGTAAATCCTTCACAAATTCACCTTGGAAATACAAAGCTTCTAATTCCTATAGTAAAAAATAAATGAAGAAATACTAATGGGCTAAGGGAAGTTTGTGTGCTAAACATCTTAGAGGAAAGACAAAATGAAAGATGATTTTGATTATGTGTTGATCTTATCTAAAAATTTACCATCAGACACTGCTTTTTTATTGTTGTTCTTGTTGTTTTCATTCTCACACATGCAACTTTGAACAGGAAAAAGTAGGCTAGAAAACATGAAAATGACTTTTAGAATCCACAGGGAGTATGTGATTCCTGGGTCCTATTTATTTATGTTTTAACAATTAGAGTTACTTGAAATTTCTGAAACTTGCTTTTCCTCTCCTTAAGAGTATAGAGTAGATAATCTATTCATTACCTCTTTATGTATGCACAACAATAAAAGGTTAATGAAAAGAATATATCCAAAGTACCTAATAAGGGCCTGACTCATGATCGATATTAAATAATTGAAGCTTCCTTTCTGCTTCCTTTCTCTGCATTCAGGAAAGGGTGTTAGGACTTTCTGAAGTATACTAATCTTACATTTGCTGTGTTAGGTTAACTGACGCAAAGAAAGGAGTGTTTTTTAAATAGTTTCCAGACTCAATATCTAAAAATGAATAGTGGGTTAGTTAATTATATTATCTTTCTTATTGACCAAACTATTATGATATTACTAGGCGAATTAATATAATAAATATTAACATTTAATAACAACATGAAAAATAATGGTCATCATGCACAGTGAAAAAAAAATGACAAAAGTGAACAATCATTATGATCCTGAGTCCTAAAATATACACATAAAGAAATCTAGAAAGGAGGACATAAAATGATTATCATGTGTGTTTTCAATTTCTGTTTCCTAAACTTTTTGAAATGCTGCTTTGCTGCCTTTGTAATTTATTAAAACTTTAATATTAAACAGTCTTTGAAATATCAATAGTTTTTAGGAGACATTTATGTACTAGAAAAACATGACTGTATGAAAATGAAAATAAGATGACGGATGTGGTGATTGGCGGTGGCAGTGGTAACCTCGAACGCTTTACCCATCTGCCCTCAGCACATCTCAATATTATGGCATTTAGGGCAAAACTAAAAGGGACATCATATCTCTATATAGAATTGGCAGAATTTTTTAGCGATTCTATAAAGTCATTAAATTTTATGTAAATTCATTTTCCGCCTACCAGAAGGTCAGCATCACCATAACCAATTGTTAATGCTGCTTTTCATATTGAAATCACATTTCAAATGATATATTGTATTGCTTGCATGCAGCATTTGGAACAACCTAAAATCTACCCAGTTTATATTATGCGAGACTTCCAGGCTCTTGTGGTTTACAGAATTGATATGACATATTGGAAGGGGGACCATATATAATACACTGTTAATTACATGTTAAGTCTAACTTCTGCAAATTAGACTACTACTATATACACAGTTTTTTCACTTTTCTGCTTAAAATGAAATCTGCTGTTGAAAATAATTTGTTTCCCTGAGCTGTATGTTACAAAATATTTACGCTTAGTGAATCAAGCTGATATAACTTCTAAATGCTTTTGCCACCCAACATATGGTTTATCCTTCCCTCTTCTCTACCACGAAGTTTGATTCATTTTGATAATGTGAATATATCAGTACGTTATTTTCTATCAGGCAATTTTATGTGCTTGTTCTGAGTCTAGCATTCTGCCCAGGAGACTCAGATATGGGAATGCACAGGACCCCATATCCAGGAAATAGGAATTTCATTCATATTTGAGCAGTTACTTTAGCAAATAAAATATGAAGATTTGGTAAAAATTACTGAGATTTTTGAGATAAATTCTTCTGGAAGGTTAAAGCCTACTAGCCAAAGAAAACCAAAGATCAACTATAGTCAAACAGAGTTAAGTTTGTTAGCTTGCTGAAACAAGGGAGCGTCTCAGAAAAGGAAGTCTGGATGTAGTTATTACAGAATTGGAGCTTGTGCAATATGACTTCGGGAAGGGCGTAAAGAAGTGACCATTTATTCTGCATTGAGTGATATCTGGAAATGAGAGGCAATTGAATGATTGTCTTAAGTGTTATTTTGTAGATGGGAGGAAGAGACAGGGCTGGAGTTGTCATTGGTGAAGATGCCAATCATGTCATTAATGTTAGATCAAAAAAGGAAATGTTTGATTGTTAAGGTTTGCAGAATGTACCTGTCTCTCTTTCATCCATCACAGTCACCGAATGGCCTTGTCTGATAATTGTTGATAATCTTTGAAAATTGTCTAGTTGGGAATGCTATGTATGACCTTGCAAATAGCTACCAGCTAATTAAAGGTTATTTGAGAGATTTCCATAAATTCTTTTCTTATCTCAAGGGCAATTATAATATCACCTAACAAAAATATAGCAGAGTGTTAAATGTCCTTGATGAAATATAAAAGCAAACATGAGAGAGGGCAACATGGTGTTTTACTCATCACATACTTTATTCATCATATAGTATGCATTCATCACATACATACTATATTCCAGGCACTGTACTTAGTGCCCTACATGGACTGATTTGTAACATTTGATTGTCACAGTCATTCCACAGGGAGTTTCTGTGTCCACTACAAATCGGTTCCTTATAAGCTCAGTTTCACCCTCACTCATGTTTATGCTCCTTCAGCTGTTTTAACCTTTATCACCTTCTTAAGTTCCAAACATGGGTCCTGCCATTTCTGCTAAAAAAAAAAAAAACAAAAAAAAAACGACCATCTCTTTCTTTATGAGAAGATCAATACCACATTTTATCTGATCTTCAAATGTTTGTTTCTTCATTTTTTCCTTCTTCCTGTCTTCCTTTTTTTGTCAAGGCATAGTCCTCTTTTTTGGTCAATGTTAACCCCTCCTTCAATGTTCTTGACTTCGTCTGTCTTAATCTGGTTTTTTTGGTCTTATAGTGTTGATTGCCCTCTATCCCAAATGCACCTGCTTCAATATATATTTATTCAATGATGATTTTTCCCATGCTTAATGAAATGTGTAGATTCTATCTCAAGATTCTCATGGTGCTGGTCTTACAACACTTTACACTTCTTCATTTTTTTCTTCTCGATGATATCATGTGCTTCCTCACTTTTAACTGGTATATCGATGACCGATTCATCTCTTTTGGTTTCCATACCAATGTTTCCAGGTATTTTCTAGGTATCCCTCATCCACTCTTACTGGCCCACTTATAGTTCAAACTTCTTAGTCACAATTTCGGTCATTCTTCTTCTTTTTTCATATTCAATCTTTCTTCTCAATCTAGTTTCTTCTGTAGACTTCCCTAGGGTTCAAGCAAAACTCTGTAAGGATTATTTCTCTAAGCCCAGATTTTTTAACTGTTGTTACAAGTTTAAGATTGTTAAAGCCTTTTACAGTAGCTTAGAGTATAGCTCTTCTCTTTGGGGAGAGAATGATATGATTTAATATCATACTAAGCTTGGAGTAGGATAGGAAATCTCTTACAAATTGGTGAGTTATTTTTCTTCCAGCCAATGGTGCTGAAAACCTCAGAGATATTTTGGTGCACTCTATGCTTTGTGCAATTTTCCTTTTCCATGTAGATTCTATTTCTACAATATATTTTGGATCTGCTATACCCATTCCATTCTATTACCCAGATCTAGTCTGGGTTCTTATTACATTTTAGTTTTATTATTTTAGTGTTGTTTTGGTGCCAACACCTAGCACTTCTATTTCCTATTCATCCTTCACACAAATTCTTGAATACATTTTGAGATTAACATTTAAAAATGTAATCTGCAAGAATATGTTAATAGGACAACTAAAAGTTACGTTAGTAGATAACTATCTCTACTACCTGATCACTGCCAGAAAGTAGGATACAGATCAGATTTCTGAATCTAAAGTCATCTTTTCTAACAGCAGCCCTCAAATGCATAACCAGTATATACCTGAAATGTTAGACTACTCTAAGCAGTAGTTAGCTTATGGAGATTATTATACAGTGAGACGAGTGTAACAGCTATGTCATGCTGTAGAAACACAGTGTGAGGATAGTTGCTCATTGGTCTCCATGTGCGAGGAGACCTAAGATTTTTCTGGAAGGAATATTTTCCTTCCTGCAGCTAACCTCGAAGTGAGAGGGTATATGTGTTGAAATGAGTCAGTGGGTTCTCATTCTTCTTCATTTCTTCCATTTGAGACTATCATCCAATGCTGATATCAGCTGATAGTTTAAACATATGGACCTGTATGTAACCAGCAGCAAAGAAAGCTACATTCCAAATTCTTTTCAAGAAGCGTAACAATTTTAAAGTCATTGCCACTCTTACCTTTCAGAACCTTGACTAAGAGAAATGATATTTTTGGAGAAATATTTGGATCTTATGTAGTATATCCATATTCCTTGGATACTCTAAGTTAGATCCTTGAATTAAGCTCAAAAAGCTGTTTTACTTGGATGACTGCATTCCACTGGACCCCTGAGAAACAGCTCTTCATGAAGTATGCCTTGTCACAGTACCATATTTTTATGTTTGAAGGACACTATAATAAATAGCACTTGGAAACTTGCTTTGCTATATTGGCTGTTGTTCATTAGACTACATAGTATCTGTTCCTTTCAGACTCCATACTGAGAATCGCTCTTCAGTGTACCTAGCTCATTTCCTTACCTAATGGACACAGTGACTTGTATAAATCATTGCCAACTAACTCTGATAACGTTTTAATAGCATTTATTTAATTAGCCTGTTTGCTGACTTCATCTTATTTTCTTTCCCTTCACCTCATTTTTCTCACGTATTTGACACTGCATGATTTTTCACAACCTTGGAAGCTGCCTCAGTTTTGGGGAGCAAGGTGGACTCTAATTAAATAAATTCTGAAAATGGAGACGACTAATTATTTTCTCTGTCAAGAGCCACCACTCAAATGCTGCAAGAATTAAGAATTAAGCAGCCTTGTGTTCAAGGCCTGCCACAGTATAATCTTCAAGCTGCTTTCCCAACTAGTATTCTTTCTATCCACTTTATGACTCTTCTTTGACTAGTCACAGTTATTTGTTGGATGTGTTTAGCAGTGAGTGCTTTCTTTCTTGTCTTTGCTCATGCTGACTTTCCACCTGGAATTTCTTCCTTGCCACACTTGCCATCTCTGTGGATCAAATCTTACCCATCTTTTTTTTTTTTTTTTGAGACAGAGTTTCGCTCTTGTTACCCAGGCTGGAGTGCAATGGCGCAATCTCGGCTCACCGCAACCTCCGCCTCCTGGGTTCAGGTAATTCTCCTGCCTCAGCCTCCTGAGTAGCTGGCATTACAGGCACGTGCCACCATGCCCAGCTAATTTTTTGTAGTTTTAGTAGAGATGGGGTTTCACCATGTTGACCAGGATGGTCTCGATCTCTTGACCTCGTGATCCACCCGCCTCGGCCTCCCAAAGTGCTGGGATTACAGGCATGAGCCACCGCGCCTGGCCAAATCTTACCCATCTTTAATGGTCTATCTCTTGTGTGAGTTCCTTTCCCGTTTTCACACTTTATTTTGAAAACTCTCAAAGTTCTCTGTTGGCACTTGATGAGTTCCACTTTATATTAGATATTTACATGTTCCTATCTTTTCTCCAACCCATCTTAGATTATAAGGTCCTGGAGGTTTGGAGATTATTCCTTTTATCCCTCATGGTATTAAAGCTCAAATTTTTGATATAAATAAGTCTTTAAGAACTCACCAGCTGGGCATGGAGGCTCAGGCTTATAATCCCAGCACTTTGGGAGGCTGAGTCAGGAGTTCGAGACCAGCCTGGCTAACACGGTGAAACCCCTTTTCTACTAAAAATAAAAAAAATTAGCCGGGCATGGTGGCACACACCTGTAATCCCAGCTACTTGGGAGGCTGGGGCAAGAGAATCGCTTCCATCTGGGAGCTGGGGGTTGCAGTGAGCCGAGATCTTGCCATTACACTTTGGCTTGGGCAACAAAAGAGTAACTCCATCTCAAAAAACAAACAAAAAAACCTCACCCTCAATTATATACTTCAATTTTGGCTTTTACTCTTAATAAATGTGGAGGAAAAAAGAGGGGAGGCAATACTAGCCTAGTCAGATGCCTGAATTTTCACTCACAGTTTGAAAATATAAAAGTATCTTTTCTAGAAAGTTCTTTTAGGTAACTGTAATCCCTTGGCAGGACTAGCACAACATCTGTCTAACTAGTCTTGCTGATTCTAGCCTTCTTTCAACTCCATTCCTTTTCTCTACAGACCCAGAGCCACCTTCCTGAAACAAACATGACATGTTTCAAATCCTTTCACAACTTTCAGGACAGAATCCTCAGTCCTTAGCACATGCAACCAGGCCCTTCATGATCCTGATCCTCCTTTTTCACATTCATCTGTTACTACTTCTGTTTTCCTGCCATAATGAGCTTCTTTCAGTTTCTGGGATGGACCAAGCCTTCAGGGTCTCTGTATAAGTGGGAATAGATAAACATGAGCAAATCCTCTTTCTAGAATGTGTTTTCCTTTACTCTTCAACCTGCTAATGCTGGCTTGTTTCACAGCAATTGCCTCAAATGCTTTTTTCTTCTTGGAAGGCTCCCTTATCCTTTTGTCTTGAGTTTTCTATCCCCTCAGATGTCTGGGAATATCTGTATCATAACATGTAACACACTGAATCACTGTTTCCAGTTTAATTATCTTTTCTCCCCTCTAGAGTAAAGACTATAAACTCTTAGATCAGGGTCTACTCATATTTACCTTATTTCTCAATAATCCAGCGACATCTGGTCTATGGTAGGTGTTTATTAAATATTTGTTGATTGAATAAATGATACCTATATGTAAAAATGCTGATTTGCTAGACACACCTTCTACATAATCCTGACTTTCACCTCAAAAGATTAAAATAGCAAGAGGAAAACAGACTCAGAATCCCCTGAAGTCTGGAAATTTGACTGAAGAACTAGTGCAGAGAGTTTTCTGAAGGGGATGGGAAGAACTTATGACAAGAAAATGGAGGTGGAGGGAGGTGCAAGGATTTGGAGACAGTAGACTAATTGGAAAATGATTTTTATTTGAAATAATTTAAAATATTGGTGGAAATCTACAATATGTCTCTTAGAAATATGACTGCCCTTCAGTAATGTTGCTTATCTGAAAGGTTTCATTTTCTTCATTATTTTCCCTGAATAGACATGATATTCATTTATCTTACTAACATTATTATAATTGATTCCCCAGTGTCACCTTGTGAAAGTACTTCCATACTCTTTTTATTGACAAGATCCCTCACATGTACACCATTGGAAACATAAACTGGTCCCAGTGACATCACATCCTTGCTTTATTTTTTTTTTTCAACATATTCTTCAATGACCTATGTTATGCCTTTTACAGATTCTCTGGACACACATCAGGTGCCCCACCATCATTGTTAATGGTAATCAGAACAAATAATGTCTTTTAGTTCTGTTTCATTAATGAAATGGAAAAGCACCATATTCAGTCTGTTATGATACACTATTACATTGAGAGCTTACTGAAGAAATGCAGCCAGCCTGTGGGCATAGGACTGGTTTTCCTTAAATAGGATTTTCAGCCATGATCAAACGAGGCACCCTTTCATCTAGCAGAAAAGTTTTTGCTCTCTTCCCCTCTCTCTTTCTCATTTGTTTTGTCCTAATTTTTCCTGACAGTCTGCAAGGAATTTAATGTTTTCTAAATGACATTGAAAATTCTTGCAGATTAATGGTATTCAAAGGGATAAAATATCAATTAATCTTTTGAAAGGCTGCCTTTTTGATTTTTCCTGTCTGTGGATTTCAGTTTCTTGAATTCCTTACTCTCAAAGAAATGTTTTTCCCCTTGATTTTTCTCATTATAAAACTGGATATAAATGTAAAGTTAGCAGTCATTCTAGGTAATTTTTAAATTCCATTAGCATTCATGCAGAAAAAAAAAAAAAACTCCCCTGTTATATTAATTCCTTTAGGAAAGTGTGTTTGATTGATGTCCTTGAATTTGGCTAGTTCAGGGAAAATTTGAGAGTTTTTTTTTAATCTTCTAAACTCAATTGAATTATTTTGCCCTTGGCTTATACTTTATAAGGTGCCTGTTAGCTTTAAAACTCACACTACTGGCATTTGTGCTTATCAACCAAGCCATTTAGACTTTAAGTTCATTTGAAGAATTAATTTCATATGATGCTAAAGTGCATATGTGTGTATAGGGCTCAGTTCCTAAAATAATGTTCCTTAGGTATCTCACCAAGAGTGAAATGCCGTTATTTGGCTAAAGGAAAGTACAACAACTTCACAGGCATTTTTCTAGAATCACCAATTTGTGTGTTAAAAAATGAGTCATAAAGTAAGCAATACAGCTGATACATTCTTGTTAAATAAGCATGGAAGTTCAGTTTTTGTGTTCATTTCTGCGTTCCCTTCATTACCTCTTTCTCACCATAATTTGACAGCTCAACAGAAGTACTTCATCCCATCTCAATGCTGAGCAGGCAGCATATGGTGAAAGAATGAATACGAATTTTGAAGAAGATGAGCATTTAAATCCCAACTCTTGCATGGACTCTATGTATGGTTTCTCAGGAACTGCTTTATCATCTGTAAAGAAGATATTGACAATACCCACAGAGATACACTATGAGAGTTAGATGAGATATTGGCAGAGTCATAACAGATATTCAGTCTTCCACACATCACAGGATCCCAAGCTTTTGACTTAGCATTTTCAATTATTTAAACCAATGATTCTCAAAATGTAGTCCCAATATAGCAGCAGAAGCTTCTCCTTAGAGCTTGTTAGAGATACAGATTCTCAGGCCTTGACCCAGATCTACTAAACCCAAAAGGGTTGGGCAGGGGGTGAGGGTAAAGGTGGAACAATCATTTTTTAAAAGCCCTCCATGTGACTCTGGTGCATGATGTTGAGTTTGAGAACCACTGAAGCCAATCAGCAAATCACAAACATTGGCTGTGTGTGAATGGGCAAAGGATAAAATGATTAAAACAGTGGGAGGTATATTAGTTTACTTTCATGCTGCTATGAAGAACTATTCAAGAGTTAGTAATTTATAAAGGAAAGAGGTTTAATTGACTTGCAGTTCTGCAGGGCTCGGGAGGCCTCAGGAAACTTACAATCATGGTGGAAGGGGAAGCAAATGTGTCCCTCTTCATATGGCAGCAGCAAAGAGAAGTGTCAAGCAAAGTGGGAAAAACCTTTTATAGAACCATCAGATCTCCTCCGAACTCACTATCATGAGAACAGCATAGGGGAAACTGCCCCCATGATTCAATTTCCTCCAATCAGATCCTTCCCATGACATGTGGGGATTATGAGAACTACAATTCAGGATGAGATTTGGGTGGGGACATACTCAAACCATATTATTTCACTGCTGGCCCCTCTGAAATCTCACGTCCTTACATTTCAAAACAGAATTATGCCTTTCCAACACACTTCCAAAGTCTACGCTCATCTAGCGTTATCCCAGAAGTCCAAGTCCAAAGTCTCATCTGAGACAAAGCAAATCCTTCCACCCATGAGCCTGTAAAATTGAAAGCAAGTTAGTTATTTCCTAGATACAATGGGGATACAGGCATTGGATAAGTATACCAGTTCCAAAGGGGAGAAATTGACCAAAACAAAGAGACTACAGGCCCAATGAAAGTCCAAAATCCAGTGGGGCAGTCAAATCTTCAAGCTCCAAAATGATCTCCTTTGTCTCCATGTCTCACATCCAGGGCAGACTGATGCAAGAGGTGGGCTCTTATGGCCATGGGCAGCTTCACCCCTGTGGCTTTATAGGGTACAGCCCCCCTCCCGATTGCTTTCACCAGCTGGCATTGAGTGCAAGCTGTCAGTGGATCTACCATTCTGGGGTCTGGAGGACAGTGGCCCTCTTTTCACAGCTTCACTAGCCAGTTCCTCGGGGGGACTCTGCGTGGGAACTTGCAACCCACATTTCCTTTCTGCACTGCCCTAGCAGAGGTTCTCCATTAGAGTTCTCTGTTTCTGCAGCAAATTTCTGTCTGGACATCCAGATTTTTCCATATGTCCTCTGAAATCTAGGCAGAGATTCTCAAACCTCAATTCTTGACTTCTGTGCATCTGCAGGCTCAACACCACATAGAAGCTGCCAAGGCTTGGGGCTTGTACTCTCTGAAGCCATGGCCCAAGGTATACCTTGGCCCCTTTTAGCCATGGCTGGAGCAGATAGCACAGAGGTCACCAAGTCCCTAGGATTCACACAGCAGGGGGCCCCTGAGCCACTGTTTTTTCCTCCTAGGCCTCTGATCCTATGATGGGAGGGGCTGCTATGAAGACCTCTGACATGCCTTGGAAACATTTTCCCCATTGCCTTGGTGATTAGCAGTTGGCTCCTCATTACTTATGCAATTTTCTGCAGCCGTCTTGAATTTCTCCTTGACAATGGGTTTTTCTTTCCTATTGCATTGTCAGGATGAAAATTTTCCGTACGTTTATGCTGTTTCAACTCTTGAGCATTTTGCCGCCTAGAAATTTCTTTCACCAGATACTCTGTATCATGTCTCTCAAGTTCAGAGTTCCACAGAACTCTAGAGCAGGGGCAAAATGCCTCCAGTCTCTTTGCTAAAGCATGGCAAGAGTCACCTTTGCTCCAGGTCCCAAGAAATTTCTTATCTCCATCAGCCTGGACTTCATTGTCCATATCACTATCAGCATTTTGGTCAAAACCATCCAAGTCTCTAGGAAGTTCCAAAGTTTCCCACATCTTTCTGTCTTCTTCTGAACCCTCCAAACTGTTTCAAACTCTACCTGTTACCCAGTTCTAGAGTTGCTTTCACATTTTCAGGTATCTTTACAGCAGTGCCCCGCTACATAGCACCAGTTTACTATACTAGTCTGTTCTCATGCTGTGATGAAGAACTACCAGAGACTGGGTAATTTATAAAGGAAACAGGTTTAATTCACTCACAGTTCTGCAGGACTAGGGAGGCCTCAGGAATCTTACAATCACGGTGGAGGGTGAAGCAAATACATCCTTCTTCACATGGTGGAAGGAAGGAGAAGTGCCAAGCAAAGAAGGAAGAACCCCTTATAAAGCCATCAGATCTCATGAGAACTCACTATCCAGAGAACAACATGGAAGTAACTGCCCCCATGATTCAATTACTTTCCACCAGGCCCCTCCCACAATATATGGGGATTATAGAAATTACAATTCAAGATGAGATTTGGGTGGGGACATAGCAAAATCATATTAGGAGGGAATTAAACTGACAATCGACTTCTTAGTCTTGTGTAGCATGTTAATTATCCTTTATCAGTCAAACTCTTTCCTTCCAGAATTCTATTATATATATTATTGTCTTTGATGATTTACTTCCTTTTACATGACTTTTTTTTAAAGACCAACATGATTTCACTTAGGTTGGAAATGAGTGTATTGTGTTCACTTGGAAATAAATAAATAAATCCCTATTTGAATTTATGTAGTATACTAAAAACTATCAGGATAAAATCATATCTGTAGGAAGTCCTAGAAAAATGAAACCCAATGATCAGTATATTTGCATAGTGTGTGTATCCACTATGGAATAGTTGGTTATCAAGAGATAACTTTTAGAATTCTAGAGGTCTAAACTCTTGGCCTGAAGAGGAGGGAGCCATAATTGTTTATAAACATAACCGCACTGAGGTAGGGAGTAGGAGTATGAAATTCTAGTGTTTTCACATGATTACTTTATATAGATTTTACTGAGTTAAAGCTCTGTTTTTAATATGGGTCAAGGATCGTGTATATATATATATATGTGTGTGTGTGTGTGTGTGTGTGTGTGTGTGTATACATATATATATATATGTAATATGATACCATGCCAACAAGCCTCTGCCTCCCTAGCATGATCCTTGGAACCTCTAGTAATTAGGGAAGTAACTAAATCGGCCCTTTTTATTTTCCATTGGTGTCAGTACCAGCTAAGAGGATTACATTGTGCTTGGATGTTAAGACTCTTTTCATAACTGAAAGCATCTAATCCTGATTATTCACTGTTTGTATTTATAAAATATATAAAACTAGAAATAAATCTCTCAACTGAGCCCCAAATTTCATTCAAGTTAACCTTCCTTGACTACTGATTGACTTTGACTCACTGCTAATGAGGACAGCTCCTTTTTTCTATTTTTCTCTCAGTGCCTATAGAAATAATCCTACATAGAATTGGAAATAGCTTTTATTGTGCATATATTTACTTATCTCCTGTGCCCTTCACATTGCTTCCAGTTCTGTATCTCCTGTGCCCTTCATAATTGCTTCCAGTTACTTTGGGGATTTTCTTTTTCCTCTTTTACTTTCCTGTTCTTAATGCAAGATAAAATCCCATGGAAAAATAATCAAAATGCAAAATACTCAACACAGATGTATAACTTAAACTTGATTGATCTTTTCATCATATCAATTTCCTTAAGGACCATAGTTGAAAATCATTTCCCAAACATCCCCTAGAGTAAGAGATCTGAGATTTTATAGCCTAGTAAAATCACCAAGTGAGCATTAAATACCCCAATGCCCAGGCCACAGTCCAGGCCAGTTAAATGTGGTTGGACCTAAGCATTCATAGTGCATTAAATCTTCCCAAGTGATTACAATGTAAAGCCAAGTTTGAAAGTTTAAAAAGATCTTAAAGGACTCCTCTCAGTCTTATGAGATATTAGTGATGTACTTAAACAAACAAAAACCTTCTAAGATCTTTTACCTTTGGGAAATGTAGTAAACTGTATCATTTTCTTATAAACACTTAGAGAATCACAATAAATATTTTCACATTGCCCAGGCTCCATGGCTCATGCCTGTAATCCCAGCACTGTGGAAGGCCGAGGCAGGTGGATCACTGGAAGTCAGGAGTTTGAGAGCAGACTGGGTAACATGGTGAACCCCCATCTTTACAAAAAAGACAAAACTTAGCTGAGTGTGGTGGTGCATGCTTATAGTCTCGGCTATTCAAAGGCTGAGGTGGGAGAATCACCTGAACCCTGGAGGCAGAGGTTGCAGTGAGCCAAAATCCCACCATGCACTTCAGCCTGGGTGATAGAAAGAAACTCTTGTCTTGAAAACAAACAAACAAAAACCACACGCACATTGAACTCTAAGTAGTCCTATGGGGAAGAAAATGTGGATGTAAAGAATAAAGGAGGACAATAACTCACACCTCTAGGAAAAACTGAAAAACCTTAAATAAACCAACCTATTAGATTGGTTTATTTAATCATATTTTAAATTTCAACATACTTCTAATTTGTTTACCCAGATTTCATTGTATGCAGGACATCTGCAAAAAATTTATTGGAACACATCTTCCATGGAATATAATTCAGAAAATATGGATTAAAAGGAATCCACTGCAAACTGTGTTTCTGAAATGCTTATTAAAAACCCGGTTATATCAGATCTTACTATACTTTCATGTCATGTCATATTTGATATTTAAAATAATGTGTGAAGCTTCACATAAGACTTCAGAAATTATGTGAAGTATCTAATAGAAATAGGGTATTTAGATCACAAGCACCATGTGAGATTTGGTTTTAAAAAGTCAGTCTCTAAAAATTAAAAGAACAGAAGAATTAGATGAATGGTATGTAGAGGACTCCAACATTTATTAACACTGGAAAGGTAAATCCAATCAGGTAAGAAAGTAGAGTGGTATGATAGCAGAAATACAGTGCCAGGATATATTAGTTCTAGCAGCACGTGCAGGATAAGCACATAAGTAACCAAACAAACTGGTTAGACTGGGACTGTTCAATTTCCCCTTTCTATTGTACTCATTCTCTATTTTATATTCTCTTCTCCTGGGCTTTTCTAAAAACCTTTTTCTCAGAACTTTATACTGCTGGAGCCTATCTAATCAGTTCTGGTCTATAGTTTCTTCTTTCCTTCATGAAAACTAACTGATTCCATTTTCTCAGGATTCTCCCGGCTCTTTCTTGGGGGCCAATTGTATGGTAAAATACTAATTTCTGAATGCATTAACATTTCTTTTTAATTTTCTTTATTTTTCCATAAGTTATTAGGGTACAAGTGGCATTTCGTTACATGTGTACATTCTTTAGTGGCAATTTGTGAGACTTTGGTGCACCTAGCAGAATACATTTCACCATATATGTAGTCTTTTATCCCTCACTCCCTCCCACTCTTCCCCACAAGTCCCCAATGTTGATTGTATTATTCTTATGCCTTTGCGTCCTCATAGCTTAGTTTCCACATATCAGTGAGAACATATGGTGTTCTGTTTTCCATTCCTGAGTTACTTCACTTAGAATAATAGTCTCCAGTCTCATCCAGGTCACGGCAAAGGCTGTTAATTCATTCGATTTTATGGCTGAGTAGTATTCTATCATATATACATACCACAATTTCTTTATCCACTTCTTGATGGATGAGCATTTAGGTTGGTTCCACGATTTTGCAATTGTGAATTGTGCTGCTATAATCAAGTGTGTGCAAGTATCTTTTTTGAATAATGAATTCTTTTCTTCTGGGTAGATACCCAGTAGTGGGATTGCTGGATCAAATTGTAGTTCTACTTTTAGTTCTTTAAGGAATCTCCACACTGTTTTCAATTGCAGCTGTACTATTTACATTCCCACCAGCAGAGTAGAAGTGTTCCCTGATGATTGCACCCATGCCAACAGCATGCTCTTTCAGACTTTTTGATGTAGGTATTTAGGGCTATGAAGTTTCCTCTTAGCACTGCTTTAGCTGTATCCCAGAGGTTTTGATAGGTTATGTCATTGCGGCTATTCAGTTCAAAGATTTTTTTGATTTCCATGTTGATTTTGTTTTTGACCCAAGCTCATTCAGGAGCAGGTTATTTAATTTCCATTTATTTGCATGGTTTTGAACATTCCTTTTGGAGTTAATTTCCAATTTCATTCCACTGTGGTCTGAGAGAGTGCTTGGTATAACTTTAATTTTCTTAAATTTACTGAGGCTCGTTTTATGGCCTATCATATGGTCTGTCTTGGAGAAAGTTCCACACATTGTTGAATGGAATGTGTGTTCTGTGCTTGTTGGATGAAATGTTCTGTATATATCTGTTAAGTCCATTTGTTCCAGAGTTCAAATCCACTGTTTTTTGTTGTTGTTGTTGTTGCTGAGTTTCTGTCTTGATGACCTGTCTAGTGCTGCAGTGGAGTATTGGAGTCCCCCACTATTATTGTACTGCTGTCTATCTCATTTCTTCTATTAGTAATTGTAGTATAAATTTGAGAGCTCCAGTGCTAGGTGCATATATGTTTAGGATTGTGATATTTTTCCTTTTGGACAAGGCCTTTTACCATTATATAATATCCCTCTTTGTCTCTTTTTAACTGTTATCGCTTTGAAGTTTGTTTTGTCCAATATAACAATAGCTACCTCTGCTCGCTTTTGGTGTCCATTTGTATGAAATGCCTTTTTCCACCCCTTTACTTTGTTTATGTGAGTCCTTATGTGTTAGATGAGTCTCTAGGCAGCAGATGGTTGGTTGGTGAGTTCTTACCAATTCTGCAGTTCTGTATCTTTTAAGTCGAGCATGTATGCCATTACGTTCAATGTTAGTATTGGAATGTGAAGTAACATTGCATTCGTCATGCTCTTTGTTTCCTGTGTACTTTAGGGCTTTTTTGTTTTTGCTTTTTAACTTGTATTTTTGTTTTATAGGTCCTAAGTGATTTATCATTTAAAGAGGTTCTGTTCTGATATATTTTCAGGATTTGTTTCAAGATTTAGAGCTCCTTTCAGCAGTTTTTGTAGTGGTGGCTTGTTAATGGTAAATTCTCTCAGCATTTGTTTGTCTGAAAATGACTATCTTTTCTTCATGTATGATGCTTAGTTTCACTGGATACAAAATTCTTGGCTGATAACTGTTTTGTTTGAAGAGGCTGAAGATAGATCCCCAATTCATTCTAGCTTGTAGGGTTTCTGCTGAGAAATCTGCTTTTAATCTAATAGGTTTTCTTTTATAGGTTACCTGGTGCTTCTGTCTCACAGCTTTTAAGATTCTTTCCTTATTTTTAACTTTGGATATGCTGATGACAATATGCCTAGGTGAAGATTTTTTTTGGCAATGAATTTCCCAGGTGTTCTTTGTGCTACTTGTATTTTCATGTCTAGGTCTGTAGCAAGGCCCGGGAAGTTTTCCTCTATTATTCACCAAAATATGTTTTCCAAGTTTTTAGAATTCTCTTCTTCCTCAGGGACACTGATTATTCTTAGGATGGGTCGTTTAACATAATCGTAGACTTCTTGGAGGCTGTGTTCATATTTTCTTCTTCTTTTTTCTTTGTCTTTGTTGGATTAGGTTAATTTGAAGACCTTGTGTTCAAGCTCTGAATTTCTTTCTTTTACTGGTTCAGTTCTATTGCTGAGACTTTCCAGAGCATTTCCCATTTCTAAAAGTGTGCCCAGAGTTTCCTGAATTTTTATTTATTGTGTTTTCTTTAAGCTGTCTATTTCCTTGACTATTTCTCCCTTCATTTTTTGTATGATTTTTTGGATTTCCTTGCATTGGGCGTCACCTTTGTCTGGCCCCTCCCTGATTAGCTTGATAACTAACCTCCTGAATCCTTTTTCAGGTAAATCAGGGATTTCTTCTGATTTGGATCTGTTGGTGGTGAACTAGTGTGATTTTTGGCAGGTGTTGATGAGTCTTGCTTTGTGATATTACCAGGGTTGGTTTTCTGGTTACTTCTCACTTGGGTAGACTCTGTCAGAGGGAATGTCTAGGGCTGAAGGCTGTTGTTCCAGGTTTTTGGTCCCACGGGATGTTCCTTGATGTAATACTTTCCCCACTTTCCAGTGGATGTGGCTTTCTGTGATCCGAATTACAGTGATTGTTGTCTGTTCTGGGTCTAGCCCCTCAATGAGTCTACCTGGCTCCTGGCTGGTACTGGGGGTTGTCTGCACAGGAGTCCTGTGATGTGAACCACCTATGGGTCTCTCAGCTGTGGATACCAGCACCTGTTCTGGTGGAGGTGGCAGAGGGTGCAGTGGACTTTGTGAGGGTCCTTAGCTTTGGTTGTTTAATGCTCTGTTTATGTGCTGGTTGGCCTCCTGCCAGGAGATGGTGCTTTCCAGGAAACCATTAGCTTTAGTAGTGTGGAGAGGGACTGGCGGTGGGCAGGACCCTAGAACTCTCAAGATTATATGCCCTTGATCTTCCGCTACCAGGATGGGTAGGGAAGGACCATCAGATGGGGGCAAGGCTAGGCATCTCTGAGGTCAGACTCTCCTTGGGCAAATCTTGCTGTGGCGGCTGTGGGGGGTGGGGGTGAGATTCCCAGGTCCCTGAAGTTGTGTACCTAGGAGGATTATGGCTGCCTAGGGAGGCTGGGGAAAGCCGGCAGTCACAGGCCTCACCCAGCTTCCACAAAAACCAAAGGGCTGGTCTCACTCCCATGGTCCCCCCAGCAAAAGCCTGGATCTGTTTCCAGGTGGAGGGTGGAAGATGGCTTTTAAACCTGTCTGAGCTTTCTGCCTCCCAGCTGAAAAGGAAAGGGGCTTTAGATTTTCCTTCACCTGTGAAGTCTGCAAGCCAGATTCATGCCCTCCCCCAAGTTCTGGCCAGGAGGCTTCTCTCCTAGTTCAAACTTAAAAATTTCAGATAGAAAATTCCTTTTCCCAGTGGAGTTTTAGCCCTTGCTCCTCTAGCCACCCTTCTGCTGGATCCCTGTGGTGCCAGGCAGGAATGGGTTGCTTCGGGACTGAGTGAGTTCCCAGGACATTTCTGCTGTTTCCTCCATCCCTGTGTTTCGCTCAGCTGGGCTCTCTAACTTGACTCAGCTCCAGGTAAAGTCAGAAACTTCTACCATAAAACAGACCTTCAGCTTCTCTAGTGGGGGTGTGTGTTCAGGAAAGGAGGGTCTCCCTTTCCCATTTCCTCAGTTGGGGCACTCACAGAATTTGGGGTATCTCTTGGGTCATGCAGGAGCAGTCTGCTCCCTTCAGAGGGTCCCGTGGGTCCGCTTAGGATTGCTGGTTTGTTCTTGAAGTCGAGCTAGAGGTAAAATTCACAATGCAAGCCTCCGCATGCTGCTCTGCCTGGAGCTGCCATCTAGTCCTGCCTCCTGTCCACCATGATCCCTGAATGCATTAACATTTAACTTTAGTGATGGAATTTCAGGTGCTGTGATGGATTTTTAATTGTAAGACAGATGCAGAGTGATGATGGTCATTCTCCATATAGCTGTCCTAAGAGATCTCAAAAACATCTGCTTAATTGGAGTCTCTTAATCATGAAAAGTCTTTGCATTACAGTGGTGAAAATAATTAGGCAAATTGGATTTCGATAAACATTTAAGAGACAAGTATCAATGTTGGAGAAGGTTCTATTAGCAATTGGTTCTGATTGACAGGATAAAGGAAGACAAATGCCTAATAGACAAGCCTCCAAGGTTATCCCTGGTCTGATAACATTTTTGGACAGTTCTACTAGAGTTAACAACGTTGTATATTTCTTTTATTTATTTATTTATTTTACTTTAGGTGCATACTATATCTGGCATTTCTCCCCATGTTATCCCTCCCCACCCCCGGCTGACTCTCCCCTATCCCCCCAGTGTGTGACGCTCTTCTCCCTGAGTCCACGAGTTCTCCTTGTTCAACACCCACCTATAAGTGAGGACATATGGTGTTTGGCTTTCTGTTCTTGTGTCAGTTTGCTGAGAATGATGGTTTCCAGATTCATCTAAGTCCCTACAAAGGACATGAACTCATCATTTTTTATGCCTGAGTAGTACTCCATGGTGTATATGTACCACATTTTCTTTGTCCACTCTATCATTTATGGGCATTTGGGTTGGTTCCAGGTCTTTGCTATTTTACACAGGGCTACAGTGAACATACATGTGCATGTGCCTTTATAGTAGAATGATTTATAGTTCTTTGGGTATATACCCAGTAATGGGATTACTGGGTCAAATGGAATTTCTATTTCTAGATCCTTGAGAAATCGCCACACTGTCTTCCACAATGGTTGAACTAATTTACACTCCCACCAACTGTGTAATAGTGTTCCTATTTCTCCACATCATCTCTAGCATCTGTTGTCTCCAGATATTTTAATGATCGCCATTCTAACTGGCGTGAGATGATATCTCAGTGTGATTTTGATTTGCATTTTTCTAATGACCAGTGATGATGATGAGCATTTTTTCATATGTTTGTTGGCCTCATGTATGTCTTCTTTTGAAAAGTGTCTGTTCATATCTTTTACCCACTTTTGAATGGAGTTGTTTGTTTGTTTGTTTGTATATCTGTTTTAGTTCTTTGTAGATTCTGGATATTAGCCCTTTGTAAGATGGGTAGACTACAAAAGTTTTTTCCCATTCTGTTGGTTGCCAATTCACTCTAATGATGATTTCTTTTGCTGTACAAAAGCTCTGGAGTTTAATTAGATCCAGTTTGTCTATCTTGACTTTTATTGCCATTGCTTTTGGTGTTTTAGTCATGAATTCCTTGCCTATGCCTATGTCCTGGATGGTTTTGTGCATGTTTTCTTCTAGAGTTTTTATGGTTTTAGGCTTTATATTTAAATCTTTGATCCATCTGGAGTTAATTTTAGTGTAAGGTGACAGGTAGGGGTCCAGTTTCTGCTTTCTGCGCATTGCTAGCCAGTTTTCCCAACACCATTTATTAAACATGGAGTCCTTTCCCTATTGCTTGTTTTTGCTGGGTTTGTCAAAGATCAGATGGTTGTAGATGTGTGGTGTTTCTTTTGGGGTCTCTGTTCTGTTCCATTGGCCTATGTCTCTGTTTTGGTACCAGTACCATGCTGATTTGATTACCATCACCTTGTAGTATAGTTTGAAGTCTGGCAGTGTGATGATGCCTCCGGCTTTGTTCTTTTTGCTTAGGATTGTCTTGGCTATGCGGGGTCTTTTGTGATTCCATATGAAGCTTAAAGTGTTTTTTTCCAGTTCTGTGAAGAAGGTCATTGGTAGCTTGATGGGGATAGCATTGAATCTATAGATTACTTTGGGCAGTATGGCCATTTTCACAATATTGATTCTTCCTAACCATGAGCATGAAATGTTTCTCTGTCTGTTTGTGTCCTCTCTTATTTTGTCAAGCAGTGGTTTGTAGTTCTCCTTGAAGAGGTCCTTTACATCCTTTTTTAGTTGTATTCCTAGGTATTTTATTCTCTTTCTAGCCATTGTGAATGGGAGTTCACTCTTGATTTAGCTCTCTGTCTGTTATTGGTATATAGGAATGCTTGTGATTTCTGCATATTGATTTTGTATCCTGAGACTTTGCTGAAGTTGCTTATCAGTTTGAGAAGATTTTGGGCAGAGATGATGGGGTCTTCTAGATATACAATCATGTGATCTGCAAATAGAGACAGTTTGACTTCCTCCTTTCCTAATTGAATACACTTTATTTCTTTTTCTTGCCTGATTGCTCTGGCTAGAACTTCCAGTACTATATTGAATAGGTGTGGTGAGAGACGGCATCCTTGTCTAGTGCCTGATTTCAAAGGGAATTCTTCCAGCTTTTGCCTGTTCAGTATGATATTGGCTGTAGGTTTGTCATATATAGCTTTTATCATTTTATGATACGTTCCATCAATATCTAGTTTATTGAGAGTTTTTAGCATGAACGGCTGTTGAATTTTATTGAAGGCCTTCTCTGCATCTATTGAGATAATCATGGGGTTTTTGTCTTTGGTTCTGTTTATGTGATGGATTTCATTTATGGATTTGCATATGTTGAACCAGCCTTGCATCCCTGGGATGAAGCCTGCTTGGTCGTGCTGGATAAGCTTCTTGATTTGCAATCTGTTTGCCAGTATTTTATTGAAGATTTTTGCGTCGATGTTCATCATGGATATTGGCCCGAAGTTTTCTTTTTTAGTTGAGTCTCTGCCTGGTTTTGGTATCAGGATGATGTTGGTCTCATAAAATGAGTTAGGGAAGATTCCCTCCTTTTGCATTGTTTGATACAGTTTCAGAAGGAATGGAACCAGCTGCTCTTTGTATGTCTGGTAGAATTCAGCTCTCAACCCATCGGGACCTGGTCTTTTTTTGGTTGGTAGGCTATTGATTGCTGTTTTTATTTCAGCCCTTGCTATTGGTCTATTCAGGGCTTTAACTTCCTCCTGGTTTAGTCTTCGTAGAGTACAAGTGTCTCATATTTATCCATTTCCCTCCTGGTTTACTGGTTTATGTGAGTAGAGCTGTTTGTAGTAATCTCTGACGATAGTTTGTATTTCTGTGGGATCAGTGGTGATATCCCTTTATCGTTTTTTATTGCATCTATTTGATTCTTCTCCCTTTTCTTTTGTATTAATCTGACTAGCAGTCTATTTTGTTGATCTTTTCAAAACACCAGATCCTGGATTTATTGATGCTTTTGAAGGATTTTTTGTGTCTCTATCTCCTTCAGTTCTGCTCTGATCTTAGTTATTTCTTGTCTTCTGCCAGCTTTTGAGTTTTTTTTATCTTGCTCCTCTGGCTCTTTCAATTTCGATGATAGGGCGTTGATTTTAGATCTTTCCTCTCTTCTCTCGTGGGCATTTATTGCTATAAATTTCCCTCTTGACACTGCTTTAAAGATGTCCCACAGATTCTAGTAAGTTGTGTCTTCATTCTGGTTGGTTTTGAAGAATGTCTTTATTTCTGCCTTCATTTCATTGTTTATCCAGTCAACACTCAGAAGCAAGTTGTTCAGTTTCAAAGCGGTTGTGCGGGTTTGAGTGTGTTTCTCAATCCTGAGTTCTAGTCTGATTGCTCTGTGGTCTGATAGCCTGTTATGATTTCTGTCCTTTTGCATTTGCTGAGGTGTGATTTGCTTCCAATGATGTGGTCAATTTTAGAGTAAGTGCAATGTGGTGCTGAGAAAAATGTATATTCTGTGGATTTGGGGTGGAGCGTTCTGTATATGTCTATTAGGTCCACTTGGTCCCACTCTGCATTCAAGTCCTGGATATCCTTGTTATCCTGGATATCCTTTTCTGTCTCGTTGATCTGCCTAATATTGACAGTGGAGTGTTGAAGCCTCCCACTATTATTATGTGGGAGTCTAAATCTCATTTTATGTCATTAAGAACTTGCTTTACTAATCTGGGTGCTCCTGTGTTTGGGGTGTATATATTTAGGATAGTTAGCTCTTCCTGTTGGATTGATCCTTTTACCATTATGTAGTGTCCCTCTTTGTCTCTTTTGATCTTTGTTGGTTTGAAGACCATTTTATCAGAGACTAGGATTGCAACCCCTGCGTTTTTTTGTTCTCCATTTACTTGGTAAATCTGCTTCCATCCCTTAATTTTGAGTCTATGTGTGTCTTTGTATGTGAGAGGGGTTTCCTGAACACAGCACAACGATGGGTTCTGACTTTTTATCCAGCTTCCCAGTCTGTGTCTTTTGATTGGGGCATTTAGGCCATTTACATTCAATGTTAATATTGTTATGTGTGAATTTGATCCTGCCATTTTGTTACTGGCTGGTTTTCTTTCTCATTAGTTGATTCATTTTCTTCATTGCATTTTTGGTCTTTGCCAATTGGTTTGCTTTTGCAGTGACTGGTACTTGTTCCTTTCCATGCTTAGTTTTTCTTTCAGGAACTCTTGTAGGGCAGGTCTGGTGGTGACAGTATCTCTCAATAATTGCTTGTCCATAAAGGATTTTATTTCTCCTTCACTCATGAAGCTTAGTTTGGCTGGATATGAGATTCTAGGTTGAGAGTTCTTTCTTTAAGGATGTTGAATATTGGTCCCCATTCTCTTCTGGCTTGTAGGGTTTCTGCTGTGCGATCTGCTGTGAGTCTGATTGGCTTCCCTCTGTGGGTGACCTGACCTTTCTCTCTGGCTGCTCTTAGCACTTTTTCCTTCATTTCAACCCAGTGAATCTGACGATTATGTGGCTTTAGGTTGCTCTTCTTGAGGAATATCTTTGTGGAGTTCTCTGTATTTCTTGAATTTGAAATTTAAACTGCCTTGCTAAGCTTGGGAAGTTCTCCTGGATAATATCCTGGAGGGTGTTTTCCAGCTTGGATTCATTCTCACCATCATATTCATGTACACCGATCAAGCGTAGATTAGGTCTTTTCACATAATCCCATATTTCTTGGAGCCTTTGTTCATTTCACTCTTTTTTCTCTTTTCTTGCCTTCTTTTTTTATTTAATTGAGTTGGTCTTCAATCTCTGGTATCCTTTTTACTGCTTGATCGATTTGGCTATTAAAACTTGTGTTTGCTTCACATAGTTCTCATGCTGCATTTTTCAACTCCATCAAGTCTTCTATGTTCTCTCAGCTGGTTATTCTAGTTAGCACTTCGTCTAACCTTTTTTCACGGTTTTTGGTTTCTTTGCACTGAGTTAGAATGTGTTCCTTTAGCTCAGAAAATTTGGTTATTATCCACCTTCTGAAGCCTGTTTCTGTCAATTCGTCACATTCCTCAGTCAAGTTGTGATCCTGTGTTGTTGTGGAGTTGTGATCCCTTGAAGGAGAAGAAGTGTTCTGTTCTTTATTGGTTTCATCTTTTTTCCACTGTTTTTTTCCCATCTTTGTGGATTTACCTGGCTGTGGTGTCAGAGAGCTGCTTGATGAGGTCGCCTGTCTGCCTGTGGAGGTGCTACTGGGTTTCTAGGGACTCCTTCAGGTTACTAGGGAAGCTTCCTGTGTCTTGTTTGTTTATACTGGTAGATTAAGCCCACCTCTTCCGCTGACCTGTAGGCACTGCTGGGTTGTCAAGAACACCATCCCATTGATATGTAGGCTTCCTACGTTTTTTTAAAACATGTAGCCCAGTCCCACCCCTCTAGTGGTGGGTTGTGCTGTTCCTCCACTGGGCTGGATCATTCATCTCAGACTGTGGCACTGGCTGCGCAACTCACTAGAGTCAGAGCTTCAGCCGACTGGGGTTTGTGGGGGAGAGTAGGGACCTGCCCAGCCGCACCTGGCCATCTCCCCTTTTCAGATTCCTCTCTGACGTCATGGGGTAGGGGCCTGCCCAGCTGCTCCAGCTTACAGCTCCCTCTCTTTCCAGGCAAGGGGAGGGGAGTGATAGCTCAGTCCACAGGCCACTATTCAACTCTGCACTTGTAATTCCCCAGTGCTTGACTGGCAAAGATTCCCTGTTCTGTGTATTGCTGAGGCTCTGAGGGAAGCGCTGTATCTGGACCAGAGTGCCAGAGGGGGAGCCTCCGACTCACTGGTCCGATACACTTTCTGGGTGAAGCAGCACCCCTCCCTGCCTGGGCCTGCCCTTAGTGGGCTTTGCTCACCATCAGACCAGACCCGTTGAAATGCACCTGGTATCTCGGATGGAGCTAGGAGATCTCTGGATTTCTGCGTCCCCCTCGCTGGGTGTTGTGCGCTGGAGTTGTGTCTAATTGGCCATCTTGGATCTTACTGTTGTGTATTTCTTTATAAAGGATTTCGTCTTTTTCTCAATTTACCCTTCTAAATTCATATGCTCTCCCCAATCACAAGGAACAGTTAAACACCCAGCATAAAATAGTTTAATTTTAAAAGAAATTGATTGATTCATGTGTCTAAAAAGCCATAGCAAGACCTGGCTCAAATGATATAACTAAATGTTTTTTCTTTATATTTATTTATTTTCACATTCCATATTCTCATATCTGACAAATTTATGTCCTCTCTATCTTGGCAGCAGAGTCCTTGACCCATAGGCTTACATTACACCATGTGAGGGAAGAGAACAGGTCATTTCCAGATGTCCCTGTACAGAAGAGAGAGAGTTTTCCTTTCCAGTAGCTTAAGTAAACATCAAGATTTTTGGCTCTAATAAGGTTATTTTTACTTATTTCTGAACAAATGATCAGGATACACTAACTGTAGAGCCAATTACATTCTAACTGCGTGGTTGTGCAATGGGATCATAGGATTTACAAAGAAATATGGATTACCATCCAGAGGAGAAAATGAATGTTGAGTGGTAAGAAAAAAAATGCAAATAGGAGTTTACTTTTGACTTTAAGTCATCGACCCCTCTTTTAAAATTTATATTATTTTATAAATATCCTTGACATAAAACTTGAGTATTTTTATGAAATTCAAACCTACATACTTTTATTTTCTGTAAGTGTATATGAAATTGATTAAAGAGGATATTAGTTTATATCTACCTTTAAAACAGCATTTTAAATATAATTGGTTTTCAATAAAAATTTATGTAATATATAGAAAACATGACTTCATTGGGAAAACCTCTAGAAAAAGATGCAGTTAGCATTTTTGGAAAAAAGTGTTCATAGTAGCCTGTGAATTAGTGAAAGAGTTTCCCCAGGCCCTAAACAGAAATTAAAGTTTTCCAGGATAAAGCATTCAAGGACCAAGAAACGAGGTGAGACCAGATCAAGAAAATTAGGAGATAAAAATGAAGATTAATATGATATTTATAAATAGCTTTTTCTTTTTGTTTGACTTTGGGTGCTTTACTTCTTCTTTGCTACCACCCAATAATGTGCACTTCTAGTTTACGTATTCCATTAGTTTTATTTCTTTTTGAAGCCACTTATATGCCTCTCTTGATGTTCAGACACTTTATAACTTTTTTCGAATGAATGGGAAATATTAAGATTTGCCCTTTTGAGTTGATTATATCCAATTTATTTTCTTTAAGAATGTAACTGAGATATCACTGGGTCTCTCAATATTTTGAAACCAGATGATTGTCTGAAATCCCCAATTCCATGCCCTTTAGAAGTCTGAAATTTTATACAATATGTATTTGAGTTTTTGAGGGCATTATAATCACTCATATTTGCTCTCTTTATTCTACGTTAACGTTGATTTTTATGTAAAATGCATTCTCTTTTCAATGTTTTCACAAAAATCCCACTCATGGTCACATTAATGAAGATTTGGGGTATGTTCAGGAATGGAATCATATTGGCTATTCCAGTAATTTCAAGTTGAACATAAAGTACATCTCTGTGGTTTAAATGCCCTTTGATAGCTTCACCAAAGTGGAATTTCAGGCTCATACCACTCATGGGCTCCTCTCTCCTCCCTCTTCCCGCCAGCTCCTCCAGGCTTCCTCTCTTCCCATCTTTCTTAGAAACACAAGAATCTCCCATTCCCTGCTTTATAACTGCCTCCTCTCTTGGACTCACTTGTCCACCCTGGCCCAATAATCATCTCTTCTCATCTCCTCAAAAGTAAAGTAAATTATTTCATTACCATTGATTTCAGCCTTGACCTCACTTCAGAATGCCGTTTAATAGAGTACTTCACAGTCTTGTGTTGCCAAGAGCTTCCTGTGATGGAAGATCTTACTTCTACATTTGGTATCCTGACTCATTTTGTCCTAATACACTTGTTTGTTTTTTAAGTTGTTTCATAAATTGCTCCAGTTTCTTCTCAAATATGTTAGGTGTAGGGCACTATTTTTTACTGGTTCAGCATTTCCTTTCTCTTAATTTTAATGTTTTTCCTTTAATTGTAGCCCTTAATTATTTTTTTAAAAGCCCACTTTTTAACTGACCTTATTCTTCCTTAATTTTTTTATGTTCTCCTTGAAACCTTAAGCTTTTTACCCAGAGTGCTTAACCATTCATTCATTCACTCAACAAATATATATTAACTACCAACCATAATAAATTAGGCGTGATCTTTCTAGTTTACATGGTTTGACTGCTAAGAGTTTTAGCAGAGGTACAGAGAAAAAGCTGTTAGATGTCATAAGAGATAGTTACCATTTCCCAGTGGGGGACTGAAACAAGGCATTGTACCGTAATTTAGCTTTTGGACTCAGCTTAAGAGACAGGTTTCGGATTTGTGCTGTAGGTGGATTTAAAAAAAGTTGGAACACATTGGAAACAAAAAAGGCACAGGAGGAGGAGTTAAGGAAGAAAGTGCTCTTAACTGTGACCAGGTGGATTTGAGAATAGCCAAACATAAGTGAGATGATTTAGGTCACAATGATTCTAAGAACTGAGTGGGAGTGGATTAAATTTTACCCCCCAATAACATGCTTTGCCTCCCCATTGTTTGATAGTTCTCATCAAACTATTCTTCAATTCCTTTGGCAAGGAGTAGAATCTGGACTCTGGCACCAGAGGGTCGATTTCCTTCCAGTTCTGTTTTCTATTTTTTTTTGCTTTTGGTTCTTTACTTTGAATTCTTCACAGCCTTAGAAAAAAGAGTGCTTGTGGAAACTTTTTCATTTCGTTTTTATATTGCCAAAATTGTATGTACTCACATGGAGAGAGCAGTACTATTGCTCACCTCTAAATATGCACAGTTCCTAGAAGTATTTTAATCAAATAGCTTTATGCCCTATTTTTGCAGTTTCCAATTTTGTTTTCTGTTACTTTGTTTATTTAGAATGTTGCTACCTCTTCCTTTCTTCCCTCTACTTTTTCCCTGTCTTCATTTGCTTCCCACCCATCTTGGATCAACCTCTAATCTGAATATTCTAAATAGATAAGTAAGTCAAGTTCTGTCTCTGAAAATCTCTTGACCAAAAAACACATTAAAAAAGAATATTGTTGAGCCTCGTAGAAACTGAACTTTGTTTCACAAAACATTAAGGGATGCCTTCAAGATTTTCTGTTGAGTTGCATCATTTACTTGAGTCCACTGGGATGATTGTCATTCACAATGTGTGGGCTGGAGACCACAGAAAGGAAATGTTTTGTGTGGAAATGAAATTTACTCTGTGTGTGGCAGTCTGAATAAGTTCCCTTTCTCTTTCACTAAAGCATCTTTACCAAGCCCAATCTAATGTGTTAGTCACAGAACTTAAAGAGAAAACAACAAAGCTTCCAGGCACATTGAGGATTTCTTAGTTCTTTTATCTTTTCGACAAAAGTCCCTCAGTTCCGTCATTTCCTAAGTAAAGAAGTAAGCCTAGTCCGACAGACAAAATTAAATGAACCTAAAGAGCCTAAGGACATTAGTTGTTTGTCTGTGTGTTCATATTAGTTTCTAAAAGAGCTAACTAGGTAATAGGTCAGTCAGGCCCATTAAACTAATTTCTTCTTGATGATTTCAAATTTAGAGACTGATAATAAATGTTGGTTTGACTTTAACAGACTCTGTTAAAGAAATCACCACTTTACAGGCAGTTTTAAATTATTTATTATTTACAAGCCAGACTAATATGGCAAAAAGAAAACAGAATGTTAAGGAACACTAAAGAGGGTATGAGCAGACAAGAAATTCAAGTGTGAAACAGAAACATTAACAGAAGAAAATAGTATTAATACAAAAGATCCAATTTGCATGCATTTGATTATCTACTTGGTTCCTGGGTACTATGGTGAATGTAAGATTGGCCATAATAAATAATATATAAAATTAAATAGCTTTATATATGTAAGATTAACAAGGAGAAATGAGTTCTCCAGGATGCCCAATGGTTTAGTAACTAAACCAGTTTTTTCTGGGCTTTATCGTGTCCTGTTACCCAATCTATGCTTTAACAATATAGTATATGGTTTCTCAACACAGCACTTGGCACATAGTAGGGGTTTAAATGTTTCCGATTGAATATTGCTAGTAAGTGAATTAAGTGTGTTTATCCTTTATCGGAATTTAAAAAACAGCTCTTTAGCCTCTCCGTTTCCTGAGCTCCTCACTTCTGGTGGCCTTTCTCTATTCTATCCTGGAATTTATCATTAGCAATTACTGTGCTCACTCTAAATATCAATTCTAAGCCCTCAATGTCATACATATCACATTCTGATGACCACCTCCTTCTTCAGGACCCCATGGAAACAGCTTTTTGACACTACAAAGCCTACTTTTCTGTTTATTGTTAACCCTCTTTCGGTGCTTTTCCCTCTTCATTTTCTCACATCCATTTCTAACTTCGGTTCTATAGTAGAACACAGTAATCACTGTCTTTCCTGTGCATCCCCTTCCCCGGCTAACTCTTCTTTCACCATCTGGTTCCGGTAAAACTTGGTCTCACTTGCATTCCATTGTCAGACTGCTCTATTCTTTTGAAAAACTGGATAAGGCCAGAGTAAAACATGCCATTATGTTGATGGCTTTTACCTTGATTTTGTAACCGAAAGACTTAAATGATACCCCAACACTTCTTAGAAATCTTACTACACAACCCTGGTCCATTCCCTCTCCCATTCCTCGTGACAACCGTTCTATACCTTCTCTCCAACTGCCAAGCCCACCGCCTTTCATTTTCGCTTCACATCTTGCTTCAAAAATAGAAATGATGAAGAGAGAACATTGGTACCTTACAAACCTCCCAATCTTCTCACATCTGAATCTATTAATTGTATCGTTTTGAATGAATAAATTGCCCCTTTTCTCATCTAAAGTCATTCTTTTTTCTTTCAGTCTTTTTAAAATACTGTTTTACTGAAGTATAACGTACAAAAAAATACGCAATTCACAATTTATAGCTCAATTAATTTTACGAAGTGTAAATACTCATGGATCTACCATCGACATCAACGAATAAAAGGGTCTTATCATCACAGAAACCTCCCTTATATTTCTACCCTCTTATTATTCCCACAACAGTATAAAAAATCCTAGATTTGTCTGGACTGCTTTTAAACTTGAAGAAAATGAAATACAGTGTAAAACCTTTCATGTCTGCCTTCTTAAATTCAACATTGCATCTGTGAGACCCATCCATATTTATAGAGCAGTTTGTTTCCCATTGTTTTATATTTCATACAATAAGCATACATTGCAATTAATTCTACTGCAGATGATATTTACATGACTTCCAGCTTAGACTCAATTAATTTTACTTTAAATATTGTATACATATCTTTGGTGTACATATGTAAGCATTTCTCTTGCATACATACATAGGAGTGTGATTGCTTGGTCATGAGTTCAGCAAATGTTCTGCGTAATTGTCAATGACAATTTTACAGTTCAAACTCCCACTGAGAGTATATGAGAGTTCCTGTTGTCCACATCCTTAACAACACTTGTTATTGTCTTTTTCATTTTTGCCAGTCTAGTTGGAGTAGGGTGTTCTATCATAATATCCTTAACTTGCATTTTCCTGATGATGAATGAGATCAGTCATGTTTTCATATGCAAATTGACCACTTACACTATAGACATATTTAAATTTTTCATTGTCTTGTTTTTTAATAAAAATTCTATTGAGATCATTGTAGATTCACATACAGTTCTAAGAAATCATATAGTGAGATTCCTTGTAGTGTCTCTATTCTGTCCATTAGTCTATTTTTCTATCCTTGCAATACCGCATTAGGAATACTATCTTAATTGCCATGCTTTTCAGTAACTGTTGATGTCTGGTAGTATACATCCTTCAACTTTTTTTGCCTTCAGAAATTTCTTCAACATTCTAAGTCCTTTGTATTTCCCTATACATTTTAGAATGGGCTTGTTTATTTCTACCAAGAAATCTGCTTGAATTTCAGTTGGGATTGTAATTTGTAAGGAAAATGAGCACTTTAACAGTTTGGATTCTTCTAATTGATGACTGTGGTATAGCTCTGCATATATTTAGGTCTTATGTAATTTCTTTCACCATTACTTTCTAATTTGTAGTATAGAAATTTTCATTCTTATATTTCTAGCCATTTTATTTTTTGATGCTATACGCATACATATATGGATATTTAATTATCTTTAATTTTCATTCTGGTTTTCTTTGTTGACATATAGAAATATACTTCGGAATGCCACTAGCAAATGACCCTCACTCCAGAATACAATGCTAAATCTCTGATTTCTTTTTTAATAGTTTAATGCACACTTCTCTGTGGATTATTTTTAGTGATATTCTGGGAGACTAAATGGACTAATGTACCTGTCAATCCCACTGACTGGCCTTCTTCCTTCTTCAAGTACTTTCACTCCCAGGAGAAGTATATCTTGCTCTGTATTCACCTCCTGAAAAATTATTTCATCATTCATAATTGTCTTATTTCTATACTGGTACCTTAAGTAAATAACCTGCTTTATATCATAAAACTAATATAAAGCTTTATGAATGCATACACTATTACTATTCTGGATGAAAATCTAGTTCATTATCCAACATTCCACTGACAGAAGTAGAAAGAATACAGGAAGAACTGAGCAGTAGGGGTCCAGGTTGGAGTCCAGCCTTGCCATGCCCTAGGAGGGACATTCTATGCTCAAGGAAAATCTCTCAAGGTCTCCTCTCTGTTCATGTTCTAGCATCCCTTGACTAAAATGATGACATATAAAGCATTCTTAGAATTTCACTTGAGGCAGATATTACTAATTAATTAGTCAAAGCAAGCATATGAAATGGTATCAATTTGCCAACCCAGGTTCAGACATTGTGCCTCAATTCAGAAATGATAGAATTATGCAAATCTAAAAATGTGACCCTCAAAAGTATGGAATTTCTCTACTTAAGACTGCTCCTCTCCTCAGTTACCCACTCAACTCTGACAAATCATAATTTAGATTATTCCTTATATCCTGAAGCTTCCTTTGTTAAAAGAAATTTTGAACTACAAGCTTTTGAAAGTAATTCACATGGCATGCTGTTAGCATCATCTAGCACAGTCTTTGTTTTCTTCTGCTCAGCTTCCTTTCAGAAGTGCATTTTTACAACTTTCCTCTATCATTCTCATTGACTTTCTGTGCTTGATATGACCTGAAAAACTCTCCTTTCGGAAATTTGTTAACCAGCTTCATGAATTTTATAGTACGGACTGGAAGCACCAATTTAAAATCCAAATGGTCCAATGATAACTTCACATGAGTTTGATCAGTTATTTTAGGAAATTCCAAAAACTGAAATTTCAAATATTGAAATGCAAGAACTTCCTTGCCCCTCCCTGTTTCTACATATAATTAAAATAAAAAGTTTCCTCATGGGAAATATATAAAATATGTTTGTTTTGTTTTGCTTTAGTGGAGAAAGAGAGTGTAAATCTAGAACTAATACTTGGGGGTTTTGTTTGTTTCCACAGAAATAATCAATGATTCCACACTAACAGAAACCATTTGTCCCAATCGAAATAGGCAAAAACACGGTTCCGTTCCAATTTTACAGTTTTTTTCTTTCTTCATGTAACATCTTGGTGATGCAGTGTCTAGACTTTTTGGAACAAGGGATGGTGTCTGGAATTTATTCTGTGGGTTTGAGAATGGTTATTCAGTGCTCCTACACATTCACATGTGAAAATCTAATGATTTCAGAATATGTAAAAGTCATCAAGCTGTTTACTAAATACACACACACAGATATGTAGAAATAGATATATTCATTAATGCTACAAGTTTAAGCTGCTACTTATAACACTGGTGAATGTACAAGGAAATACTGTATGGATTAATTTATGTCATCTCATTGTACTGTGGTCTCGATTAACCCTTATATCAAAAAAATGCAAAACAGAAAACTTGTGTTCATGAAATAATTACTGCAAATATTTTTTTAGCTTTTGTGAGGTTCTAGTAAAAAAATTAGCTTAAGGGATATACATCTATTCTTGTTGTGGTTTTAATAAGTAATCTATGAGAATTTATCAAGTTAAAAGGGCACGATTGCTATCATAGGTTGTTCTGAGTCGTGTGCCATTTATTAGCTGGATAAAATGAAAGTAGTCTCTGAGGCACCCATATCTAACCAGTGTGTGTGCAGCTGTATTATTAAGTCTGACTGTAGTTCATCTGTGCTCTGAAGAAAATCAAACTATGTGCTTGCAGAGAAAACTCAGAGTTATTTGTCACCAATTACCTAAAGCTGGGAGTTGAGCTTACACATAGCTGTAGCCAATTCCTGTAAATACTTGCTTCTAATTTCACAAGACTGTCACTTCTTGAGGATTTACCTTAGAAAGTATGTGTCTACCACAGAAGAACTAGAATGCAAAAATTTTTACCCAGAGATAATAGTCTTAAGGGACATAAAATTCCATAGCATTGACTAGTTTAAAATAACCTGTTCTTAATTTTCAAACCACTTTTTCAAGTTCTGTTAGGTTTTCTGTGACAAAAGAAAAGCAAGCAGAAAGATTTTTTTTTTTTCACTAAAAGATATACACACACATACAACACATTGAACTGAGCTGATCTCAATTATACTGTAAAATCTCCACTGGATCTGTTAAGAAAAGCAGCATAAAAATATTAAGTTACCAAGTATATAAGGTATCCCACCTAGAAGACAACTAGGTATTCTGAGTATGAAGTGAAGGAAAAACAATATGTATGGAAAATAACTGAAATTATCAATCAGTGGCATGTTTCTGTATTTCTTCAATTATTAAAGCCCATTAAAGCAAGTTAGTATTTATATCGCATGGAAAAGATCAGAAGGAAGATCTTAAGACCTTATTTACTTAACTTCAAAAATAATGAAGTAGAATGGAAAAAAATGTGCTGAATAATAGGTCAAAAGAACTGGAAGCCAGAGACCAGAGGATACCTGAGGCCAGGAGTTCAAGACCAGCCTGGATAAGACCCTGTCTCTACAAAAATAAAAATAAAAAAACTTATCTAGGCATGGTGGCACATGCAGGTAGTCCCAGCTACTTGGGACGGTGAGGTGGGAGGATCACTTGAGCCCAGGAGTTTAAGGGTACTATGAGCTATGATTGCACCACTGCACCCCAGCCTGGGCCACATGAGCAAGACTGCCTCTATAAAGAAAAGAAAAAAAGAAGAAAACAACAACAAGAACAACAACAAAAACTGGGGTTTATCCTCATTACATAAGAATCTCAATTTCTCCATCTGTAAAATGGGTGAACCATCTTGCTTGACTCATTGTTGTTCTGAAGAGATGAGTGTGAATTGCACTACAGGCAGTTCCGTTTTGGTCACGTTTACAACTTTATTAAATGTCGTGAAAGAAGTAAAGATACTCTCATTCAGTTTTACTAAAACAAAACACCGATGGAGTTTTAAATAACTCAAGAGTCATTTGAAGCAGCTTAGCTAGGATTCACCTACAATGCTCCTTATTAACTGTACTACCTAGGAACTCCAGTTGGGCAAGGAAAGTCCAAATAATGGAGTAGATACTCGTCTGAACCAGTGGACATTGCTGTATATGGCCATAAGTCATGTTCCTAATGACCTCTAATGCACAGAATATCTCCTGAGAGATGTAGAGAGTGGGGTGAGAATGGATCAGAGTAGCAGTCTACAGAGGGTGCCAGTGACATCCTCTTACGCAAAGAATATGCATGCTAACTCACTGGGCAAGTTGCAAAGTTTACAATTATTAACTTTAGGAAATACTCAAATAGATAAGGGTTTATCCTTTTACTAGTTTGTAGTAAATCTTGGAAAACCATCACCCAAGGATAGAACATGAGCCACAAATGTATCAGTTCTGAACTTAAATTCATGGTTGTAAAAAATATACTCTCACTTGCTATAAATCTACTAGATTTTTGAGATTAAACATTTTCCAGAGTATATTTCTTAGAGCACTAGCTTTAAACAAAACTAACAAACGCTACCAAAAATAAGAAGTTTTGGAAATACAACCTGATCACCTTTAAATAGACTTATTCTATAAAACATGATTTCTTAGGCTTTTTTTAAACTTATTTATGTTACTTTAGGTGCATACTATGTCTGGTATTTCTCCCCATGTTATCCCTCCCTTCCCTCTCCACCCCCCACTGTCTCTTCCCTACCCTGCCCAACTGCTCCCGGTGTGTGATGCTCCTCTCCCTGAGTCCACGTGTTCTCGTTGTTCAACACCCACCTATGAGCAAGAACATGTGGTGTTTGGCTTTCTGTTCTTGTGTCAGTTTGCTGAGAATGATGGTTTCCATATTCATCCACATCCCTACAAAGGAGACAAACTCATTGTTTTTTTATGGCTGCGTAGTATTCCATGTTGTATATGTACCACATTTTCTTTGTCCACTCTATCATTGATGGGCATTTGGATTGGTTCCAGGTCTTTGCTATTGTACACAGGGCTGCAATGAACATACCTGTGCATGTGTTTTTATAGTAGAACGATTTATAATTCTTTGGGAATATACCCAGTAATGGGATTGCTGGGTTAAACGGAATTTCTATTTCTAGATCCTTGAGAAATCACCACACTGTCTTCCACATGGTTGAACTAATTTACACTCCCACCAACTGTGTAAGAGTGTTCTTATTTCTCCACAACCTCTCCAGCATCTGTTGTCTCCAGATTTTTTAATGATCACCATTCTAACTGTCATGCAATGATATCTCAGTGTGGTTTTGATTTGCATTTCTGTAATGACCAGTGATGATGAGCATTTTTTCACATTTGTTGGCCTCATATATGTCTTCTTTTGAAAAGTGGCTGTTCATATCCTTCACTCACTTTTGAATGGGGTGGTTTATTTTTTTCTTGTATATCTTGGTTCTTTGTAGATTCTGGATATTAGCCCTTTGTCAGATTGGTAGATTGCAAAAATTTTTTCCCATTCTGTTGGTTGCCGATTCACTCTAATGATGATTTCTTTTGCTGTACAAAAGCTCTGGAGTTTAATTAGATCCAGTTTGTCTATCTTGGCTTTTATTGCCATTGCTTTTGGTGTTTTAGTCATGAAGTCCTTGCCTATGCCTATGTCCTGGATGGTTTTGTGCATGTTTTCTTCTAGAGTTTTTATGGTTTTAGGTTTTATGTTTAAATCTTTGATCCATCTGGAGTTAATTTTAGTGTAAGGTGACAGGTAGGGGTCCAGTTTCTGCTTTCTGCACATTGCTAGCCAGTTTTCCCAACACCATTTATTAAACATGGAGTCCTTTCCCTATTGCTTGTTTTTGCTGGGTTTGTCAAAGATCAGTTGTAGATGTGCGGTGTTTCTTCTGAGGCCTCTGTTCTGTTCCATTAGTCTACGTCTCTGTTTTGGTACCAGTACCATGCTGTTTTGATTACTGTAGCCTTGTAATATAGTTTGAAGTCCACAGTGTGATGTCTCCAGCTTTGTTCATTTTGCTTAGGATTGTCTTGGCTATGCGGGGTCTTTTGTGATTCCATATGAAGTTTAAAGTGTTTTTTTTTCCAGTTCTGTGAAGAAGGCCATTGGTAGCTTGATGGGGATAGCATTGAATCCATAGATTACTTTTGGCAGTATGGCCATTTTCACGATATTGATTCTTCCTAACCATGAGTATGGAATGTTTCTCCATCTGTTTGTGTCCTCTCTTATTTCATTGAGCAGTGGTTTATAGTTTTCCTTGAAGAGGTCCTTTACATCCTTTGTTAGTTGTATTCCTAGGTATTTTATTCTCTTTGTAACTATTGTGAATGGGAGATTTCTCAGAGTTTTTAATCATATGTCAATATCAATAAGAGGATGTATTATGCAGCATTGCTCAAATACACTGGAACAGAGAAAACTTTATTCTCAGTATAGTTAGTGTTCCAAGGAATACATTGTAAAAAGTACTAAATTAAAGGATATTTAGAACCTGTGTAACAGAGGCACATTACCTATCTGAAATGGCCAGGGAACTGTTATCTACAGCATACTTGCTAGAGCAGTCTTGTTGAAAAGGCAGATACAGGCCAGGCGCAGTGGCTCATGATTGTTATCCCAGCACTCTGGGAGGCCGAGGCTGCTGGATCACTTGAGGCCAGGAGTTTGAGACCAGCCTGGCCAATATGGCAAAACCCCATCTCTCCTAAAAATACAAAAATTAGTCAGGTATGGTGGCACATACCTGTAATCCAGGCTACTGGGGAGGCTGAGGCACAAGAATCACTTGAACCATGGAGGCAGAGCTTGCAGTAAGCCAAGATCACGCCACTGCACTCCACCCTGGGCAACAGAGTAAAACCAGGTTTCAAAAGACGGGGGGAAATAACAGCAACAAAAAAGATGGGTTAGGGTTAAGGTTAATTCAGTTGCTTTCCTTGATTCAGAATCAACATGCCTCTTGGTTACTGAAAATACTAAGATACACCAAACAGTAATTTAGCTTTTTCATGTTTATACATGAACTTAGTATTTGATCTCAGCAAATTTAGAAAAATAAAGGATGAGAAGCTTTCGATTTTTCCACCAAAAAATATTCCTCTAAACTTTATGAATTGAGAAACCCTGTCTTCATTTGATGATTTCAGTTTTGACATTTTGTGTTACTGGTGAAGTTCAGAAACTTAGAAACATAGTTGATTCCATAGAAAATTCAATTATTGAAGAGTAGAACTTGAATTTTCAGGGTGAATGTGTGTGTTAGGAATATGGGTCATACTTCATTCTTATGTAACTGAACATGTAGTTTTATTTGGGCTCCCTTTCTTTATTGCAAAAATAGAAGTTATCCCCAATACATAATTTATTGACTACTGCAACTTAGCAAAAAATGATCTGGCTTCGTTATTCATCCTGATAAGAAAAATTTGGTGGATTAAAGGCATTGGAAAGGAAATTTTAATAGTGATATGAGAACAGAATGGGAGACGGGAACAATAGACTTCAATATTATCTGTAATTCTCTATTTTTTATATTTAAAAAGATGCAAACATGAAAACATGACATTTGCCAATTATGTGAATGTATTACATAACTTTCTTACATTAGTTTACTGCTTTTTTAATTAAAAAAATAAATATTACTAACAATTTATATGATCATTCATTCAACAAATACTAGTTGAGAGCCTACTATGTGATAGGTGCTAGCAATACAAGAGACAGAAAAAGAGACATCACCCCCATCCCCCTGGAGCTTGTGTTTAGATGTGAAATGTAAAACAATGTTTGAAACCTTATTTAGAATGTGTAAAAGGACAAAGTGAGGAAATGGGGTGAATTAACTCATATTGATAATTAAGAGGTAGAGCTGCTGTGGGTACTAAATCAGTAAGCAAAGGCCTTTCCATACTGAGAGGAACTGCCTTAGTTTTAGTGAAAATTGAGTTGAGAAAAAAATATGCACTGGCTATGGGCCACACAGCTAAGCAATCTCATGTGGTATTTCATTTTCTCATGGTTGCAGCTCAAAGTTCACATGCATTTTTCTTTGATTCTCTCTAGTATATGACTGCTGCTGCTCCTATGCAAGGGACCTACATTCCCCAGTACACGCCTGTGCCTCCGACAGCTGTTTCTATTGAAGTAAGTCTATCCCTGTCTAACAGAAAGAGGTTAGAAGAGATACATCTCAGTCACATGCACTGTAGTCCCCCATAACCCTAGGAATGCTCACTTGCAATTTTTGTGCTGCTCTAAAATTTTACATTATAGATTCAGTATATGAAGGTATAAACATTTACCTTGGATGTAGCTGTGTTTTGTTTTGCACATGAAATGAGCTCATCTGCTACAGGGACATGACAGGAGTCTCTTCCAGAAACCAAATCACGACTCCATCAAATTTTAATCACAAATACTTATAAAAGGAAAAAAGTTTACAAGTATGTGAATGAACTAGTTCTCTAATGCCATGTTCCTCAAAGAGTGGCTCTTGGACCAGCATCAAAGGTATCCCTTGAGAGCTTGTTAGAACTGCGGACTTACGGGGCACAATGGCAGGCACCTGTAATCCTAGCTACTTGAGAGGGTGAGGCAGGAGGATCTCTTAGATCAGAAGTTCAAGACCAGCCTGGGCAAAACAGACCCTGTCAGAAGGAAGAAAAAAAATTATAGATTCTCAGGTACTATCCAAACCTACTGTATCTGAGTTTGCATTTTAAGATGACCACTCAGTGATCCAGATGCACATTAAAATTTGAGAGACCCTGGATGAATGCACTACTTCTCAAACTTTTCTGCACATTGAAATTATTTGGGGAGCTTTAAAAAATGTTGATTCCTGGGTCCTATCCCCAGAGATTATGATTCATTTGTCTGGAGTATGGACTGAATATCATATTTTTAAAAGATCTTAGATGATTCTTATGTGTACCAAAGACTAGAAACCACTGCTCTAGGCCAAGAACGTTCACAGGTTTGCAGCTTCTTATAGATAAGAAAGAAACGGTACAACTCTTATTGCTGTGGATATCATGAATGATGATGTCAGTTTGTCTTTAATGGAAGCTTTGCTGCTTTCCTTCTCTCTTTACATTCTGATAAATCCATGCCCTCTACACATCATTTGACTGGACAGAGCTATGAACTACACAGAAATGGAGAAGGCACAGAGCTATGTAGATGGTGGTAACACATTTAGGTATATGTATTCTTCTCTCTTGTTCTAGACATTGCTGTTTTATTACCCTTCTTTCCCCTCTCCTGATGCACATGTGCATTGCAGTCACTGTGCATTCCCTCTCATCAGCTGGGAATCCTTTGGAGTTGTTGTCTTTGCTGCTCCATTTGTTGGCAAGCAACTGGTGTGTTGGTACCAACACTCCACATAAAAATCGACCAAAACTCTCAATCTCTGAGATTGAGGGAGACCTTTATAGACTAAATTGGATCTTCTAAAATGTTTCCTGGTTTTGGTGTGCGACAAATGTGTGTTCATACCACCAAGGTTTGGGAAACCAAGAAGTTCCCATTTTTTTCTTTTCTTTTTTTGAGACGGAGTCTCAGTCTGTCACCAGGCTGGAGTGCAGTGGCACAATCTCGGCTCACCGGCCAGCTCCGCCTCTCAAGTTCAAATGATTCTCCTGCCTCAGCCTCCCAAGTAGCTGGGACTACAGGTGTGCACGACCACGCCCAGTTAATTTTTTTGTATTTTAGTAGAGACAGGGTTTCACTGTATTGGCCAGGATGGTCTTGATCTCTTGACCTTGTGATCCACGTGCCTCAGCCTCCCAAAGTGCTGGGATTACAGGCGTGAGCCACCACGCCTGGCCAGGGGTTCCAATTTTTAAATCTTTCATGTGTTGTAGACCTGTAGGTCTCAAAGAATGTGTCATGTTAAACAGTTTTAATTGTCTTTTCAGAATTTGAAGAATATGTGATTAAATTTCATGTTCTTTGCTGTATTTAGCTGTCAAAAAGCACCAATACCATGAGAAAATTTTAGATCTGGACATTCTAGGCACTTTAAATGTCAACTTCAACCACATATTTGCATTTCCCTGTGTACACCAAAGACATACTTATCTACAAAATTTGACCATTTTGATGATTAAGAGACATATGACTGTGGCTTACTGGAAACAGTCTAATTATAGTTATATTTAGGGATTACAAAGAAATATTTCACTGAGAAAAATATAAATATACTCTGATATCGCCTTGAACTAGTGATTATAAGCATTAATTCATTTTCTATGTAAAAACATTCATTGACCATTTATCAATATCTATAAAGTAAATGCTGGTGGGGAGGGTTCAAAAAAATAATACCAAACAGTAAATTCGGAAAGAAAAGAGTGAATAAATATAGACAGAATTTTCAAATTCTAAAGAAGAAATTTAGAGAATTTCAGTTAGCAACAGAATTAACCAAGAACATTTCAAACTTGACATCACTGCAGGTATCCAGGACTGCAAATACAGCCAGGAACATGTATTGAGATAGATGCTCTGCTTAGGCTACTAACAACCAAATAAAATCACCTGTGCCTCTGTGGGATCCAAAAATATATTCCTGATTATGACCATTTCCAGAAATCCACTCTTGCCAGCATCTGTGAGAAACAAAAACAGAAAAGGTAAAGGAAAAGCAAACCAAAATTAAGGTTAAGTCTTGTTGTTGTTTTTCTAAAACTTCTCAACGATTTTCAGTTTGTATCCTGGAAAACAAAACAAAATCAAATCAAATTACTGAAGAGAAAACCACCTACTTAATTAGCATCCTTTTAAAAGATTTCCAAACTTTGATGTATATTTTTATTAAGTTCAGGTTCCATTGTTATGCCAAATGGTATAGACATGATCCAGTGAACTATGCCAGGAAAATGTTTGAACATACAAGTTTTTATAGGAATCCTGAAATGAGGATAAATTGTTATTTATTGTGGACAAATGTGTAAACATCATTTAAAAGTTCCAAGTACAGGCAAAATTATTTTACGACCACTTCTCCAAGGACTTCAGCTGGCAAGGCTTCTTCATGTCACATTAGGATGAATTACTTATCCCCTATCTAAATGTGCTCTCTGGGTTTCCTCTGAGTACGTATTGTGACTTCATATAGCTGAGGGCATCTCTACTCAAGCCAAAGAGAAGAGGGGTACTTACAGCCCATCTAGAGAGGGCCCTTTGCTGAAGCAAGTAAGGCTTTTCTGTTATTTGCCTCCTTAGGGTGTTGTTGCTGATACCTCTCCCCAGACAGTGGCACCTTCATCCCAGGACACCAGTGGTCAGCAGCAACAGATAGCAGTGGACACATCTAACGAACATGCACCTGCATATTCTTACCAACAGTCTAAGTAAGTCTGGGCTGTGCTAAGCTCTTTTCCTCAAGATCAACCATCTTGACATCACTTTCTCATGTTGTATCTGTTACCTCTTGCTGAAATACAAACCATCCCAAACTTAGCAACAAGCATTTATGTAGCTCATGATTATGTGGGTTTGAAATCTGGGCTAACTTTGGGTGGATGGTTCTTCTGATCTTGACAGGAATCAAACATCTAGGAACAGCTGCTGATTGTTTATGCATCTCTGCTTCTGGGTATTGCTAGGTGTTGGATGTGTGATGGAAGTGACTGGGCCATATGTTTCTGATCCAGCAGGCTAATTCACATGGAAGTCTCAGAATTTCAAAAACAGCAAAGAACAAGCCCGAATGTACAAGTACTCTTCAATTCTGTTTATTACTAATTTTCTACTGTCTTATTAGCCAAAGGAAGACACTTGGCCAAACAGTCAATGTAGCAGTTCGCTTTGAAAAAGCTTGAAATAGAGAGAGGCATTGCAGGCATTTTAAAAATATCTACCGTATTTATTATTGGAAAAATTATAATTTTCCTCCCTGAAACTGAATAGAGAGCCTGCATTTTGGTCTCGGTCTTCTCTTAAATGAAGACAGTTACATTCCCCTTTGTAGGGTTACTTTGAATACCTAATTAAATGTCCATGAAAAAGAGTATTTTAAGTTATAAAGCAATAGAAAATATGGTCCTATTCAGGAATAAAATGGCAAGTATTTTCAGAATTACTCTGTAAATCCTTAAATCACTCATAATGCAAAGTACATTTACCTTTGTGTTGAGTAAATATTTGGAAAACTCTGGTAAGGTTTGAGGGCTTTTTATTGAAACCGAAAGAATTTATACAAAAGGAAAGGCTTTATACAGGTGTCTTGGCATGCAGACTATTCAATTTTGTACATAGCAATCAAATCCCTGCATAGCATATCCCCAGATAATACTGACTGGCTACAGAGTGCTGCTCCATTATTTTAAATAATAATTTTTCTTGTTACAGAAAAAAAAATTATTCTGATATTTGTTAAAACAATAAGGAAAACTTTATTAGGTTGGTACAAAAGTAATTGCTGTTTCTGCCATTAAGAACTATTGCAATAGGCAAGAGAGATCACGTTTAATTCAGAACACAGCAAACACAGCTGGGGATTTGCAGCCAACAAGCAGAGAGCAGGGGTCAGTGAGTGGAGACTTACTAAGAGAAGACATCAGGAACAGGGGACTTACTGCTCAACAGAGGCCTTGCTGAAGGCAGATCAAGAGATGATAACATCAAAGGTAGGGGATGAGAAGGATGAGAAAATTGATCAGATATTGTGTGTGGTCATATCCAGGATAGGTTATCCGTCTCTTTAAACTGACTTAGCAAGATTCTTGCTGAAACTAGGCTATAAAGAACTGGCAAGAATGGGGGCAAAGTCTATGCATACTCAAGAAGGGGACTCAGAGTAGCCTGACTAAAATTTGAGCAAGAAGAGAGTCTTTGTCACTTTTTAACCTCAATATACATTAAGAGATTTGTTAGATTCATCAAGACAATAAACTGCTTTATGTGTGGTTTAGATCTAAAGTCAGCCTTATAAATTCTTACAAATTAAATTTTCTCAGAATATGACTTAACCTTACAAATGTAAGGTATTATTATGATTGCTGTTATTACTGTCAATAATGACTTTCAGAAAAGATCGTTCCTGAGGAAAGCAGTATGTTGTTGTTGGTTTAATTGACATAGCTTGTGTGAATCACATTTATGTGCAAAACTAACACTGTCGTAGACTCTGAAACTCACTCCTATCCAGGCATATTGAACATTTTTTTCAGTCTGGTCAATGGGTTATATGTGGGGAAAGGAGCAGATATTGGCTATGTATAAGCATAGTGGGAGATACTGTGGGTAATGGGAAATTTTGTGACCATTTGACTGAGCCACAGGGTACCCATGTATTTGGCCAAACAGTATTTCTGGGCATATCTGTGAGGGTGATTTTGGATGAGATTAACATTTGAATCAGTTAAAGCAGATCTTCCTCCCCAGTGTGGGAGGCCCTATCTAATCAGTTGAAGCCAGTATAGAGCAAAAAGTTGAACTTCTCATGAATGAATAAGAAGTAACCCCTGCTACTTGACTGCTGGAGCTACAACATTGGTCTTTTCCTTTGGACTTAAAAATATTGGCTCTTAGGTCTTGAGCCTGCCAGCTATGGAACTAGAATTTACATCAACTCTTTTAGTTCGCAGACTTTCAAACTCAACCTAGAACTACACTATTGGCTGCTCAGTCTTAATAATAGTGTGAGCCCATTTCTTATTCAAGAAAACAAAAATTCTCTCTCATATGCATTATATATATATATGTGTGTGTGTGTGTGTGTGTGTGTGTGTGTGTGTGTGTGTGTGTATTTACATACATACACGCACACACACACACAGTTACTTCTGAAATTGGCTTTCTGATTTGATTACAGATACTAATGACTATTTCTAGTACTAAAGAGTATTTATATTCCATGACATGATCTGGCAATGGAGATAGGCAAAATATCTCAATTAGATACGCCTAATCAACCGCTTTTAAGAATCAAGGAGATGGGTAACTATGTATATGACATTTTCAAACATTTTTGGCAAATCAATGAATATAATATGATTGATTGATTTTCCTAATGTCACCAGATATAGTGGGAAAAGAAGAAGATGCATTCAGGGATTCAGATTTTCAGCTAAAACACTGTATAAACGATTTGAAGGTTTCTATGTCTGCCTTGAAAAGCTCTTTATTTCCTGTAGCCACATGGCTAAGATTGCTGAAAATCAAACCCAGAATCTCATCCTATGACAGGCTGAGTTACAATAAAAGCTCAACTCCTAATCTCATGAGTATCTACTGTTAAAGTAAGGGCATTAATTGAGAGAGAGTGGGATCTTGTAAGTTGGCATGACTATATGGAGGAAGAACCTAATTAAGCTGGGAACAGTGAGCCCCTAAATATGATGAGTATTCGTTGCCAGGGGAAGAAGCCTCCCCATGCCCAGTGAGAATAGCTTCTCCACTACAAGTGGGAGTGATCTCTCTACCCCTGTGTGAGGATATTAACCCTGCATTGCCTGAAAAAAACTGTAATGGCCTCCCTGAGCCAGCTGTCATATAAGACAACGCTCAGTCTTCTTAGGACTCACCTCCACACCTCTTTGCTTCTAGATCTATAACTAGCCTGAAGCCTAACAAGCCCCTAAAGGTGAGGTCCAAAATATCACCCATAAGCAGGTGAACTACACTTCAGAAGAACTGCTTGCATTTTTTTACTTCATACAGACAGAAATTTAGGGAACACAGGTGGAAATGGATATCAATGATGTGAGATAATAATGGAAGGAACAAAACATTGGATCAACCCAAAGTAATTGACATGGGTTCACTAAGCATAGCTTCTGCATTTAATGTTGCAACTCAAGGAGTTATAAAGACCCCGTTAGTTTGGTTGCTTGACTAAAACATGGAATAAGAGATGACCCACAGCGAGCTAGCTGGAAATGGTAGTCCTGCCTTGTCTAACCTAGAGGAAGAGATTCGAAGGCTTAGAGAGGTTTTAATATTAGAGTGTATTTATCATTGAAGACCTACTCACCCACGCTGGGAGGGTCCAGAAGACATTTCAGCACAACTATAAGAAATGCATATGTGAGGAGAGCCTTGGCATCCTTGAATAACTTGGCAATTGTTCTTCTTTGTAGCCTAGAACTTACAATGGGAACTATAGTCACTGAATTGGGAAACGTAAATACAATTAGAGTTATTCGATCCTGAGTGGCTGAGGCCAGGTGGCAACACTCAGTGACTAAAAGCAAGGTTGGCATGGTTACTGTAGTGGACAGCAGAGACAAAACAGCAATCAGAATTGTCTGACTCATGCAGAGTTATGACACTGGCTGGCTGATCATAGTGTTCCTGAAAGTGAAATATGTAGAAAGTCTAAATTCTTATTTGCTTTGTAAGCAGAAAAATTCAGGTCAGGTGAATAAATGTCTAACTTAAATCATAAAGACAGAGATTCATTGACACTTCAATCACTTCCCAGATGTGAGCCAGTTTACAGAGCCAGAATCCAGTGACTGAAGAGGAGGTTGGGTTTCCTCAAAGACAGACACTGATAAACTATCAAAAATGTATACTGTTAATTTTTCTCTCAGTCTTCCCATAAAGGACCTATTGCCTCTGACCAAAGAAAAGAAAAAGGATCTATTGGACAGAGGCTCTGAACTGACATTAATTCTGAGAGACTTACAATGGCACCATGGTACACCAGAGTATTGAACTCAGGTCCTTCTCACAGTGTGTTCTATGAATCCCCAAGCCCACCTGGTGGTTGTTTCCTTAGTTCTGGACCACTCAGTAGCTCGCAGAGTCCCCACATTGGGTGGGTCCCCTGACTTGTAGAATGAGGACTTTTATGGTAGAACAGGCAAAATGAAGGACACAAGAACTGCCTCTACTTGGGAAAAATAGTAAACCAAATTCAATAATGCATTTCTAGAGGGATTGCAAAATTTAGTGCTACTGTCAAGAACTTGAAACATGCATGGTTTTGATTTCCATTATAACTCCTTTTAACTTGTCCATTTAGCCTGTGCAGAAGACAGATGGAACTTAGAGAAGGACAGTGGATTATTAGAAGCATACTGTTTTAGTCTGTTTTCATGCTGTTGATAAAGACATACCCAGAACTGGGTAGAAAAAGAGGTTTAATTGGACTTACAGTCCCACATTCTGAGGCTGGAGAGGCCTCAGAATCATGGCGGAATGTGAAAGACACCTCTTATCTGGCAGTGGCAAGAGAAAATGAGGAAGATGTAAAAGCAGAAACCCCTGATAAAACCATCAGATCTCATGAGACTCATTCACTACCATGAGAACAGTATGGGGGAACCTCCCCCATGATTCAAATTATCTCCCACTGGGTCCCTCCCACAACACATGGGAATTATGGGAGTACAATTCAAGATGAGATTTGGGTGGGGACAGAGCCAAACCATATCACATACCCAGGTGGTGATTCCAATGGCAGTGGCTGTACCTGTGCAAATTAACCCACCCCTTGGTACTTGTTAGGCATCTGTTGATCTGGCACATTCCTTTGTTTCCCCACTACTATCAGTACGACCCACCAGAAACAGTTTACAGCTTTCAAGGCCACCAATATACCTCCAATGTCCTACCTCGGGAGTATATTAGCCCACGTCACAATTTAGTTTGCATGAATCTTGATGGTTTCTCCCTTCTGCAAGATGTTATACCGGCCCATTACATTTATGCATTATGCTGATTAGATTTAATGAGGTAATGACTACTCTAGATTTACTAGTAGAACATTTGTGTGTCTGAGACTGGTAAATAAATTCAACAAAATTTCAACGGACTTCTATCAGTGATTTTAGAGGTCCAGTGTTGCAGGGCTTGTGGAAATGTATCTCTAAGGGTGAAAGGTAAGTTTCATCGTGTTGCATCTAGTATCTCCTATCACCAAAAAAGACATAATGCTGAGTGGTTTCTTTGGATTTTAGAGGCAGTATATGGGCGTGTTACTCTCACCCATTTACTGAGTGACACAAAGAACTCCTAGTTTTGAATGGGACCGAGATTAAAGTTTTCACAACAGGTCCAGGCTGTGATGGAAGCTGTTCTGTCATTTGAGGCATATAATTCAGCACATCCAATGGTTCCTAAAGTGTCAGATGCAAATAGGGATGCTGTTTGGAGGCTTTGACAGGCCCCTAGAGGTGAATTACAGTGAAGGCCCTGAGGATTTTGGAGCAAAGCTCTGCCATTCTCTATCCATAACTACTTTCCTTTTGAGAAACATCTCTTGGCTTGCCACTGGGCCTCAGTAGAAACCGAACACTTAACTATGTGCAATTAAGTTGCCCTGTGATCTGAGCTACCTGTCATGAACTGGGGGTTGTCTGACCAACCAGGCCATAAAGATGGACATGCAGTACTCCATCATAAAATGGAACTGGCATGTACACGATCAGGCTTGAGCAGACCCTGAAGGCACAGAAAGCTACATGCAAAAGGGGCCCAAATATCCATGTCTCCCACTCCTGCGCCCCTGCCTACTCAGGCCTGGTCTATAGGTGGCTCTGCTTAATACTCAGGCACAACTGACAGTGGGCAACCAAGGCACTGCCATCTCTTCCTGGGCCAACCGTGAGGGACAGCAGTGAAGTGAAATCCTTTCCGCGGGTAGAACTTATATCAGTGCATCTGGCTGTTCACTTTGCTTAGAAGGAAAAATGGCCAGAAGTATGATTATATACTCAATCATGGGCTACAGCCAGCAGTTTGGTTGGATGGTCAGGGACTTGGAAAGAACATGATTGGGAAACTGGGAACATATTTGTGGAAAAAGTATGTGAAAATATTATGGAGGAAAAAATAAATAAATAATGGGAAGACATTGATAGTCATGTGAATGCCCATCATAGGATCACCTCCACAGAGGAGAATTTTGATAATCAAGATATAAGATGATATCGTCTGTGACTATGAGTCAGCCTCTTTCCTTAGCCATTCCTGTCATTGGCCAATGGGCTCATGAACAAAATGGCCGTGGCTACAGAGATGAAGGTTATGAGTGAGATCAGCAACATGGACTTCTGTTTACCAAGGAAAACCTGGCATAGGCACTGCTGAGTGCCCAATCTGCCAGCAACATATCCCTGATATGGCACCATTCTCTGAGGTGATCAACCAGCTAAATGGTACTGAGGATGATTACACTGGACTACTTCCATCACGAAAAGGGCAATGTTTTCTTCTTACTAGACTACAAAGTTTGCCTTTCCTATGTATAATGCTTTTGCCAAAACTACCGTCAATGATCTTAAAGAATGTGTTATCCACCATCATGTTATCCTACACGACGCTGCTTCTGATTAAGGAACTCATTTCACAGTAAATAAGGCATGGCACTGTGCCCAGGCTCATAGAATTCACTGATCTTGCCACATTCCCCACCATCCTGAAGCAGCTGGCTTGATGAACAGCGGAATGTCCTTTTGAAGGCTCAGTTTCAATGCCAGTTAACTGCCAATATCATGCAGGGATTGGTGAAGGATTTCTCAAAGGCTGCATGTGCTTTGAATGAGTACCCAACATATATGGTGCTGGTTCTCCTATAGCCAGGTTTCATGAGTCCAGAAATTAAAAGATAAAAATGAGAGTGGCACCACTCACTATTACCCTTAGTGACCCACTAGCAAAATTTTTGCTTCCTGTTCTAATGACATCATGTTCTGCTGGCCAAGAGACCTTAGTTGCTAAGGAGGAATGCTTCCACCAGGAGAGACAACAATAATTCCATTGAACTAGAAGCTAATACGATCCACAGCCACTTTAGACTCCTCATGTTTCTGAATCAACAGACAGATAAGGGAGTTACTGTGCTGGGTGGGGTGGTTGATCCTGAGTAACAAAGGAAAAATGGACCAATACTCTGCAATGGTGGTAAGGAAGAGTATATCTGGAATACAGGAGATCCCTTAGAATGTCTTTTAGTGTTACCATGCCCTGTAATTAAAGTCAATGGAAAATTACAGAAACATAATCCAAGCAGGACTACTCACTCAATCCAATGACCCACACCCTTCAGGAATGGAGGTTTGGATCACCCCACCAGGTAAAGAATCATGACCAGCTGAAGTACTTGCTGAAGGCAGAGGGAACACAGAATGGATAGTGAAAAAAAGATTACTATAAATATCAGCTATGACCACATGACCAGCTACAGCAAAGAAGACTGAAGTTATCATGAGTATCTCCTCCTCACCTTTTCATGAATACATTTGTGTATGTGTATGTTTATATGTTAACATGTATATTAAGCAAATATCTTACTCTCTTACCATGTATCGTAAGGGATATTGACTTTGTTTCATGGTATTTAAGTATTACTCATTTTACCTCAGTATTTAAGTTATAAAATATCAAAGAGGAGAGTAAACATCAAAGACTTTACCTCTATTTCTGTGAAAGGGGATAGTGTGTTTTTGGTCATATGTAGGATACTGTGTCATGTTATAAGGAATCATGTCCTTGCTATGGTCTTTACTTGAAGATTAAATATGGTTTGTGAAGAAGCATATGAATGCCAAGTTGACAAGAAGTGAACTTGTGATAGTTGATTTTATGTGTCAATTTGACTGGACCATGGAATACTCATATTCGATCAAACATTATTTCCGGATGTGTCTGTGAGGGTGATTGTAGATGAGATTAACATTTGAATCAGTAGACTGAGTAAAGCAGAATCCCCCCGCACCCCTCCTCCTACTGCTGCCCCAGTGGGGGATGTCCTTATCCTGTCAGTTGAAGGCCTAAGCAACAAAAAGTTGAGCCTCCTCTGAATAAAAGAAAACTCCTGCCTAGCTGATTAAGCTAGAACAGTGGCCTTTTCCTGCCTTTGGATTTGAACTGAAACATTGGCTCTTCTTGGGTTCGAGCCTGCCAGCTCTAGGACTTAAATTGACATCATCAGCTTTCCTAGTTCTCCAGCTTTCAGGCTGAAACTGGAACCACACCATCAGTATCAGCTCTCCTGGGTCTCTAGTTTGCTGACCACAGATCTTGGGGCAAATTCCTTATGATACCTCCTATTTCTGTTTCTTTAGAAAATTCTAATAGACTGTTTGCCAGAAGCACCTCTTAAGACTCAGTGAGTAGGTAAAACTGGCTGTGGTTGTGCCAAAACACAATAAGGAAATGAATGATTCTAGAACCTTCCTGCTAACATTTAATGAAGTCTGGCTAAATGAAAAGATACTTTCATTTATCCAATCAACAATTACTGTGACCTAGCAGCATTCTAGGTGCTAGGGAAAGACTAATGAAAGAGGCAGATGCCTCCCTCACTCTCTTGGAGTTTACTTCTAGTACTAGATGTATAATCAATGGATAAATCAGAAAATAATGAAAAAAAGACAGAACGACAGAGCAGATTATTTTGATAGAAAGTTACTGAGTACTTTAGGTACCAGAGGAAGCCTGTCTTACAGTCCTCAGATCTGAAAGACAATTAATTAGAAACTAATCTCGGAGAGGTCTGGAGAAAAAGTGTTTTAAGCAGATGAAACAGGAAGTTCAGAGGCCCTGAGGGGCCACCTGAGGCATGAATGTCCTGAACTAGAGGGGAGAGTAACAGGAGGTAAGTCAAACAGGCCAGCTCTTATAGAGCTTTTAGCCCTTGGCTACTTGGCTTTGTGTCCAGTAATTATATACTTTTTTATATTCTAAATGAGTCAGGAAACTTTTGGAAGGTTTAAAAAAAAAAAAACAGGAATGACATGATTTGACTTAAATATCAATGAATCCATTACCAATGCAGGCTGGGCAGAGAGGAACATGTTTCAAGGATGGATTTCACGATGCAGATTATTCCCTTTCTTGAAACTGTCCAGAATCTCCTCCTCTCCCTGCCTGATTAAAGAAGCTTTAGTTGCTTCTGTTTGTGAGCCTCCAGTGAAGGGCTGTCTTCTTTCTCAAGGCTGTCCCTACCCAGATGTAAGGCACCTTTGCCTAGTCATTATATGATGTGGTGGGGAAGCAGGTGTTTTGCCTGATTGAAAGATGGCATCTCTGCCTCTCATGGATTCTAGCGACAGCCTCCCCATCACCTCCACACACAGGTCCAGCTTCATCATAGTACCAGCATCATGCCGGGATTGTACTAGGAGACAGAATCCCTGCCCTTCAAGGCTTACGATCCAGTACATGATTTAGATTTACATATGAGTTATCTCTATCTATCTATCTATCTATCTATCTATCTATCTATCTATCTATCGCAATGAAGAAAATAAAAACTGTCTTCAAAAGTACTGTAGTAATGGAATGCACATCATTTTCTTTTCTGGCTGGATAAACATTGATGGAAGTTTTGGCAACCAGATCTGGGTCTTATGGGAAAAAGCAATGTATTAGGCAGAATAACAGTTTGACCAAAGTCCAGGGGTGGGAAAGCTCCGAGTATTTGTCTGAGAAATGAAGCAGACTCGTAGAATAGTGTGAAAAGGCTGATCTGACCCAGATTCTAGTATCATGTGTCATACTGAGGTGCTTGGACAGCGTTTTCTTCATTCTATGAGTGCTGCTTCAGCTGAAGTTAGACAATGGACTTGGAAGCATTGAAAATCCACAGTCCTGTTATTTCAGTGATTCACACAGGAGGAGGTAAAGGTCTGAAGTATGATGGTAGTGGATATAATGGTGGCGTGGGAAAGTAGAATAGGGAAAGACTGAAGAAAAAAAACAAGTAAGACTTAAAAATTCCAAGCAAAAAGATGAAGTTACTGATGCCATTAACAGAGGCAGATGAACTACAACCCCAGAAGAACCTGATATTTGGAGAAAGACAAGGAATCTAATCATTCAGAAAGCACCTTGGAACATAAAATATTTCAGTGGTGTGGCGTGTGAAAACCACTTGCATTGCCCTAGGGACATTAAAGCTGGAGAAAATTTAACATGTCCTGCTAATATTCTCTTCTTTGATGTGATACAAAGTGCTAGAAGTTTTTGACTTAAAACAACAATAGCAACAAAATTGAATAAAGCAAAATGAATAATCTAAATAAAATAAATTTGTGAATGGCAATCACTCCTGAAAATTACTGTGACTCTAAGTTTGTATCAATTTTAGCCACAATAAGATGCAAGATTCTTCAAAATTATTCAAGGAAGACACTGAGAATTGAGCTGAGCATCTGGGTAATAAAAACTGGGTTCCTTTTCATGGATAACCATCACTGGGAAAAGTTTAAGGGGTATATGAGCACCCACAGAGGCACTTACTAAATATTTAACAAGCATTGATTAGAAAGCAGGCACAACACAATGTATACAGTTTGCTCTGCATACTTGAAGTCTCAGCCCTGTTTTTAGAAATAACCTGACCATATCTTACATAAAAAATTCACTCTGGTTAAATCTGACCATTATCTAGAGGTAGGGTGATGTTATCTTTACAGAAGCCACCAGAAATTATTCAGCGACAGTCCAATTTTGAGGTCAAGCTCAAACAACATCCTAAAGTTAGTTATATGCTACAAATTTCCCCCCATTTTTAATATTTTTAAAGCTTTTCTTTCTTTAAAAACAACACAGACGGGGTTTCACTCTGTCACCTAGGCTGAAGGGCAATGGTGCAATCATGGCTCACTGCAACCTCAAAGTCTTAGACTCAAGTGATCTTTCCTCCTCAGCCTCCCAAGTAGCTATGGTTACAGGCAGGTACCATGTTGCCTCGTTTTCCCCACATTTTTATTGTATCCTTCCTTCCTTTTCTCATAAAGTGGAGAATATCTGCAAAATAATTTACCCAATCCACATTATCTTGAATACTCCCAAGTTTCACAAATGGCAGCTCATTTCCGGCGTCATTATGCTAATTAACATGCTTCCCCTTTCATCAGGCAGCCCATTTCTAACCATTATTATGTTAATTGAGATACAATAGCTTTAAGTACTTGTACAAACCTCTGGCCTTTCTCATTAAATGCTAGCTGACCTCCTGTGGGGTGTGAAATTCTGATTAGGGCAGCCAGTGTTCCTGAAAAGTAGCTTAACCCATTATACATACATTTAACATCACAAGGTCTACACTGAAAACATTGTAAAGTACAGACTTCACAACAGAAGACTGAAAAGAACAGTTTGAGGAATATAAATGATGTGCCTATTAAAGGACTATATTTGGGATATTTGTTGGCAAATATTTAGTATTACAAATTCCACATTTCAACATAAATCAAAGTACTTCACATTTTAGTATTTATGAAGATTCTCCCTTCCGCCCCCCATTGTTAAAAGAGGCTACTTGAGGGACAAAAGAGTACATATTGGGTCCAGTGTATACTGCTCAGGTGACAGGTGCACTAAAATCTCAGTAAATCTCACTATAGAATTCATTCATGTAACCAAAACCATTTGTACTCCAAAAACTATTACTATTAAAATAGTAATAAAAAAGAGGCTGCTAATGCAAAAGGATTCCAGGTTCTTATCACAGAAGGAGGAAATAACTGGTTTATGTTGGAAATTCTATGGAAATTCCAATTCCCACCTAAGTTATCTAGTTTCCTTTGTGCTATGTAGGAAACGTTAAAAATAACTAGATCTGAAAAGTGTCTTCAGTCAAAGTTAAACTCTGATATGTGGAATCAGAAGTCCTTGGTTCACATTTCACCTTTACCACTTCCTAGTTATCACTCAGCCCTTTGGAGCCTCGTTTTCCTCTTCTTTGCAGTGGGAGGATTATATCAGTGTTCTCCAAAGGGTGATAATTAGGTCTCTAGTGCTAAGGGAGTGCCACTGTGCCCTGGATTTGGGGTGGGAGGGAAGCTGTCTCTGGTCAAATTCTGTGGGATACACTGTAAACTAAGTGAAATGCTTTGCTTATTTCATTTTTCTTCAAGGTCACTAAAATACTAATTGACATGACCTCCTAGAGCATGGGATAAACATAGCATATGTTTTATTTCCAGAAAGATTAGGGTATGTGAGGCCTTCCTCCCAGGGAATTCTAAGAGACTTTTCAAAAATTATGTTTATATATGTACACACACACACACACACACACACACACGTAGAGAGAGCACGACAGAGAGAGAGAGTCCCAGAGTCTCACTCTGTCACCCAGGCTGGAGTGGGTGATCTCAGCTCACTGCAACCTCCACCTCCCGGGTTCAAGCAATTCTCCTGCCTCAGCCTCCCAAGTAGCTGAGATTGCAGGCATGCACCACTATGCCCAGCTAATTTTTGTATTTTAAGTAGAGATGGGTTTTCACCATGTTAGCCAGGCTAATCTTGAACTCCTGGGCTCAAGTGATCTGCCCGTGTTGGCCTCCAAAGTGCTGGGGTTACAGGCATGAGCCACTGTGCCTGGCATCCAAGATTTTTAAAAATTAAATTATGAAATAAGTCTAACAAATTTTCATGTATATGTTATAATCTGGATACCTGTGCAAAAGTTTACATTCAAGAACAATTTTTAAAAATATTCATGCCCTTCTTTGTGGGTGCCCTAACCACTTCTTTAGTTTACCTGTGAGTAATCCAGTAGTGGGAATACAATGTGACATTTTTACATACCCCGGATCACAGAATCCCACTTTTTACATAGCATTACATGAAGCTAGTCTGTCAGGAATTATTCTGGAAAACACGGCTTCATTTGGCTCTAAGACTTCCTCCTGCTCAAAAAAACTGGATTTCTAAAATTATGGTTTGTTACCCTCCAATCTATTCACTTTTTTTTTTTTTTGAGGGAGGAGGAATGATGAGAGGATTAAAAACCACACTATTTTTAAATTCAGTGAAATTCCTACTTTAACACATTTTAAGGTCTATCTAAGGTCTTCTAAAGTCTATCACTGTGACCTTAGAAGACCTTCATCTCAACCTTGATATTGCAAGTTCTTTCTATTCTTCAAATCTTCTCTGGCTAACGGAACTGCCATGAATACCAAATTTCTATACATTGTCAGTATATTAATGATGAGCAAATTATGTCCTTTAAGCTTGTGAGTAATACATTCTACATATTAATATATTGTGAGTAATGATACACTGTATGTGCACCATGTTTTACAGTTTGCAAATGATTTCCATACTCATTATTTCTTCACATTAATTCCTGTTTTCAAGTTGTAACCCACTGTATTTCTAAAATGTCCAGCTTAAAATGTTCTTGTTGCCCATGATCCTAGCCTAAAAAATTTAGAACCCTTCTTTTTTTAGGAATATCAGTGCAATCCATAATTATGATGTAACTCTGCACACGCACATCTATTCCAGGACAGAGGAGCGGGGCAGGAGTGAATTCAGGGCTATTAAATGGCAACATCCTTTTTCCTTCGGACTTCAGCTAGCAAACAAGAACTTGCAAAATACAACCATCTATTTGCCATCATTGATTTTCATGTGGCAGTGGGGCCACTTTAGGACCAAGCAAATTATGGGAGATGGCTATTGGAAACATTTGTGTACAGTTATAAAATCTAAAGTAGTTTCAGCCTAGCTCATAAATATCAATTCTTTTGAGACAAGTGAATATCAAGTACTTGAGCTTGATGGGTCAGGTATTCTAGGCACTGTAGTCCACTGAGTAAGACATCATTCTCTTTAGCAGCTGCTAAAGAGATTCATGGTGTTTTAGGCATTTTCGTTTCAGTACGCGTAATACCGGAATGGAAGATGGGAGTGGGAACAAAGAACAGACTCTCCCCAACCACAAACACACACACACACAACTATATAACCAAGAAAAAAAAGTTTTGTTCTCATAGTAATACAGATTTTTAGAAATAAATGAAGTCTATAGTTTGCAAAGCTAGAGATAGTTAAAATATAAACCATGGTTCCCATGACTACCGCTAATAAAATTTTTCTTATTGTTGCTACCATAAGAAACTTGTAATCGCTTTACTTCTTAGAAGAGACCTCACTTTCTCATATAACACAGAAAAAAAACCATATTTCTAGGGACTAAACTATTGATAAAAATTGAATATTTGATCTATCAACTAGTAGCTTTCCTCACATGATTTTAGGAAGAAATCAATCAGGTTCGTAATAGCCATAGCTAGCTCATATTATGGCTTTTTGCAAATTAGGAAAAGAAGTCCTTTCTGGGCCATCTCAGGCTTAACGATACAGAGTTTAAAGCACTGCTGAAGGTTTTTTGAGAATTGGGGTGACAGCTCTGCTCCGGGGTACATGCCTTGGGGAGCAGATGATGGGCTGAAATTTAGTCCCTACTCCCTCAGCCATGCATCTTGCATAGTGAACAGTCTGTAAAACTGTACATAGTAACACTCAGCCATATTTAGTAAATTAAGCAACTGTGCATCAGAAGAACTTGCATAACTTTTTGCTGTTACCTGATACCCTGAGTGAAGAGGCCTTCCTCTAAATGTGGACTTACAGATAATATAAAGGTACTTCTTTCTACGGCACAACTCTGAAGTTATTTAACAAACTTCTAATCTGTGGGCAAAAGAGCTCACAGTAAAGTCAACCTGCTGGAAGCTTCACCCTGCAACATAGAAGGGGCAGTAGCAGAAGTCTTTATTTGAACTGAGCTAAGCAAAGTGGCATATAGTGAAATGATATTTTCCTAAACACCTATTGTGTATATACCACTCTGCCTAAAGAGTAAAAGTAGAAGTCTAGTTCTTGCTCTCACAAACTTGTAATCCTGACAGGGCAAATCAACAAGAGGAGGAGGGGAAGAGGAAAAGAGAATAAAACTGCATCGGCTTCTTAACTGTCTCACTTATATCCTCAGGCAATAAGCCTTACATAAATGTACGTAATGAATACCATGAGATAACATACAACCCAGTTATTTTGGGTACATAGTAAAGAATCTCATGTATGTTGCTGGAATTAGTGATGATTCCTAGTTTCGAAGGAACAGAATTACTCAAAGGATCTGTAAGGAGCTACAACATAAGATATTAACCTTGATTTTTAATGTAAACAAACTCTCTGACCCAAATCTGTATTTAAGTGAAAGTGGCAGAATTTGACAATCTCATAGATTCAGTATGATTTTATAATTGCGTTCATGACTATGTTATATTGAAAGCTTGGTATCTTTTAAAGATAACTCATTGGAAAAGGGCACAGAAGGTGATTTCAAAGTTACTTTAATTTAATGACTACTCTTATTCAATTGTTTTCACAGACCATAAACAGGACTGAAGAATGTCCGTCTGAATCTTTGCCTTGAATGAAGAAACTTCATTGAACAAGAAGTTGGCTTCCAGTTTGCACAGACGTCAATGGAATGCATTTTTTTTTTTCAGTTTTATACTTTACCCAATGAAAACAAAGTTTTTATGTGCTGTGCAAATGGTCTTCATGTGGTCTGACAATTTTTTTTGCCATCTTTTTTTTAATTAAAGAAAAATTTTCCAGAAGAGGAAAAAAAAAAAAAAAAACTACAAAGCAAAATATCGAAGGTTGATATTTTATCTGGAAGGACATTTGAATTGAATTCAAAATTTTCCTGAAGGTGTAGATACATTTTTTTTTAAAAAAACAGAAAACCTGATGTCAAGAGGTGGGCAATAGAAATGGAAACAAATTGTCTTCCTCAATAATTAAGCTACTTTCTCTTTTTCCCTTCTTGTTTAAATCTAGTGGGTTTTTTTTATTTTATTTTTTCTTAGAAATATTTAGGTAAGGTTTATCTTGAATCTTAATTGCCTTAATTTTAAGGACGTCAAAGGCTCTCGAGGCAAGCTGTCAACGTCTTGTTAAAATCAAAAATCAAGAAAGAATTGAAATATTGTGCCGGCTTTAACTGGTACAGAAGTTTAAGACTGAGTTTTTAGGGTGAAAAAAAACTGTACAGTTTAAATGAAAATGTTTTTCTTCATTTGAAGAAAATTTGTTGATAAAGAAACCATGGCAACTGCAAGAATTGGAAAAATGCTGGGACTTTTCATGAACTTTGTCTTAAGTGTTGACATGACTCATTCTAAAAGGCTAAAACATTTTACAGTAAAGTTATTAATGTTGGTTTAAAAACAACTGCATTAGAAATAATGCGTGTTTGGGGGCAGAATGCAGATTTTTTTAATTTACAAAGCGTGATCGCTAGCAAAAGCATTAGTGCTTTTTATCTGCAGTCTTTTTTATGAGCTTTACAAACTTTTTAGTCAGCTTTGCTTGTCACATTGCAAAACCTAGCTTAAGAGCATTAAAAAAAACTTAAGTAGATAGGAGCTTATGGTCAAAAAGTGCAAAAAAAACAAAAAAAAGCAATAGATAGAGAAATTGTTGACAATTTCTGTAGTCTTTCCTAGTTGTGATCAAATTCAGCCTATGGATGGCCTATTTTATACCAAAGATGAAGTGACACCCTATTACAGTCCAGAAGATAGAGGTTGTTTTTCTTTTTTTTTTTTTTTTAAAAAAAAAAAAAAATTTATTTGACCGACATGGCCGGACCAGTTCTTACTTTGTTGTTTGTTTAAACTACCTTCCACTGGTGTTTTACATACTGCAAAAAAAGAGGGTGGGGGGAGTTGTCTTTCTTTTGTTTAAATATATATTCATTGATAGCAGAAGCTTGCACCTGTGTGTTTAACAGTTTCAGCACGAAGAGTTCTGGATATCAGCTGATAGAGTCAAAAGACTTTAAATTCTGTGAGCTTTCCTGGTTTCTCACTGGCCGTCTGGAATAGTGAAACCTTTATTGATGGCCACTAGTAAACTAAGATGCTTATTTAACAGGTTGAATATTCTTTATATGAATTTTCAGCTAACAACACTTTCTGAACCCAGTCTGAAAGGTCACTTGTCAAAAAAGCTTAGTGATTTTTTGTGAAATGTTGAGTGGTCTCCTGGAAAGGTCTCACTATATTTGTGACAATAGTCTTCCCTCTAAATTACGACACTTCTGGGTTTTGTCTTCTCACCTCTGTCTTTGTCATCACCTACCAAGAATAGTCACCTTGGTTTTGCAAATGGGGAGGGGGTATCTTCTTTTTGTCTCTTTCCATTGTATTTTCATATCTTGGTGTTGTCAAAAAAAACTTTTTCTTTCAGATTAATTCTTTGAGGCATGTAAGACCTCTCAATAAGATTGAGAATTCTATTAGTGGAATTTAGGGAAGTTATTAAAATGCTAGTTGACAATCAAGAAACTGTATGATTTAGATCAATCAGAACCAAAAGAATTAGGTTTGATCAATCATTTAAGCCAAAGGAGGGATACTTGCATTTAGAATGATGCAAAACTTTGTCTAAAATGAATTAAATTGACTTACTTATAAAATATATCTACATTTTTGATTCATGAAATAATATGTGTTCAACCTGTAGTTTTATCTCAAATTAAGGACAATGCAATAGAATTTTGTTAAGTGAACTATTCACTAGATTGCTTTCTGAATGAATCCTTTGAATCAAATAGGTAAAAGTCTTTTCACAAACTCAGTCAGTAACAGGAGCCTGTCTTAGCCCACAAAAAAGAGGAAAATGTATTTAAATATACTATAAAACAGGGTAGGCTTTTAAAAACTAAAAAGTTTTAAAGGTAAATCACATTCCCATTAGGTCAACATGAGTAATAAGGCTGACTCAATATGAAACTGTCAATATTCCACTATTTATGTAGACTCTGGTTCTCTTACTTGCAACCCCATGAATTGGAAGCTCAAATCAGAGAATGACTCCATATATTTATGGTCACATTGGAGACAAACGTGTATCCAAGAAAATGTGTGTGTTACAGAGAAATTCCAACTGGTCACACTCACTATTATAGTTTTTCATGCTTTGGAGAAAATGCTAGATTTATATTGTCTTTTGTTCCATCCTTCAACTTCCCATGCATTGTAAAGGTGGCACGTAAGTTTTTATCTTTAAAAAAATGGGCCCCAAAGATTTTGGGGGGTACAAAAAACGTGTATGGGAACCATATTTTCTGTTTTTCTTTTTCACTCTCTAAACTCTTTGTATAAACAAGGATTGTCCTGGACATAATTCATTTGAATATGAAACCAACATACTTTCTTTCATTTCTGTGAAAAAAGTCAAAAACATGTATTAATGTGATACAAAGAAAGTCTCATTTACACAATCAACAATGAGGCTAAGAGGTAGCTACCACGTGGCTGATGAACGTGCCTAGGTAACTTCCTGTTTCTATTCAAAACTGCTGCTTTATTTGTACATTCAAAAATATTTTATTTCAACTCTGAAACTTCAATAATCTCAATTTTTAAGCCACTTTCTGCAAAAGGAAATTACCTGCCATTTTATGTGTCCATGTGCGTTTTGTGTTTGGATAGTTTATATCATGCCATTCTATAACATATATGTTTTCAAACCAAAAAAAGAAAAAAAAAAGTGTCTGTTGTCTTACCTAAGACTTGTTTTGAAAAGCCAAGTTTGGGAGAGAAAAAAGCATCAGCAGGTAAGCAGCATTACATTGTGTGATAATAAACCAAAGTAAGTGTTTAATATATACGGACAGCAGAATTCAAATTTAATCAACAAAATATGCTGTAGTGATTTTAAACCTGATTAAAACTATAATTTTTTTTGAAGTTGAAGTTAAGTTTCTATGGATTCTGGTCCACCAGATTTTCAAGCATTTATTCAGATGTTTCCATTTTTCCTTTTGACTTGAATTGCCAAGACTTAGCCTAAACATCGGGAAACAAACTAAAGCCACAATCCAAATGAGAGAAACACAGTCTCATCTAAACTCTAGTTTCATGGTCAGTGAAAGAGTAAGTTTTCTTTTAATAATGATAAAAGTGTCGCCAAGGGAGTCCAAGTGTGCATGGTAACTGGGAACTCCCCAATATGTGGCCATGTCCTCTGAAGACAACGTAATGAACCCAAGTGAACTGAGGATAATACTGGCAGGTGCTGATGGCCATTGTCCTTGAATGCTGACATATCTTGAATATTGCGACTGTCATAATACTCTTTTAAAAAAAATCCTCTACCTGACTCTAGTTTTGCCAGGATTAGTTTGCTTCCTTGGTAGATTTCAGTATTTCAGAATGTTACCTCCATATTTCACTTGAGTTACTTCTTCCTGTGACCTTAGCAGATCTGTCACATTTGAAAGCATATGACTCACTTCCATCCCCTTCCAATGAAAAACTACATGGTGTTAAAAGACTCCCATTAGAGATAAAAGACTGAGAACTGAAGAACACTGTGTAAAGCAGGAAGTCCACTTTATTTTACTATACCTAAGAATATATCTTTGGACCCCTTGCGAAGTGCTTCAAAACTACTTTCAATTTATGTATGCCCCAAAAAAGCAATTAGTGTCCCCCCCCCCCAAAAAAAACCCTCTTTATTTAAATAATTGGGATATTTGCTAAATGCCTATTTTTTTTATAGTGGCCTAAAAACCCCTATTAATGAAAAGTGAAATTTGATGTAATTAGGACTCTTGCAATCATCTTCACGATTTGAGGAGAAGTTTCAATAGGCTGTCTAGACAGATTATGATGTTAATAGGAGATTAAAATACATTTGGCAATTCATTTTCATTCTTAATTTCAGTGCATGAACCACTGCAGATGAGCTGATAAGCAGAGAGAGATTCTCAAGTGGGTTTCAGTAATAAATGTTTTTTATATGATTTGAAATCAAGTAAAGGGACAATATTTATGTACGTGTATAACAACATTCAGCACATTTGAGGATTCACGCGCTATAATAAAGTTTAAACATGTCATAGCACCTTGATCTATATTACTTTCTCTTCAGTAAAAAATAAAGGATGAGATAGTGTCTTCCACGTGATTACAGCTGGCATGCTTCAAAATTTTGAGCTCACTGGGACTGACAGCCTCTCCCTTCAATCTGAGGGATTGACAGAATTTAAACAGGCTCATTGATTCTGTACACTGTACCCTTTCTGTGGCACGTGATCATGGGATTTCATTAATGAATCAATTTGTTTTACAAATGACATCCACTGTGGCATTGGAAGACAGCTGGGTCTGACTCAAGTTTAACATTTCTTTGCAAACATTCCTAAGTATGAAATTGGTCCTTTCATCCAAATGTTCTTGGCCATGGCTGTCCTTTGCGGATTACATAGACTTCAGGAAAGTATAAAGAACTAAACACGAAATCCCGAAGTGGCCCCAAAGACCTTTTATGATGTGGGAGACAGGAGTTCACCCCAGATTAATTTCTTTTATCTTTGGCTTTATACTGTAACATATAGATGCTCTCTGTAGCAAAACAAAAGGGATGAATGGCTTTCAATATGCATTTCTGTTTATTTTTGTGAGGGAAAATAATAAGAAAAATTTCTTCCACTCTGAAAGCTTTAGGGCTGAAGTAGAGGTGTAGTAAGCTTGGATCTGCAGGAAGAACCACTAGGCCACTGAGTCACACTTGAGCTTGTCTTACTACTGCCCCAGTTTGAGTTGTGCATAAATACAATCACTCTTAAATTTTTGAAGGGCTAATTATCTGCTTTGTTGATGTGTTTTGTCTTTTCTTTTTAGCTTGTAGGCCTTGGGCTCAGTTTTTTATTTTTCTTTTTATTAGCATGTCACCCTGAGGGTGGGAAAAGAAACAATGGGAAATAAAATTTGATTATTTCTTATCAAGTATTAATTTCTTAAGGGAGTTTGAAATCATTGGTAAAATTAATGTCCAGACATTATATGCCATAAATTTTGATTATCAGTAATATGTTTTCCTGTCTACCACAAACAATTGAGAGTTAGCTGTATTCTTGCAGAATATACAGAAAAATATTATGGAGAATTTGGCTTCCCTCAGAAGAAAGCTATTTTCGTTCTCTTCACTCCACTAAATTCAAACCAGTAGAACGGATCAACACAACTTCTGCAATGAGAGTATAACAGTAGCTCATGGTTCAGTCCTATTCCTACTTTTAAATCTTTGACCAAAACTAATGCATTGCTTTTGTTATATTTTGACTTTGCATTACTATATTAAGGCTGAATGACTCTGACACTCCGGTGGATATTTTTATGATCACATCAAATTTAAATAATGTCCAAAGTATAACTTTAACGTTATACGTTGTTTCAAACTCTCTGGTCTAAGGTTACTGAGAAAGATGTGCTTTCCTCCCCCCCAAATATGTTATCTCTTCATATGTTAAAAAAATGAGTTATTCCATGCTTTTCAAGAACTGTAAAAATTGTTTCAAAGAGACACTTGAAAAAGTTTTCTCGATTCTGGACACAAATGCTTCCATTTATTTAAAAAGAATAAAATTGGAATCTTAATTTAAAATATATATATGTAGTAGTATATGCTATGAGATACTCAGTTTCTTAAAAAAAAAAAATGGGACACAGCTTCTTTTAAAACCCTTGTTTCAGTCCATATTCAACTTCATGGAACTTCTGAAACATCATTCAATTTTGAACTTTATTTAAGAGGTTTTTGGACTGCTGTCTCTGTCATGGAAAGTTCTGTAATTCAAAGGTGTTTCTGGTTTTATTTTTAATTTCTTCATCTGTACCACAGTCAAATGAGCAACCATCTCCCCCATCCCTTGGGCTCTCTGTAGATCAGTGGATGTTAGGTTTAAACTTCTGTTTTCTTTGATGAAGCTTTCAATAAAAAATGAAAATAAAATCAATCCAGTAGGGCTGTTGTGTTTTTCTGCACTCATCCAGAAACTGGTTGGGGGAGGAGGGCTGATAGGAAGGAGTGGTGTCCACATTTAATCTGGAACAATGCTAGAATTTTTAAAAGAATCATCTCGGCTAACAAAAAATGAGAAAAGAGCTAACATTCTATACATGCCAAGGGGACCTGAGAAAGCCACTCTTTGGGGGATGTTAGAAAGAGAAGACCATTTAGGTCTTCCCAGAGACTCCCACAATCTTCCGTGTTCTCATGCTTAGGGATTTGGAGACCACAGAACTTCTATCTCCAAACATGCCTAACATCTACCAACTACTTGATGAACCTTGGATGAAGGCCAGGAGGCTCAGAGTTATATACAACAATAAAGACATTTGTTTGGACACCTATGGTCTGTATCCCTGCAAGGATTAAACTCCAGGTCAACAAAAATCAGAAGTGTCCATTCCTCAAGCTACAGAAGACTGCGCTAAGCAAATAAGCAGAAACTCTGTTTTTCTGGGCCAGGGTCATTCAAGCTAGCTTAGAGCTCATATTTAAAAGCCAATAATATCCTGTTCTGTAATAGTCATTTGCTGTGTTCTTCAAAAATGTTCTACTATAGAAGACAGGAAAACAAATGGGAGACACGAAGTTCCTACGATGTGTTAAAAAAAAACAAAGTGACCCTTAAGACGGAAAAACTAAGTAGAGCATGTGAGTGTAAACAAAAATAGAAAGGGAAAGAAAGACCGGGAAAACACTAGGTGATGCACTAGATAGGGATGAGAAAAGCATTCACTACTCATTCTGTCTTAATTTGCTCACTCTGTTGACTTCCATGCTGGCACCCACAGCAGCTCATCAACCTAACTGGTGAATTTCAGTGGTTTGCCCCCGCTTGTCTTGGAGGGAGTAAGCATGCTGCATGGGCTCCCGCTCTCGGTTGCCCCCTTGCTCAAACCTCAACTCTGGTGCTTATAACACATCATCACTGGACAAGGACGATGTGGCCGAGGGAAAAGGAGTATATATACCCACATTGCAGAACATTCAGCTAGTATGATCCTTGCATACCTCTTGCACTTTACCCTCAATGAGTCAACCTACCCCATGACTTTCACCTTGTTTTCTGTGGATTTTAAATTGATTTAATAAGCCCTGTGCTTCTAGCAACTTTATTAGTCTGTGAGCCTTTCTGTTCTGTGACTTCTTAGTGAACAGAATAGTGTATTTGGAAGCTACTCTCATCAAGGTGATTTCCTCCACGGCATCTATTTGTTTTAGAATTATATGCACCCAGGAGAGGGTGTGGAGAAAGCTCTCCACCCAGAGCCCAGGCTCTAAGAATACGTTGCGTATACACCTTTTCCCTCTCTGAATATCAGTTCACATTGCAGTGGCAGAAGAGAAAACTAGGGGCAAAAACTAGAAGAATGGATTTATTGGCGAGTTTAAGAAAATAAGCATGGAACAAAGATCCTGAACTTAGTTTTACTCACTGCCTTATTTCTATTTGTGTTGTTAAAACAAAATGCCTTGGATTGGTTAATTTATAAACAACAAAATTTATTACTCAGAGTTTTGGAAGCTGGAAAGTCCACGATCAAGGCACCAGCAGTTTTGGTGTCTTGAGAGCCTATTCCTCATAGATTGCACTTTCTATGTATCTTCACAAGGCTGAAGTGACAAAGAGTTCTCACAGGCCTTTTTCATAAGGGCACTAATTCATTTACGAGGGCACAGCCCTCATAACCTGATCATGTCAAAAAGGCCCCACTTCTTAATACCACCACCTTAGCGGTATTTCAACATATGCATTTTCAGGAGACAAACACGCAGAGCACCACACCCACGCACACCCACGTTCTATCAAAACTCTTCTACAGCAGAAATTCTTTATTTGTTTAGGATTAAAAAATAATAGTACTGCGCCACCACCCAGTATATACAAAAATTTTGCTTCATATTACAGACATTTTGGAAACTCCTAAAATGTACCTATAGGTTTCCGATGAAGAATCCTTGGTTACAAGGTATGAACACGGGAGAAGGAAGACTATGGAATGAGGAAACAAACCACGTTTACGATGATGACCCTCGTATATAAAATAATCATGATTTTCTGACCTCATATCTATGTATTTTTTACTGTTTAATAATTTATTTTCTCCAAGAAGAACTGAGTGCATTGTCAATTCTCAATGTTTCCAACAAGTTTATGTTCCATTTTACCTTTTTTAAGTAACGCTGATAACATTTAGCTGCTTTCCAAAGGCAGTAAGGTGAAAATCAGTATAGCTCAAACTTCATCTCTGATAATTTCATCATTTCTGGATTTTTTACGGAGTGACATTTACAAGAATGATAAAAATCTCTCTAATATATCAAAAGACTGTATTTTTATTTAAATCTTTAGAAACAAAGGAAGACAGCTTTGTCCTCCATGATCTTTAAGACGTTGTTAGGTTATTACTGTGGTAAAACGGTCACCAGGTGGCGCTGCTGTATCAGCCTCCAGTGGATTCTAAATCCAAATCCCAGATTCTCTATTCCTACACAGAACCAGTAATGTGAGATAAGGCTGTAAGAGAAAGCATCCCCATTAACTGGGCACTCACTCTGTGCCAGGAGCTGCACCAAGTGCCCTCACATACTTGGGTTCATACAACTTTCACAAGAGTGCTCTGAGGTAGGGGTTGGAAAATTGTCCCCATTTCCCAGATGAGGCTTGGAGAGCTGGGCATCCTACCCATGGACCTACGCTTAGGAAGGGCTAGAGAGTGCTTCAAAAACAGATCCAAGTTCTCAATCCCTGCCTTCAAACATTTCTTCTGAAATGATTTTGGGAAATGCCAATGGGGAAGGCACTTGTTTGTATGTCTGTTTGCTTGGTTGTTTTTAATCAGAGGATATTTTTTTTTTTTTTTTTTTTTTTTTTGAGACGGAGTTTCACTCTTGCTACCCAGGCTGGAGTGCAATGGCGCGATCTTGGCTCACCGCAACCTCCGCCTCCTAGGTTCAGGCAATTCTCCTGCCTCAGCCTCCTGAGTAGCTGGGATTACAGGCACGCGCCACCATGCCCAGCTAATTTTTTGTAGTTTTAGTAGAGATGGGGTTTCACCATGTTGACCAGGATGGTCTCGATCTCTTGACCTCGTGATCCACCCGCCTCGGCCTCCCAAAGTGCTGGGATTACAGGCGTGAGCCACCGCGCCCGGCATCAGAGGATATTTTTTAAAATAGTTTGCCACACTTGGCCTGGGATTTGTAATTTCTGTAGAAAAGGGACATTGGACACTCATTCTAATCACCTTAGTGACAAAACTCCATACAATTCCCATTTTCTCTTCCAGAAATAACTTGCTGTTTTAATCATCTCTGTATTTGAGCCTGTCTGATTTATTCTGGAAGCAAAGTATGGTCTACCAAGTAGATAGGCTTAACTTTTCATTGACTCATTCAGTTAACAGTTCCTAGCATATGGACCCTCCATAAATAATTTGATGATACCAAAAGAGAGACATTATTCTTGTTTGCAAGGTATCATATTCTAATAAGTACCAGTTTATGACATTTTGGCAGGAAATAAGATCAGAGTTTTGCGGGAGATATGTTTAACCCTTGCTGCTGTTTAATCCCTAGTTCAGCTCCTCAACAGAGTGTCTGTTATCTTTTACCCAAGTGATCTGGGACATTTAATTCTGCTGACACCAAGGAGAATAGAATATGCCATTCTAAGATGGACTTAACTTTTCAAGGTTAAAGGACTTGAGCACATTTTCACGGTACAGACAAGATCCAAACATAGGATCTGCTAGTTACAAAAGCCAACGATTTTCCTCCTAATAGTGCTGAATCTACTCATATGGTTTAAAGGAATGAATTGTTTGCCCAAAATAACTTTTCTATTACCTGGCATTTCACCATTATAATTTATTCTTAGAGATAGATAACAAAATTTTGGAAAAAGTACCAGGTAAGCAGTGGAAAGAGCATGGATTTTGAGTTTAGATATACTATCTACAAAACATTTTTTCTTTCTGATTGTCATTTTTTTGTTGTTTCAAAATGCATACCTATTATTTCTCAGGATGATTATAAGGATAAAACAGGCAATACATATATCCCGTGTAAATGCTCTAAAAATTATAAAGTCAATCAAATGTTATGCATAATTTTAGCTGTTTAGTTCTGAAGTTTCTCTTTAAAGATGTTCTTGTGAGAATAACTCACAAGATTATAAGACAAGGTTAATATCTAAGAAGATGAAAGGAGGCAATGGTACAACCAAGGGAACACTTGTCTACTTTGCAATGCTGCTCAGATTCTGTAGGGCACAAATTCCAAGCTTGAAACCACCAGGTTCCAGGCCACAAGAACAAGAGAACACAGAAACGTAGCTGCTCGTTGAGCTAAATTCACCCATGATTTTGAATGATAATCCTGTATCATCATCCAATCACCAGACACACTCTACCTTCTTGGGACTTCCTATATAATGGCATATAATCTAATGACAGGTACTGATGGAAGGGGACAGATGTTATTAATTTGAGAAGACTACTATACAATGTGATCTGCAAACAGGATTGAAGAACTAGGGGCAGAATCTTCTTTAGACCTTGAGTTGATAAGACATGTTTATCCCAAGAAGTAGACAGGTATCAAAATAGTCACACCAATAGGTAGGTTGCATCAGACAAATATATCCAAGACAAACAATTGCTACTAGAAAAATGTAATAAGATCTGGCCTCTAAAACACCTGAAACAAGTCTAATGAGCCTAAGATAGTGGCTGTGAGATACATACATAGCTCTGTGTCTCTGCCTGCTGCCATGATCTCCTGCCCCTCTTGTCTTATGGTTGATTTGTTTCCTGTTTGTTTCTGGTTTAGATTTTTACTTTCGACTAAAATTCAGTAATATAACAAACAAACAACAACATACTATGAATGATCAACACAGCAATGTCCATAAGCAACACACAAGAATAACCAAGAAACAGGATACTATTAGCAACCACAAAGATAACAGTCTCCCATGCTCTTTTCAGTCATGATGCAGACCCCTCCTCCAAAGTTAACTCTATCTTGAACTCTAAAAACCTAGAATGACTTTTGTCTGAATTTTACTTTACCTAAGTGCAAGCCGGTGTGCTTTTATGAGAATATAGGTGGTATACATGAAGAGAGAACAATTTTGCTTGTGTTTGAAAGCCCAAGATACCTATTATTTCTCTGGAAACTACACACATGGCTGCATTACTCAAATTTTAAAGATCTTCAGTTGCAGAGATCAGACAAATTCTTTCTACCATCTCTTCAATGTTTAATATCCCTTATAGCTTAGGAAAAGTCCTAAACCAAATGTCCATGAAAGAGTAGTAACCATACTCCTTTTATTTTTTTACACAGGGTTTCAATCTGTTGTCCAATCTCAGCTCACTGCCACCTCTACCTCCTGTGCTCGGGCAATCCTCCCATGTCAGTCTCCTGAATAGCTGGGACAACAAGCGTGAACCACCATGCCTGGCTAATTTTTTGTAGAGATGGAGTTTCACCATGTTGCCCAGGCTGATCTCAAATTCCTGAGCTCAAGTGAGCCATACTTAAAAGCAATTGCTGAGTTCTAAGGAAAGACTGGTTGTAAGGCTTCATTTAAGGTTTGGCAACATGTCATTTATTGTCTGCTTATTCAGACAATATTTGACATGGGACAGTGGATTTCCAGACTTCAGTGGGAGACCCTCCAGAGCTAGAAGTTGCCAATATACCATGATTTACACAAAAGCACAGCATGTGGAATATATTAAATCCATGCCCACAAAACAAAATGACAACTTCTTTGGCTTCTGATTATAGTTTTAAATTGCTTGGGGCTTTCTTACTTAGATTTTGCCATCACTTTCTTTCTCTCTTTCCTGACAATGAAACTTTCAGGTCAGTAATCAACCAGGTCTCTTCATGCTTCTTCCCAGGTATGTGCTTTGGGGTTTACATAGCATTTGGGGTGGAGGGATTCCCATATATACATCCTCTACCATTGTGGTCCTGCAAGCAGGAATCAAAGCCTTTGGAAAACTAACATGAAACCTACTACTTTGGTGAATCCTCTGTAGAGTTTCTATTAAAATATGCCTTGTGACCGGGCACAGGGGCTCATGCCTATAATCGAAGCACTTTGGAAGTCGGGGGGCAGTGCGGATCATTTGTGCCCAGGAGTTCGAGACCAGCCTGGCCAACATGGCGAAAACCTGTCTCTACAAAAATACAAAACTTAGCTGGGTGTGGTGGAATGCACCAGTAGTATCAGTTACTTGGGAGGCTGAGGCAAGAGAATCACTTGAGTCTGGGTGGTGGAGGTTGCAGTGAGCCAAGAGGTCCCATGGCACTCCAGCCTGGTTGACAGAGTGAGACTGTTTCAATTATATATATATATATGTGTGTGTGTGTGTGTGTATTTAAAAATATTTAAAATATTTTTATTTCTATAAAATAAAATTTTAAATATATATTTAAAAGTATTAATATCAAATTTTAAAATATATATTTTAAAATATTAATATCAAAATTTTAAATATTAAAAATATATTTTATACATTTTAAAATGTTAAGGCACAAGGCATATATATTTTTTGAGAATTTTAATATATATATACATATACATTTGAGCATTTATATATATATATATACAAACACACACACACATATATATATATATATTATATATTATATATTTATATATGTGCATTGTGCCTTAACATTTTGGTAAAAGGAGTGAGTTCTTTGAGGTCCTGATGTGCCTGAGTCTGGGTGTCAGGGATGTAACTTCTCCAAGATCTCTGTCTCATCTTCCTGCTGCAGTGCTGGTCCTAGCATGAATTCCCGTCTCTGCCCCAGGCATAGAGGCTTCTCTGTTTTTCTGTTTTTTCCTGTTCCCTTTCCCTGGCTACAAAAAGCTTCCAACAACGCCCTAAGGCTATGTATTTTGCTTTGCTCTTCCCTTCCTAAGGATTCAGATCAGGAGTTTTTGTTGTCCTTCCTGTTTTGTTGCCGTTTTCTCCCTCACAAGGGACATGGGACTGGGTGGCAGTTTTGGCAGAGGCTTTGGATTTTCTTCTCCAGCCAGTGCCACGCTGTCTCTTTCTCACTTTCTCTGTCTCTTTTGGAGATTCCGTTCCCATTTTCCTAGTGGGATTCTGGAGGAAAAGCCCGCCAAGAGGGAGCACGTTCTGTTGTATTTGCAGACTCCCTGGTGTCCATATGCTCACACTATGCCGCAGGCTGTTTTTAGCAATTCATTAAGAATATTTAGGGGAATCATATTACCGGGCTTACATGGTATACGGGGTTGAACTGTGTCTCCCTCCAGACGCGCTCAAAAAAGATACGTTTCAGATGTAACCGCCAGAAGCTGTTAATGTGACCTTATTTGGAAATAAGGTCTTTGTAATCGAGTTCAAATGACATTAGGGATGAAGCTGGACCCTAAATCCAATATGACGGGTGTCGTTATAAAAAGAGGAAAACTCGGATGCAGACACATGTATGCACACACACAGAAGGAAGACGGCCATGTGAGAACCAAGGCAGCAACCGGACAGATCAAACTGCAAGGCAAGGGATGTCAAGGATTGCCAGAAGCAACCAGAAGCCGAGAGAGGAGTGGAGTAGATTCTTTCCCAGAACCTCACAGGGAGCACAGCTCGGTGGACATCTTGATTTCAGGATTCTGGCCTGAAAATCAAGAACTGTGGGAAAATAAATTTCTGTTGTTTTAGGGCACCTAGCTTGGGGTTCTTAGTTATGACAGCCGTGGGAAACTAATACATCAATGTCATGCTGGACTCCTATTGACTCCAGTGGGGATGGCTCCATGTCCGAGAGGCCAAAGAAACGAACCAGAGCCAGTGAAGGAGACATAGGGTTTCTTGGGGGGACTTACATATGGCATGGTTCAGTTGCAGTGGGCTGACTAGGAACACCACTACCGTTTATAAAAAGCATGCACTTTTACACAGCATTTTCCCATCTCACCCTTCACATAGCAGTCTCCGCTTACCCCCAAAACAAAGGGCCTCTATTCCTTGGACCACCTGTGTTCCAAGGGTTAGGCCGTCGGTCCCTTCACAGATAAGGAGTAAATTTCCGGACTGGCCACTTCCTGATTCCCTGACTCAGAACTCTAAAGCAACATGCTTCTTAGACCACAGGGTCATTCTCAGGGTAAGTTTCAGTTATGACTGTCAGGCGCCTCTGCCATGCAATAAGGAATGCACAGAAACTGCTGCAAGAAAGCAAATGCTTACTCGGGTCCTGTTTTTCTCAGGAGTTTCCTCTTTTCTCAGATTTTGCTTTACTGGGTTGCCCTGTGACCTCAGTTTTCTGATGGGCTCAAGAAAAGTCATCAAATTTGCAGACCATCCAACATCAAAAATGTTGTAAGTGTGGAGCTTTCTATCTTTCTACACATCCGAGCTGAAACTAGAATTCTTGATTATGTTAGTTGTTAATTTCAAAATCCTAATCAAATTTCCTTAAATAAGACATTTTACTCTGAGGCTAACTAGGAACAAACAAAAAGAAAGACTGGCTGGGCGCAGTGGCTCACGCCTATAATCCCATCACTTTGGGAGGCCAAGGTGGGTGGATCACGAGGTCAAGAGTTCGAGACCATCCTGGTCAACATGGTGAAACCCCGTCTCTACTAAAAATACAAAAAATTATCTGGGCATGGTGGCACGTGCCTGTAATCCCAGCTACTCAGGAGGCTGAGGCAGGAGAATTGCTTGAACCCAGGAGGTGGAGGTTGCGGTGAGCCGAGATCGCGCCATTGCACTCCAGCCTGGGTAACAAGAGTGAAACTCTGTCTCAAAAAAAAAAAAAAGAAAAAGAAAGAAAGACTTCTGACTTCTGTAATAGGAGTTTTTCTGTTTCCCCACTGGTACTTTCATCTTTCCAGACTCTTAAAAGGAAAGATGGGACCACGTTTTCTAGCTCTCCATTGTCTTGCTTGAGCTACGGTGAAGTCAGAGTGCCCCAAGAGTGAACTGGTCTAGGAAGGTATTAGCCAACAATTCTGCTAGGAAAGGACCTATCAGAATTGAGATGGGTTTCTTGCTACACTTAGCTACTGCCTTGGAAGTCATGGCAGGAAAAGTAATGTAGAAACCAGAAGCTTATTGACTCATGAGGGCTTTTCCAACAGCAACTGGGGCACATGTCCTTCACCTCTCTACTCTAGACTCTGCTATCACTTGTACCTAACACTACAGACACATTTTATTCCTCCAAGACTCTTGACATTTTTTGACAACTCCCTTGTCTGATATTCAATTAGATTATTTACAAAGGTAAATTTATTTTATACAGTATAAAACATTAAAATAAAGCTTTAACCATCTTTATACACAGGCATTCATATTCATGAGCAATATATCTACTATACTTCTAAACAGGAAATATACCTAGAAATATTAAGTATAATAAAAACAGGGCATCCAGGGGGTAATAATTCCCTCCACGTCCCTCCCTGCTACTGTAGCACGGGTAGAGCCCAGCAGCAAAAAGTAGTCTTTCAAATCAGGCAACTTGTGTTTAATTTTTACCTCTCCATTATTAACTTTATAAACTTTGTTTTACTCATCTCTAAAATGAGTCAGCTAATAGTATCTGTCTCATATGGGTTTTTGTGAGTTAAATAAATACATGTAAAATATTTAAAAGGGTAACTGGCATATAGTAAGTGCTCAGCAAACATCGAATGCTATTATTTTATTAAAAGGTTCTGCTGAAGTCAAGAATACAAGGAAACTACAACAATATGCGGTGGTCTAGGCCAGCAACCATTTTCAGGGGCTAGAAAGGTAACCTGAGATACCAGATAGACACTGGTTGAAAGGTGAACAGTGTGTCGAGTTCACAAAGACCTTATTACTTGACCCACAGCAAGTTAGATTTTTCTCAGACATGACTTCCCTAAATATTTTCACTCTTTAGGGCTTCTGATTAGATTTTTGTTTTTGTTTTCATTTTTTTAAATTCCAGTTAATTATGGAGGAAGAGAACCCAAGAAAGAAAATTGTGTTGGTATCTGGCAAAGAAGTGAAAACTGTGAAGAAAGTGAACCTGATTCTGCTCTGAAACATCAAGAACAAGTATGGCAGGTGGCTAGGTGCTTAGGTATGAGGTCAGCTTTGAATCACCTGGACCCAGTGCAGCAAGAAATAAAAAGACATCTGTGTCCTTTTGCTACTGATATATGATAAGAGAAATTAAAAACTCTTTTTGTAGCACTGAACAAATTCCAAAACCATCATACGTCTGTAACTTTCATATTCTCTAGTACATGTGGTTAGTAGAGCAGGGATTTATTTTCCTTTTATGTAGATGGGAACACTGAGGCTCACAGAAGACACTTGACTTTCCAGTAATAGCAAAATGGCTTTGCTATTCCAGACATTCTTATTAGATCCTTTCAGTAATTAAACCACAGTGGAGAATGGAAAAGAAGTCTCTAAGTTAAAATGAATAGGTAAGAATGTGATTCCATGTATTTCTTCTGAAGCATTGTAATTCTGAAAGACTGTAAGAATCTTTCCAGTCTTAGAGGATGCCTAAAACATCTCTTCTACATTGGGCTATTACCACTTAATTCATTGTTTATTTCAAACAAAATATGACATTGTTAGTACACCTCGATCTTTTGTCCTTCCATTCTTTTGTTTGCAAACTCTGACCCCGGCTTCTTCCTTCAACTTTCCTCCTCCCCACCCGCTCTGGAGGACGGCTAGGAGGTCAATGCTGAAGCTGGCAATGTGTGTTCACCTTCCAGGCTCTGTCATCCCCCTCAGGAGCTGCATGTGTACAACCCTGATGTGAAAATTTCTCTGCAGCCATTATGAGTCCGGGTCCCCTGTATGCCTCAAACCCTGGCTCTTGAATTTGTGTCTGTGTTAGACACACTGCTGCCTGGGTGTTGCTTGCCTACTGTGGTACACAGCTGAAGCAGGATGTCTCTTCTTCTTTAAACACTTCTCTATGTCTTACTTAGGAAATTGCATCCACTCTTGGCTGCTAGAAAAGCCAGTGTTTTGAATGAGTTTCTTATTAGCTTTCTTTTTCTTCCATCTGTATTTAGCTACTTTATAAAGACCTTATTTATTTTTTCTCTGGTTCCTTGCCTTTCTGTCTCTGTGTCTTTGACTCTCTCAATTTGGATTTTGTTGACTTATTTTTTTCCCAATTATTCTGATTGTTCATAACGATTACAGAAAATTTGGAAATATGCAAATTGACTTATAGAAGAAAATAAATACCTAGCATAATTGCACAGCAGAGAAATTTGTTTCTTTCACTCTTTTGGTTTCTGTATATAATTCTATATGCAATCCTATATGCATAGACTTATACTATGACAGTATGTGTCATTTTTTCACTTACATTGTGAACACTCTCAGTATATTATTTTCAACTGCACTGTTTTAAACATCACATCAAATTCACTTGAATAGACATACTATAAAGTACTTCCGGATTTAATTAATTAAAATGAAAAATATTATCAAGTAGAATATTGAGCAATGATGGGCAATTCACTTTTTAGAAGCTGAACTTAAGTAAAAAAATCAGCATCCATTAGCAATACCCACAGGACTGCCTCATGTTATTTACTTTAAGCTACTTACATGGAATGGCCAGAGCACTCAGATTTTTGTGGAGGATTTCAGGATCAAAAACTAAATAAATAAATAAAACTGTTCCTGAGGTAGTATGTGGTGAGTTATACTTAACTTTGAAACTCTTATTTTGATTACAAATTTATTTTCCCTAAACGGGGGGAAAAACAACTGAAGTTGAACATCAAGAAGTTCTTGTTTTGATATACAACAGTAATTTAGAATGAAAGAGAGAGAGTTCATATTCAACGACTCAGCCATAAAAAGAAATGAATTAATGGCATTCACAGCGACCTGGATGAGACTGGAGACTATTATTCTGTGAAGTCATTCAGGAATGGAAAATTAAACATTGTATGTTCTCACTGATATGTGGGAGCTAAGCTATGAGGATGCAAAGGTGTAAGAATGACACAATGGACTTTGGGGACTTGGGGAGAAGGGTAGGTGGGAAGCAAAAGATAAAAGACCACAAAAAGGGTGCTATGTATCTGCTTGGGTGATGGGTGCACCAAAATCTCACAAACCACCACTAAAGAACTTACTCATGTAACCAAATACCACCTGTTCCCCAATAACCTATGGAAAAATAAATAAGAAATAGTATTCAATAAAATAAAGGTGAAGAACAATGTCTGATATACCAACTAGCTGGGTTACAAAAATGAAAATCTGTGTCTATGCGTATACGTTTATATGTGTGTTTTGATATAGTTTACATTTTTCCTTTTACGTTTATACACATTTATACCCACACGCAGAATCTGCTTGTACAGAGATAGCATGTCTCTGGAAATAGTTACAAGAAAGTCATCATACTGGTTTATTCCATGGCAGGAGGTAGGGGAGCTTGTGGTCTAAGGAAAATTTTTACTATGTACTTTTCACCCCTTTTGCATTTTTATTTGTGAATTTGTTACCTCTTCCAAATATACACACACACAAAAACAAAACAATAAAAACACTAATGAAAAATTTTCAAAGGAAATAGGTGAATATTTTTGACTCAGATATTCATCTGGCTTTTGAACGCTCTACTATCTTGCAATGAAATTGTCAAACTGCCAACGGAGAAGCATTATTCAGGGTGCTTGGCTTTCTGAGTGTCAGGGATCTCTAGCATTTGGTAATGCCTTAGAAATGTTTACAGAAACAAAGAAAGTACATGGGAATAAAATACAGAAGTTACATTGAAAAATTAATTACAATATTTCTAATTTATTGATGCAATAAATGAACTTATTAATGTTATATGTAAGATTTACTCACATGAAATTTTGAATTATCTGTAAAAATTAAAGTGTGATATAAAATGATTTGTAATTTCTATTGGTGACAAAGCACTCTAAATAGTACTGTGGTTTGTTGTTTACAATTGTTATTAAAGGATATGTTAAATTTCTGTTGGATGTTAGTAAGAATAAAAGCATATATTTTTTCTACTCATGGCCAGAGACTCCTGAAAGACTTTCGGGGGGTATGTTGGAAAAGAAATTACTCTGGATCAATCCACTGAACAAAGCAGAGTAAACGCTGTGATGGAACACTAGCCAGCATGAGGATATCCAAAGACTCAGCACAGAGGCGATGTGTGAGCTAGGTCTTACAGGACAAGCAAGAATTGACCAGATGAGTAAGGAGAAAAATGAATGTTTCAAGAGAAGGAACTATGCGAACAACAGCAGAAGGGCATGGCAACTTGCAGAACTGCAGCACATAGACAACTATTTGTATTTCATCATTCCTGATGCACAATGTAAAGGGGGGAGTTGGGGGAGACGGGTCTGCAGAGAAGGGCCGGGGTGTGCACTGGAGACCATGGTGTGCATGGCCGAGGAGCTTGGATTTTATTCAGTGAGCAATGGGAGGGGAGCCTCTAAAGAAATATAATGCGGGAAGTTACATGGTCTGAATTTTGTTTTCTGCCGAGTGCTCTGGCTGCACTGTAGAAGATGGGTTTAGGTTGGTAGGAGATCAGAGAGAATGATACTTCAAAGTGTGTGCAGAGATGATTAGTAATGAAATCAGAACATACCTTTTAGAATGGGGACAAAGAAGATAGATAAGGAATACTTAAGATATTGCGGTAGATTGGGTCCTAAGTCTCTAATTCCTCGTGCTCTCCCTGTTTTGGAATTACACACCCACAGCATGTGCCACGTAACACTGTCCTTTGCACTAGAGGCAGAGTACATTTTCCACCCCTTGGTTTTGGACTTAACTATTTTCTTTGGACAATGGGATATGAGTAGACTTGTAAACAGAGATTTGAAATGTGGGTGTGCAGTTAACCGTCTTGAATTTATCACCATAAAACATACTCTAGGTAGCTTCTAGTTCCAGGAGGATGGGAATACACCTGAATCTCACAGTTGGTCTGAAGCCAAACCCAGTTGCCTTGCAGTGGGAAGCAGATCATCCATGATAGGACCGGCCTAAGTCAGCAGAACCATAGTCATCCCCTAGAACCATAGAGAGGAGAACAAATGCCAACAGTAGCAGACCACTGAGATTTTGAGGTTGTTTTTATGCAATGCAAGGGAGTAAGTAGAGATATTAAGTTAGACGTATTCAGGAGTTGAATGGATTTAGAGTTTAGAAAATGGGGAACTACTGGAAAAGATTCTCTAGGTGCCGGTTAGAGTAATTGAGGACATAACGGTTCAAAAAATGAGACAGAATTCGTGGAAGAAAAACAGCTTTTGTGGTAGAAGTTAACGAGGTCAGTATAAGACATTTTGAGTTGGATCTCTTGGTAAAACATTTACGTGAGACAATGGAACCTTCAGTTGCATACATAAATCAAGGTTTGAAAAGATATCAAGATTGAAGTCAGAAAAGGGTAAGTCATGAGGTTGTAACTGGTAGCTGATACCATGAAAGTTAATAAGATGGCTCAGGGAGAGAGGGAACAGTGAGTGTAAAATTGGGTCAAAGAAAAAACAGTGATAATGCAAAGAAAGTCTTAATGGAGAAGAAAGAACCAATGAAAGACGCTGAGAAAAAATAATCGTTCATAGCTAGATAGAGAAACACAGCATTACAGAAAATAAGAGAGGAGTGAGTTTCAAGGAGAGATAGAGCAATATTACGGAGTATGTCTATGATGTGGAGCCAAACTGCAAGTGAGATGAGTAGCGGCGTTGAGAAGAAAATCTTACTTTTGTCACAAACATATTCCGAAACTAGCAATGACATCCACATATCTCAACCACAAGCAGGCCTTTATGCAATGGAATAGCAGATTCAGATTAGTTTTCTCCATGTAAGTCCGTTTATAATGTTTTAAGTAAAATAGATTACTCGAAAATCTTACGTATGAAATAAAGTATTTCTTCAGACACTAACATAATTAATATCTGATTCTTAAAACAACCATGGCGGTAGGAGCAAGTGATAAATTGTCATTCAAACTCAAACTCCAATTTTGGCTTCAAATCCCATTATTTCTTTAGCAACATGGCATCATATAGATAATAGCCACAAAGTGGAATACCAATTATATGTGAGTGTGTTTCCACGTCTGAGTATCTAATGAGCCCATTTGATCTATGAGAATCACTTTGGTTATTACTGAAGGCAGACAAGAGCATTTTGGCAGTAAGTACGCTTTATTGCATCTGTTAAGTAGAAATGTAGGTAATCTAGGATCACGGCATGACAAAACGTGTTTCTAGTTCTGGTTTAAAGCCTTATTATGCTTTGCCTAAATGTTTAAAAACGTTCTGTTCCAGCAATGTTGGATTTAATTGAAAGCTGTCTTGTAAAATTAATTCAGTCAAAAGCAATTGGTAAAAGGTGTTGAGAGACAGTGGTATTTCTGCAAGTGCTGAAATTCTGGTAGAGCTTGGAGAAGAGGGAAAAGAGTAAGAATCAGTAGGAAAACAAGTATTTCCATTTTCTTTTTAAATAACAGACTGGTTATGATACATATTTTAGGGTCATGTCCCACAACTCAGCAAAAATTAATGCTAGAATACTGGTTACATTAATGAATATGCTTCTCACTTTTTTCCAAGAATTTTTATAAACTGTATCATTTAAAAATTGAGATGATACCCTTACAATTTTCTGAGTCCTTTTTAAACTAAGATTTTATATTCTATTTAGTTTTTTTTATGCAACTGCTTCTCAAACTGTCTGTGATAATCACTTATTTTTGTTTTAACTTCCAGTCTGTTGCAAGCCAATACTTTTTAAAACACAACAGATCTTACTAGATAAAATTAAATGAAAAAGACACACAATTTAAACTCCCAATTTTTAACTGTTATGAGATTCAACTGACATTAAATTATGAAGTTTAAAAATGCTGATTCTCAAATTTTATCTCCCCATAGGACTGTAATAAACCTTCTACCCACTGGCACCTGCCTAAACCCCACACCTCGAGTAACCCTGTGCTATAACATCATTTTTGATATAATATATCCTACTGCATTATTCATATACACAGAAATGTGTTCCATCCTTTCTGCCTTGTTTCCTTTTTAATAGGTTTCAACAGGAACCAGTTTGTGAAGACCAAAGTCAACAGTTAAGGGAGTAGTTACCATCGGAAGTAGACTCTATTGTATTTGAGGAGGGCAAGGTATACAATTTGGTAACTTGAAATAAAATGAACACAATGCATAACCTTATACAAAGTATAAAATAAATAAAATGCATAAATTTGCACAAGTGTAAAAGACAGTAAGTGCTTTTGGAGAAATAGACAAAACAAGAAGAAGCTGGCAGAACAGAAAGCTTTTTATTCTTTGATCATAGAAATGGAAAGAGCCCAGAGAGTAGTCTATGTCAGATAGAGCTGTCTGTCCTACAGAAGGTTTCTATCAGATCATTATTTTCCAAACTGGCATACATCTTATACTATTAGTGTTTAACATGTTATTTCATGATAAACGGATAAATATGTTTCTTATATTTGTATTTATGAATAGTCATCATTTTAGACAAATAGAACTTAGCATCAAGATTCCATCATGGCCACTACCACTTAAAATAAGGCTAAATAGTAAAAATAATTAAGAGAATTGAAAGAAAATCATGAATTAATAATGTAGGTGGTAGGCCAATATGGCTCTGTGGAAATTACTAAATTTGGGGGAAATTTGGATTGGATACAATTTAAGGTCCTATTCATAGCCAAAATTCTATATATTTTTAGTTACTGCTTTGGAAAATAATATATATCATAGGAGAACTCTGGACTTTGTCCCCAAGGTTGGAGAAAGAGGGAGAGAAGGTTATTTTCATTACTATTACTGTGAAGCAAATCACCTTAAAATTAGTGGCTCAAAGAACCATTTTATGAAGGTGAAAGATTTATGCAATCTGAAGAGAAACCAGAATATAAGAACCATTTTATTATGCTTATTGATCATGTGGGTCAGGAATTGTGAGGGAACAACAGAAATGGCTCATTTCTATTTTAGGTTGCCTGGGGCTCCAACTGGGAAGACTTGAAGGGCCTGGGCTGAGAGGATTTAAAGACCAGGCTGTGACATGGCTTCCTCACAGTGTGGCAACCTCAGGGTAGCTGACCTTCTTACAGATCTGTTCAGTGCTCCAAGAACAAGGTAGAAGTAGTCTCATTTTTTCAAACTAATTTTAAAAGTCATACAGCATTGCTTCTAATGTATTCTATTGATTACAAGAGTCACAAGTCCACTCAGAAACACAGACCTTATCATTGAATGGGAGCAGTATCAAAGAATTTGCAACTAATCTGTCTCAGAAAACATTACAACTAAGTGCTTTGACCTAAAGGAGACTGGCAGGGTCTCAGAAGCAAGAAGCTCCCTCTGATTTTTCCTGTATTTCTGTGTGAAGCATGGTTGTAAAGGAATTGATATCATTAGGCTTTGTGTCCCCACCCAAATCTCATCTTGAATTGTCATCCTCATAACCCCCAAAATCCCCATGTGTTAAGGAAGGGACCAGCTGGAGGTAATTGAATCATGGAGGTGGTTCCCCCCATGCTATTCTCCTGATAGTGAGTTCTCACCAAATCTGATGGTTTTATAAGGGGATCTTCTTCCTCACTGGGTTCTTCTCCTTAAGGCCTGCCACCTTGTGAAGAAGGTTTCTTGCTTTATCTTTGCCTTCCACCATGGACTGTAAGTTTTCTGAGGGCTTCCCAGCTATGCTGAACTGTGAATCAATCAAACCTCTTTCCTCTATAAACTATCCAACTCTCAAGCAGTTCTTTATAGCAGTATGAAAATGGACTAATAAAGGAATTTTCTGACCAATCTTGCCTAAAATAGGTCACAATGCCCTAGTTCTGATGTGGTCCTGACCCATAGCTAGGTTGGGGAGGGAAAAAAATGACACATCAAGAAGCTGAGAAGAATCTGAACAAACAGGCCCTGCTGTATTTCCCCTCTTGATCATAACCGATAGATCATACTGTTTTTATACAATCACATTTCTTTCTACATAACTGTCCATTCTTTACACAACCAAAGCATAAACATACACAGTTTTCCTGAGTCTTTGAGTCACCATTCCTGAGAGCTTCTGTTTCAAGTAAAACCTTGTTAAATGAATTTTTTTGGAGTTCTCTTACTAATCTGTCTTTTGTTCTAGGAGTATTAGCCATAACTCATATGAAGGGCAACGGGAAGTATTACCTTTTTGCTCCTACACAGCCGTATTTTTTTGGAATAATCTTAAAGAATTAAAGTGAGCTACATGGCCATGCATTCCCACAGTATTATAAATTTATTCAACTTGGTTATGAAATTTTCTCACAGGTATTTCCCATGCAAATGTGTTCCACAGTGTCTCTCCTTAAATCAATATCACAAGAATAACTACTTGGAATAAAGTCGCCTGACAAGGATACAGCAGACATATCCATTAAACACTTCTACCACACTTACTGGGTTATCCACCCCCACACCCTAGGCTTCCTTTGATCAGAAATAGTTGCCTGCAAATGCAAAGGAACAACAAGATGATTAAGAGGTTTCCAATGAGAGATGCCTTCTATCTGTTGCATTCTCTCCAATCACCGGGTGAATCGTTCTTTCGAAAGAACAGATGACTGTTCTTTCGGTATCTCACCTTTGTGCAATTACTCAGGGTAATGAGCAGAGAGCTTGATTTTTTTTAATGTGCTGATATATATTGCAGTCATTTGCAATACTGCTAAATTTGTGTGATTTTTTTGGTTGTCTTTGTTTTTAAATTCTATTTCAGAAATAAGGAAATAAACAGGAAGACCCAGTATAGCACACTGCTACTCATAAGCAAATTATCCTTTACTGTTTTAGCCACTCTTTAGTCATTCCCAAAGCAGCCCACATGCTTAAAACATCACACCTTGAAAAGGACAAAATTAATATGGCAAACTAGCCACTCAAAGCAGCTCTTAAAGAATAAAAGATTATATCTGATGCTTCCTTAAAAAAGAGAAGGAAATCGTTATCCGTTGGTAAAAGACATGAAACATGTAAGCTGGAAACCTAAATATTTGGTAGTAAAATTTCCCATCTCTACATGGCTTTATCCTCACTTCCTGAAATAGTGATATTTATTCCGATGTCTACATCCTTCTCAGTGGTGGTGTGCTCTTCCTCAACCCTATAATCCTCTTTGAAATAAGTTTTAGCCAATAGAAATACTGTGCAACAGGAACATGTGATAATATGGTTAATATCCTTAAGAAGTACTCTTTACAAGAACAAGGAAAATTGGCTGAGAAGCTCTATTCAAAACTTGAATTCTTTTTGTGGTTGGTTTTATATACATATTACCTAGTTACCTCTTTTTTCCTTCTTATAGCAGTTTGGTTGAACTCTCCTTGTATTTCAAAGCAAAGTATTTTGGAGGGATCCATGATAATGAACAATGCTTCTCAAATTTTAATGTGTACAGGATTAAAGAGTGTTGTTAAAAAGCGCAAATTATAATTCTGTAGGTCTGGCTGTGGTGGATGGGCATGTCCTGAGATTCTGGATCCAAGACTACACTTTGAGTTATAAGGATAGGAGGACACAGTGTATTTGGGTTTTCATTCATTAGAAGAACTTCAAAATAACTCTAATTATATCAGTTTCTCCAACACAACCTGGTTCAAATAATTACTATAGGAGTTTCAAATAAAAAGAGATTTATTATCAAGTAAAAAACATTTCCAGCTTATACCAGAAACACAAAGATTGTTAATTTCAGAGTTAGATCATTAGGAAACATGAGATAAACGAAATTAATGAGAAATGGCAAAATTACTTTAGCGTTTACTGAACACTTAATTAGTTCATTTGAATTTATAGTTTTGACTTTGCAAGGCTGAGGTTCTTGAGACATATGTTTTCCTTAAACACTAGCTGTTGTGATTTTAACCTCAGAATCAGACAAGTGGAACATTCCATGCAGCCAACCACACCACACATACAAATACACACATTGAAGCTAAATTTACTCTGCCCCTGTAGCATCCCCAAACGTGTGTGAAGAAACCATTCTTTTCAAGCTCTGAGACGAGAAGAAAAAGCCAACAGTGTGTAATTACAGAAATCTATGATTTACACATTAATGAGCAATGAAATGCAACCCACAGAGGGAAGAATGAAATTTTGGCCAGCTAATAAGTGTCTGTACTTATTAAGACTAAAGAAATAACCTATGAAACAAATCTAAGCCTTTCCCAAACAGTGGAGGATAATTATATTTGGCATAAGTTCCACAGGGAAGATGCAGCTTTAGAAGCTTAAAGAACAGAAATGGGAAGAGGAGAGTCTGCTGAAGATATAAGTAAAACATTTTTCAGATATATCACAGATGAGGGAAAGGATAATGGGAAGAAAAAAAAGAGAGAGACATTGAAGGCCATGGGGAAAAGGAGAAAAAATGAAATATGTCTTTTTAACCTCAGCCTTCATTCTGGAAGATGATGGGAAAATTTAAATTTCAAAGTCATCTGCAAGAACTTGGAGAATAACCTTGATGGAAAATTTCTAGCAGGACTACTGAGATCTTTAATGCCAAAAATCAAAAGAAACAGACCAACAGTCCCTTGAAGAATGTATTTCTCTCCTGATGGTAACTTTGTTAAACATTGACTCTCATACTAGAAATGATGAAACAAATGTTATTTCTGCCTTTGAGAAGTTTCAGTAGAGGGGAAAAATCTTCAAACACACAAACTCATAAACTCCAGCAGTCTGTATATGCAAGGCCAATAAAAACTCTGGGCCTTTTTCTCATTGGGAGCTTTGGGTTCAAACCCCAGATCCTCCATTTACTAAGGAGTAAGTGACACCTTTTGTATCTCTGGTTACTTATCTTCAAAGTGGAAATGATAATATGTCTAAGACAAGACTGTTGAGAGAATTATATAGGAGAGTGCCCAATTTGCAAATATGTAATACTTAGTTTTGTTTCCTTTCAATCTGAATTAAAGCGTTCTACAAAGCTCCAAGTTTAAGAATGATGTTATGGACATTCACAATAGTCAATGTGCTTTCCTATTTCCCTTCCTCCTCCTCTTTCTCCCTTCCTCCTTTTTTTTGCTTTTAACATTACCAAAAGTATCCTAATAATGAATACACTTGCTGTACTTGGTGAGCTCATAGTAGAGTAGAATACATTGAACTGTAAATCATTTCAGTGCAATGCGGTAAATTTTGTAGCAATGTGAGTCCTGGTTTCTGGGGAAGAATCAAGAATGAGACCCCTAATTATGGGCAGAGGGAATGGAAAGTTAAAGCTTATGGTAGTAAAAGTGTCCGGTAAGGGATTTATAGAGGCAGTGGCATCCAAGGTAAGTTTACACGAGACAATGTGCATTCAGGGTGGTATGGCTACACACCAAGGTAAGTTTAGGATGCCCAAATAGACCTAGTTCTAGTCATTATCTTATCCCCAGTTCCTAGCACAGTGCCCGATACGCAGTTGAAGGTTAATAAATTATAATTAAATGGATAAATGATGGTGGTGGACAAAGACAGGAGAGTAGATTGGGCTATCTAGACCCATGAATATAAATCATGGCTGAATATCAGAAGAACCTTAGGAGATTCTAATAGCCTAGTTTCAGGATGAAGTCCAGGATGATGAATTTTCATTTAAGCTCCACCAATAATCTTGTTATGCATGCTTGTGTAAGAATCACTGTACTCAACAGGGGGAACTGCATATGTTGAGGCTCAGAGACCCAAGCCTGCTTATTACACGTAGATCATTAAGAATGCAACAAGGGAGGACTGCTCGCAAGATGGCTGAATAAGAACAGCTACAGTCTGCAGCTCCCAGTGAGATCAACACAGAAGGTGGGTGATTTCTGCATTTCCAACTGAGGTACACCATTCGTCTCACTGGGAGTGGCAGAACAGTGGGTGCAGCCCAAGGAGAGTGAGCCAAAGCAGGGTGGGCATTGCCTCACCTGGAAAGCGCAAAGCGTTAGGGAACTCCCTCTCCTAGCCAAGGGAAGCCATTAGGGACTGTACAGTGCACTTCGGCCCAGATACTGTGCTTTTTCTGTGGTCTTTGCAACCTGCAGACCAGGAGATTCCCTCCAGTGCCTGCACCACCAGGGTCCTGGGTTTGAAGCACAAAACTGGGCGGCTGTTTGGCAGACACTGAGCTAGCTGCAGGAGCTTTGTATCCATATCCCAGTGGCATCTGGAATGCCAGTGAGACAGACTATTCATTCCCCTGGAAAGGGGACTGAAGCCAGGGAGCCAAGTGGTCTGGCTCAGCGGCTCCCACCCCCACAGAGCCCAGCAAGCTAAAAGCCACTTGCTTGAAATTCTTGCTGCCAGCACAGCAGCCTGAGCTCGACCTTGGATGCTGAGAGCTTGGTGGAAGGAGGGGTGTCCACCATTGCTGAGGCTCAAGTAGGTGGTTTTACCCTTACACTATAAACAAAACTGCCAGGAAGTTCGAACTGGGCGAAGCCCACTCTAGTTCAGCAAGGCTGCTGTGGCCAGACTGCTTCTCCTCTTTGGGCAGTGCATCTCTGAAAAAAAAGACAGCACTTCCAGTCAGGAACTTATAGATAAAACTCTCATTTCCCTGGGACAGAGCACCTGGGGGAAAGGGGAGGCTGTGTACACAGCTTCAGCAGACTTAAACGTCCCTGCCTGACAGCTCTGAAGAGAAAAGTGGACCTCGCAGCATAGCATTCAAGCTCTAATAAGGGACAGACTGCCTCCTCAAGTGGGTCCCTGACTCTTGTGTATCCTGACTGGGAGATACCTCCCATAGGGGTCAACAGACACCTCATACAGGGGAACTCTGGCTGGCATATGGTGGTTGCCCCTCTGGGAGGAAGCTTCCAGAGAAAGGAACAGGCAGCAATCTTTGCTTGGATATCACTGGCTGAGGCTGCAGAACAGCAAACAGGTCTAGCATGGACCTCCAGCAAGCTCCAGCAGACCTGCAGCAGAGGGGTCTGACTGTTAGAATGAAAACTAACAAACAGAAAGGAATAATATCAACATCAACAAAAAGGACATCCACTCAGAGACCTCATCAAAAGATCATTGATTTCAAAGATCAACGGAAGATAAATCCACAAAGATGGGGAGAAACAAGCACAAAAAGGCTGAAAATTCCGAAAATCAAAATGCCTCTTCCCCTTCAAAGCATCACAACTCACCAGCAAGGAAACAAAATTGGATGGAGAGTGAGTTTGATGAACTGACAGAGTAGGCTTCAGAATGTGGGTAGTAACAAACTCCTCTGAGCTAAAGGACCATGTTCTAACCCAATGCGAGGAAGCTAAGAAACTTGAAAAAAGGCTAGACAAATTGCTAACTAGAATAACAGGTTTAGAGAAGAATATGAATGACCTGATGGAGCTGAAAAACTTTGAGAAGTTTTTCAGCTGAAAAGCAGAAGAACTTTGGGAAGCATACAAAAGTATCAATAGCCAAATCGATCACATGCAAGAAAGGATATCAGAGCTTAGAGATCAACTCAATGAAATAAGAAGGCAAGATTAGAGAAAAAAGAGTGAAAAGAAATGAACAAAGCTTCAACAAATATGGGACTATGTGAAAAGACCAAATCTATGTTTGATTGGTGTACCTGAAAGTGACAGGGAGAACGGAACCTAGCTGGAAAATACTCATCAGGATATTATCCAGGAGAACTTCCCCAACCTAGCAAGGCAGGCCAACATTCAAATTCAGGAACTACAGAGAGCACCACAAAGATATTACTTGAGAGGAGGAACCCCAACACACATAATCGTCAGATTCATTAAGGTTGAAGTGAAGGAAAATATGTTAAAGGCAGTCAGAGAGAAAGGTCGGGTTACCCAAAAAGGGAAGCCCATCAGAAACTTACAAACTCTTGGCAGAAACTTACAAAGCAGAAGAGAGTGCAGGCCAATATTCAACATTCTTAAAGAAAAGAATTTTTAATCCAGAATTTCATATTCAGCCAAACTAAGCTTCATAAGTGAAGGAGAAATAAAATCCTTTACAGACACAGAGATTTTGTCACCACCAGGCCTACCTTACAAGAGCTCCTCAAGGAGGCACTAAACATAGAAAGGAACAACCAGTACAAGCCACTGCAAAAACCTAACAAATTGTAAAGACCATCAGTGCTATGAAGAAACTGCAGCAACTAATGGACAAAACAACCAGTTACCATCATAATGACAGGATGAAATTCACATTTAACAATATTAACCTTAAATGTAAACGGGCTGAATGCCCCAATTAAAAGACACAGAATGGCAAACTGGATAAACAGTCAAGACTCATTTGTGTGCTGTATTCAGGATGCCCATCTCACATTTAAAGACACACATAGGCTCAAAATAAAGGGATGGAGGAAGATTTACCAAGCAAATGGAAAGCCAAAAAAAAAAAAAAAAAGGAAGGCTGCAATCCTAGTCTTTGATAAAACAGACTTTAAACCAACAAAGATCAAAAGAGACAAAGAAGAGCGTTACATAATGGTAAAAGAATCAATGCAACGAGAAAAGCTAACATCCTAAATATATATGCACCCAATACAAGGGCACCTAGATTCATAAAGCAAGTTCTTAGAGACCTACAAAGATATTTAGATGCCCACACAATAATAGTGGGAGACTAACACCCCCACTATTCATATTAGACAGATCAACGAGACAGAAAATTAATAAGGATATCCAGGACTTGAACTCAGATCTGTACCAGGCAGACCAAATAGACATCTACAGAAACTGCCATGCCAAATCAACAGAATGTGCATCTTCTCAGCACCACACCACACTTACTCTAAGATTGAAAACATAATTGAAAGTAAAACACTCACAGCAAATGCAAAAGAACGGAAAACATACCAAAGTCTCTCACACCACAATGCAATCAAATTAGAACTCAGGATTAAGAAACTTACTCAAAACCTCACAACTACATGGAAACTGAACAACCTGCTCCTGAATGACTACAGGGTAAATAACAAAATTCAGGCAAGAATAAAGATGTACTTTGAAAACAATGAGAACAAAGACACAATGTACCAGAATCTCTGGGACACATTTAAAACAGTGTGTAGAGGGAAATTTATAGCATTAAATGCCCTAAGGAGAAAGCAGGAAAGATCTAAAGTCGACACTTTAACATACAATTAAAGGAACTAGAGAAGCAAGAGCAAACAAATTCAAAAGCTGGAGGAAGACAAGAAATAATTAAGATCACAGCAGAACTAAAGGATATAGACATATGAGAAATCCTTCAGAAAAATCAATGGATCCAGGAGCTGGTTTTTTGAAAGGATCAACAAAACAGATAAACCACTAGCCAGACTAATAAAGAAGAAAAGAGAGAAGAATCAAATAGACAAAATAAAAAATGATAAAGGGGATATCACTATGAATTGCACAAAAATAAAAACTACCATCAGAGAATACAATAAACATCTCTATGCAAATAAACTAGAAAATCTAGAAGAAATGGATACATTCCTGGACACATACACCCTCCCAAACCTAAACCAGGAAGAAGTCAAATCTCCGAAAAGACCAATAACAAGTTCTGAAATTGAGACAGTAATAGCCTACCAACCAAAAGAATTCCAGGACCAGACAGATGTACATCCAAATTCTGCCAGAGGTACAAAGAGGAGATGGTACCATTCCTTTTGAAACTATTCCAAACAATAGAAATAAAAGGAATCCTCTCTAACTCATTTTATGAGGCCAGCATCATCCTGATACCAAAACCTGGCAGAGACACAACTAAAAAAGAAAACTTCAGACCAATATCCATGACGAACATCAACGCAAAAATGCTCAATAAAATACTGGCAAACCAAATCCAGCAGCACATCAAAAAACTTATCCATTATGATCAAGTTGGCTTCATCCCTGGGATGTAAGGCTGGTTCAGCACGTGCAAATCAATAAACATAATCCATCACATAAACAGAACCAATGACAAAAAACACATGATTATCTCAATAGATGCAGAAAAGGCTTTTGATAAAAATTCAACAGCCCTTCATGCTAAAAACTCTCAATAAACTAGGTATTGATGGAATGTATCTCAAAATAATAAGAGCTGTTTATGGCAAATGCACAGTCAATATTATACTAAATTGGCTAAGACTGGAAGCATTCATTCCCTTTGAAGACCAGCACAAGACAAGCATGCCTTCTCTCACCACTCCTATTCAACATAGTATTGGAAGTTCTGGCCAGAGCAATCAGGCAAGAGAAAGAAATAAAGGATATTCAATTAGGAAAAAAGGAAGTCAAATTATCTCTGTCTGCAGATGACATGACTGTATATTTAGAAAACCCTGTCGTCTCAGCCCATAATCCCCTTAAACTCAAAAGCAACTTCAGCAAACTCTCAGCATACAAAATCAATGTGCAAAAATCACAAGCATTTCTACATACCAATAACAAACAGAGAGCCAAATCATAAGTGAACTCCTATTCAAAATTGCTAGAAAGAGAACAAAATACCTAAAAATGTAACTTACAAAGGATATGAAGAACCTCTTCAAGAGAACTACAAACCATGGCTCAGGAAATAAGAGAGGACACAAACAAATGGAAAAACATTCCATGTTCATGGATAGAAAGAATCAATGTGTTGCAAATGGCCATACTGTCCAAAGTAATTTATGGATTCAATGCTATCCCAATCAAGCTACCATTGACTTTCTCCACCGAATTTGAAAAAAAAAAATACTTTAAATTCATATGGAACCATAAAAGCCCACATGGCCAAGATACTCCTAAGCAAAAAGAACAAAGCTGGAGGCATCATGCTACCTGATTTGAAACAATACTGCAAGGTTACAGTAACCAAAACAGCATGGTACTGGTAACAAAACAAATATATAGACCAACTGAACAGAACAGAGGCCTGAGAAATAATACCTCACATCTACAACCATCTGATCTTTGACAAACCCGACAAAAACAAGCAATGGGGGAAGGATTTCCTATTTAATAAATGGTATTGGGAAAACTGGCTAGCCATATACAGAAGCTGAAACTGGATCCCTTCCTTACACCTTAAACAAAAATTAATTCAAGTTGGATTAAAGACTTAAACATAAGACCAAAAACCATAAAAATTCTAGAAGAAAACCTAGGCAATAGCATTCAGGGCATAGGCATGGGCAAAGACTTCATGACTAAAACAGCAAAAGCAATAGCAACAAAAGCCAAAATTGACAAATGGGATCTAATTAAACTAAAGAGCTTCAGCACAGCAAAAGAAACTATCATCAGAGTAAACAGGCAACCTACGGAATGGGAGAAAAATTTGCAATCGGTCCATCTGACAAAGGGCTAATATCCAGAATCTACAAGGAACCCAAACAAATTTACAAAAAAATAACCAAAAAAAAGAACCCCATCAAAAAGTCAGTGAAGGATATTAACAGATATTTCTCAAAAGAAGACATTTATGCAGCCAACAAACATGAAAAAAATCACAGGTCATTAGACAAATGCAAACCAAAACCACAATGAGATACCATCTCATGCCAGTTAGAATGGTGATCATTAAATAGGAAACAACAGATGCTGGAGAGGATGTGGAGAAACAGGAACATTTTTACACTGTTGATGGGAGTATAAATTAGTTTAAATTGGAGGACAGGGTGGTGATTCCTCAAGGATCTACAACTAGAAATTTCATTTGACCCAGTAATTCCATTACTGGGTATATACCCAAAGGATTATAAATTAGTCTGCTCTAAAGACACATGCACACGTATGTTTACTGTGGCACTGTTCACAATAGCAAAGTCTGGGAACCAACTCAAATGCCCATCAATGAAAGACTGGATAAAGAAACTGTGGCACATATACACCATGAAATACTATACAGCCATAAAAAAGGATGAGTTCATGTCTTTGGCAGGGACGTGGATGAATCTGGAAACCATCATTCTCATCAAACTAACACAAGAACAGAAAACCAAACACTGCATGTTCTCACTCATAAGTGGGAGTTGAACAATAAAAACTCATGGACACTGGAAGAGGGACATCACACACTGGGCCTGATGGTGGGGGGGTGGCCTGGGGGAGGGATAGCATTGGGAGAAATACCTAATGTAGATGACAGCAAACCACCATGGCACTTGTATAGCTATGGCACTTTTAACAGCCCTGCACAGTCTGCACATGTACCCCAGAACTTAAAGTGTAATAAAAAAATAAATAAAAAAGAATGCATCAAGAAGTAACCTAAGGCATTTGGGATAGAATTATCGACAAAGCAAAGCAAAGCAATTTCTTCTCTCCCTGTTACGAGGAAGAATGGGACCTAAATATCTTTTTTCAGTCGATATTAGTAGCTGTTTATATTTTGGGGTTACATGTGATATTTTCATACATATATACAATAATCACGTATGTAATGATTTAATCAAGGTAACTGAGATATCCATCACTGCAACATTTATCTTTATGTGGGAACATTACAATTCTTCTAGCTATTTTGAAATATATAACAAATTATTGTTAACTGTAATTGTCTATCAAATACTACAACTTATTCCTTTCATCTAATTGTGTTTTCATGCCCATTTACTAATTTGTCTTCCTCCTCCCTTCTCCCTTCCCTTTCCAGCCTCTGGTAACCACCGTTCTACTCTCTACCTCCATAAGATTCACTGTTTTGGTCCCCACATATGAATGAGATTATGAGATATCTGTCTTTCTATACCTGGCTTATTTTGCTTAATGTAATGACCTCCAGTTCTATCTATGTTGCTGAGAATGACAAGATTTAATTCTTTTATATGGCTGAATAATATTTCATTGTGTATATATGACATTTTCTTCATTTGTTCATGTGTTGATGGACACTTAGGTTGATTCCATGTCTTGGCTATTGTGAATAGTGCTACAATGAACACAAGAATGCAGGTATTCTTCAATATACTGATTTCCTTTCTTTTGGATATATACCCAACAGCAAGACCGCTGGATCATATGGTCATTCTCCTTTGGTTTTTTGAGAAATCTCAATACTGGTTTCCCTAATGGCTAGACTCATTACATATTGCTGGATGACTGGCCTCATCTGGATCTCCTAAAACCTAGTGACAAGGTCTGGAGGGCAGGTAGTTATATTTGTAGTTAATTCCTAGAAACAGGACCAGGGAAGTGTAAAAGAAAGAGAAAAAAGGGGTGTGTTATTGAGTTGGCAAACAACATGGGCAACTTCATCTAAGCAGATCTTCTGAGGAATGTCCAAAACAATTTCCAGAATTTTCCACCGGATCATCTCCAAGGAGAAACATTTGTCAATTCCAGTACCCACTGAAGGTTGCCCTAAAGTATGCTACTAACTCCTCTGTCCTTCAAGGCATGCCAAGAAGAGAAACCCTCAGAAACCAAAAGATGTGCTATCCACACTAGAGTGAGGTACTAGGAGAGCAATATGAGTTAAATTTCATATGGAACTAGGCAGAAGTCACAGTGGACATCAGAGTGGCAGCTGAGGGGATGGAGGTAAGAGGGCTACAAGAGGAATCTGGTACCTTGACCCTCAAGATTTATTTTAATAAATTATCTAAACTCATTCAACTTATTTGCAGCCTACGTTAAGAATTATTACCCCCTTATCAAAGCGCCTCACTTATTCCTTTAGTTGATGTATGTGTATTTAACATATTATTTTACAGTCTGCCATAATTATTGGCTGTGTCTTCATCGAATATACAGAAGGTAGGTCATCTATAATTGCTTGTTTAGAAAAATTTATCAAGATTTTGTTACTTTCTTTTGGCATCACACTACAAAAGTATTTCTTGTTTCCAGGCTTCATGATAAATAATAGACTCACCTCTTTTTATAAATGAATATTATACCTCAATCCACTATAATCAAAAAAGCTTAAAAGTACCATTGGAAATATGGATATCTACATATAACATATGGTGTTGCCAAGGAAGGCTGACTAAATGAGGTAGTATTCAATTCATCTCAGTAAATTCTTCAAAATCCTTCCTCCATACCTCAGAGTTTCAGATACAGGAACTCACTTTCTCAGTGCCTCGTACTTCATTGGGATCAGAAATGCTAATCAGATATAGATAGATGTGTCAGCTTCTTGAATCAGAATCTGTATGTATTTTGTTCTCTATATTATAAAGTATCCCCACGCGCTCAACTAAAACGCCTTCACAGAGTGGGCAGGTAACGTAAACAAGTGACATTATAGGAGTGCAAACCCAGTGGGAATTGGACAGTATATGCCCTATTTAAAGACACTTAATTTTTAATTATGTCAAAATATTATGTGGCTGAATAATAATAAAAACAAAAACAGTTATTGATGACATCTAATAGTTGGTACAAATAAACACATTAATAGTATTAATACCATCATCATCATCATTATATTTTTGTTTTACAGACTCTACTATTTGATTTATGAAATTTAAATATTATCCTTTGGGTCCCACATATTGCCCATTCAGCAACAAAAAATTTATCCAATTTTCTCCTTTTTAAAATTTATTTCTACTTGATCAGGTCACATAACCTTATGTACTCTTTTTCCTCCCTTTTCTTCACCTTTGTTTTATTGCTAGATCTTACAAGTATCTAGTCAATGCTTAGTTTACGCCCTCTGTCCAGGTTTTTCTTGCCTTTTCCCCATTGGATGAAGGTCTTCCTATAGTCCACCCTTCAAGGAAGGCTCTGGAGTACAATATCCCGTAAGTTCTTGAATGTTTAAATTTGCTTTTCTAAAGTCTCAATACTTGAAAGACATTTGACAGCATGTAAAATTGTGAGTCACAGATCTTTTCCTTGAATTTATTGACATTTCTTATACCACTATTATTTTATTTTGCTTAGCACTGTCAAGATCCTTCTGATCTTATATTTCATAAGAAACATGGTCTTTTTGGTACAACATGGTGGTTCACGCTTATAATCCTAGCACTGTGGGAGGCTGGGGCAGGAGGATCACTAGAGCTCACAAGTTTGAAGAGAGGGAGAGGGGGAGGGGGAGGGGGAGGGGGAGGGGGAGGGGGAGAGAGGGAGAGGGAGAGAGAGAGAGGGAGAGGGAGAGAGAGAGAAAGAGAGAGAGAGAGATATCGATCAACCCCTTTCAATAAATAGATTGAGATTTTCTATTTCGGGAAAGTTTTCTTTGATTATAGTTTTAAATAATTACACTTTTAAAAACTAGTATGTTTCCTTGTTTTGTTTTTCTTGGATCTTCTGCCTATTTTCTGTATCACTTTATTACCCTTTTTCTAGTTTGCTACATTCCTCTCCTTAATATCTTTTCTATTTTAGCTGATACTTCACTACCTAGGTTATTTGTCATTTAGTCTTTTCTTCTTCTTTTGGAGACAGGGTCTGGCTCTGTCACCCAAGCTGGAGTGCAGTGGTGTGATCTTGGCTCACTGCAACCTCTACCTCACTTCAAGCAATTTTTGTGCCTCAACCTCCCAAGTAGCTGGGACTACAGGCACTCACCATCACGTTCAGGTAATTTTTTTGTATTTTTAGTAGAGATGGGGTTTCACCATGTTGGCCAGGCTGGTCTCGACCTCCTGACCTCAAGTAATCCACCCGCCTCGGCCTCCCAAAGTACTGGGATTACAGGGGTGGATCACTGCACCCAGCCTTGTCATGATTAGTCTTTATTCCTGAGATAATGTTGAATTTTTCTTCAATTTACTTCCCAGGATTGGTCAACTCTCATATCACATCTTCCTATTTTGGCCCATTTCTAGTCTGAATTTTTGTCTGATTTAAGGTCTTTCATATTTGCAAGTGGTTGTTTAAAGATATTTAATCTATATCAGAGTACTGTTTCACAAGTTTTCCATTTTATGGTTTCTTTTTCAGGGGACATAATTTTAATTAGCCGAGGAGTTTTGAAGTTTGTATTCTATTTTCTTCTTATAGTGACCTTATATGGCTATTGCTTATCATTTTCTGTTCATTGTTAAAAGGCCTAAGTTTTCCTGGGTGAATAATAGCATGGGTTTCTGTGTTAGGAGTCTGGAATTTGGGTAGTTTATTAGGTTTCTTAGTTCAAGAATGTACTTTTTGGTTGGCATCATGAAATGCAGGTTGTTAAATGTAGCGTTTGTAAAAAGAAGAGGGCTGCACATTCTGATTCTGTAACGTTCATCTGTTTCTTTTGGAACTTTAATTTACAAACTTGCTTCTTTCTTTCCCTTCACCGCCAAGCCTCCAAGGAAGACTTTCCCTATTAAGATAGCTCATCTCTTCCAGAAAGCGTTCCTTTCACAAGACTAATACTTTTGGTCTTAGGCACATCCAAATCCTTTTCATTTAACCCACCCTACATTAGTTACTATCTATTGCGGTATAACAAATTATCCCAAATCGGGTGGCTTAAGATAATAAAACATTTATTATACCACAGTTGCTGTGAGACAGGAACTTGAAAGCAGTTTAAGGCGGAGGTTTTGGCTCAGGGCCTCTCATGAGGTGGCAGTGACATGTCAGCCAGGGCTGTGGTCACTTAAAGGCTAGTCTGTGGCTGAGGGAGGCTCTTCCTAGCTGTTGGCAGGAGACCTCTGTTCTCTGGATGTTAGCTGGAGATCTCAGTTTCTCTTCATGTAGGCTTCTTCATAGGGTTGCTCGAGTGTCCTTAGAACATGGCAGCTGGCTTCTCCAGAGTGATGAGAGAGAGAGAGAGAGGGACAGAGAGAGAGAGAAGCAGGAGGATGATGATGATGTTAGTTTTCCAGTTACATCCACTTCTTTTCTGTGTAATAACTGACTATTAATTCTGGCATGGGCTTCTCAGGTAATTATACATAAATTGAAGGTTGTAATATGTTTTCTTTTCTTGCAATGCTATAGGCTTGGATTGTAATTTCTCTCTCTTTTCTAAATACTCTGTATGGATTTGATAGAATAGAAATATTTGTATTCAAGCAGCATTAGCCTGAAACTGGAAGTCTTCCAATAAATAATTGTTTTGGCTGTCCTCTGTAGGCAAAGACCAATAAATAATTTCTGAACATGTGAATGAATGAATAAATTGATACAAAATGAAAAGGCTAATTTATTGAATGAAATGACACTGATCATTATGGAGACTGGATTCTTCTGAACATATCATCAGACTCTTTTGTTTCTGGAGAAAATTGGAACCCGTATTATAACCACAATGTTCCTGGGTGAGAATAGAATGGGTAATAGTGGATTCAGTTGTAAAAACTGCAAAGTTTAGTGGCATTAGACCTTCTCACGCGACCACAGTGCTGCCATTGGCATGAGAGTTGCTTGGCAGAATGGTCTTACAAGGAAGTAAAACCAATAACCTGTTCAGTGAGTGAGCCTTTCCTTTGTACTCAGCCTTCTCAGCACCATGTTCCACTGTCTCAGAGCACACCTGTATGGTTGGCATGCACAAGCATTATAACATGAACAGTGGGAACAGGCACATTCACACTTGCAGACAGGGGCTCATGCACACCTGCCTATTCACATAGGACCCAGCCCTTTGCCTGAGAGAAAGCCTGGCCGAGTGGAAGCACTCAAACTTTAAAATCAGTCCTGGGTTCTCCACTTAGAGAACTTGACCAGGATCCTGCAACTCTCTGGGCCTCGTGTTATGTTTTCAGATCCTTAAGGCCATTTTTAATTTCACTCTCAAAGAGTGCATCTTACTAAAGCTTTTGGTTTCCAGAGGCAAAATTTGTTTTCTGTTTTTGTTTTGTGTTTTCACTGTTGTCTTCAAATATATCCAATTGCGTTTGGCTAAGCTTCTTTATTATTGCCAAATTCTCCAAGACATGCTTTGCATTTCTGACGTAATTCAGACTGTCATATCCCTTTGAATCTCTTCTGATAAGATTCAACTGTTTTGGAAAATTGACAGTTTTCTCAAGTTGGGAATCGTAAAGGAGTGTTTTCTTCAACTGTGTTTCAGAGATGACATTTTATAAAATAGAATGAGAGACTTTTGATGTGGAAACATATATTCTATTTTCCTAAAGCATGTCTTTGTGCTTTTGAGGAAAAAAAGAAGAAAATCAGTGTTACTAATATTTTTTATGTAGTTTATTTCATGTTAAGTTCTGGGGTACACGTGCAGGATGTGAGGTTTGTTACATAGGTAGATGTGTGCCATGCTGGTTTGCTGCACCCATCAACCTATCACCTAGGTATTAAGCCCAGCAAATATTAACTACTTTTCCTGATGCTTTCCCTTCCCCCACACACCCCCAACAGGACCCAGTGCGTGTTGCTCCCTTCCCTGTGTCCACATGTTCTCATTGTTCAGCTCCCACTTATAACTTAGAACCTGCAGTGTTTGTTTTTCCATTCCTGCACTAGTTTTCTAAGGTTAATGGCTTCCAGCTCCATCTGTGTCCCTGCAAAGGATATGACCTCGTTCCTTTTTATGGCTGCATAGTATTCCATGGTGTATATATTCCACATTTTCTTTTTCTAGTCTATCATTGATGGACATTTGGATTGATTTAATGTCTTTGCTACTGTGAATGGTGCTGCAAGAAACATCCCTGTGCATGTACCTTTGTAATAGAATAATTTATATTCCTGGGGGCATGTACCCAGTAATGGGATGGCTGGATCAAATGCTGTTTCTACTTCTAGGACTTTGAGGAATCGCCACACTATCTTTGACAATAGTTGAATTAATTTACATTCCCACCAACAGTGTAAAAGCATTCCTGTTTCTCCACAACCTCACCAGCATCTGATGTTTCTTGACTTTTTAAATAATTGCCATTCTGACTGGCATGAGATGGTATCTCACTGTGGTTTTAATTTGCATTTCTCTAATGATTGGTGATGTTGAGCTTTTTATCATTTTTGTTGGCCACATGAATGTCTTCTTTGGAGAAGTTTCTCTTCATGTACTTTGCCCACCTTTTAATGGAGTTTTTTTTTTCTTGTACATTTGTTTAAGTTTTTTGTAGATGCTCGATGTTAGACCTTTGTCAGATGGATAGATTGCACAAATTTTCTCCAATTCTATAGGTTGTCTGTTTAATTTGTTAATAGTTTCTTTTGCTGTGCAGAAGCTCTTTAATTTAATTAGATCACAGCCAGGCATGGTGACTCACCCCTGTAATCCCGGCATTTTGGGAAGCCAAGGCAGGCAGATCACCTGAGGTCAGAAGTTTGAGACCAGCCTGGGCAACATGCTGAAACCCTGTCTCTGCTAATAACACAAAAATGAGCCAGGTGTGGTAGTGGGCACCTGTAATCTCAGCTACTTGGGTGGCTGAGGCAGGAGAATTGCTTGAACTTGGGAGGCAAAGGTTGCAGTGAGCCAAGATCACACCACTGCACTCCAGCCTGGGTGACAAAGAAAGACTCCATCTCAAAAAAATATTTAATTATTTCATTTGTTAATTTTTGCTTTTGTTGCAATTCGCATTTTTTTGTAATTGTGTGTCTTTATCATGAAATTTTTGCCCGTGTTTATGTCTTTGTCATGAAATCTTTGCCCATGCCTATGTCCTCAGTGTTACTGCCTAGATTTTCTTCTAGGTTTTTATAGTTTTAGGTTTTACATTGAAGTCTAATCCATCTTGAGTTACTTTTGTATAAGGTGTAAGGAAAGGGTCCAGTTTCAAGTTTCTGCATATGGCTAGCCAATTCTCCAGCATCATTTATCAAGTAAGGAACCCTTTCTCCATTGCTTGGTTTTTATCAGGTTTGTCAAAGACCAGATGTTTGTAGATGTTAAGTCTTATGTATAAGTTCTATATTCTGTTCCATTGGTCTATGTGTCTGCTTTTGTACCAGTACCATGCTGTTTTGGATACTGTAGCCTTGTAATATATTTGAAGTTGAGTAGCGTGATGCTTCCAGCTCTGTTCTTTTTGCTTAGGATTGTCTTGGCTATACAGGTGCTTTTTTGGTTCCACATGAATTTTTAAATAGTTTTTTCTAATAATGTGAAGAATGTCAATGGCAGTTTAATGGGAATAGCATTGAATCTATAAATTACTATGGGGAGTATGGCCATTTTCACAATATTGATTCTTCCTATTCATGAACATGGAATATTTTTCCATTTGTTTGTTTTCTTTCTGATTTCCTTGAGCAGTGGTTTGCATTTCTCCTTGAAGAGGCTCTGAACTTCTCTCGTTACCTGTATTCCTAGATCAGCAGTGCATGGCACTTACTATAAAATTGATCACATAGCTGGAAGTAAAACACAGCAAATGCAAAAGAACGGAAATCACAACAAACAGTCTTTCAGAACACAGCATAATCAAATTAGAAATCAAGATTAGAAAACTCACTCAAAACCACTTTTGTTGTTCTGCCAGAGATACAACAACAAAAAGAAAACTTCAGGTCAATATCACTGATGAACATCAATGCAAAAATCCTCAATAACTACATGAAAATTGAGCATTCTGTTCCTGAAAGACTCATGGGTAAATAATGAAATTAAGGTAGAAATCAAGAAGTTCCTCAAAACTAATGAGAACAAAGAGACAACATACCAGAATCTTTGGGATGCTGCTAAAGCGGTGCTAAGAGGGAAATTTATAGCATTAAATGCCCACATCAAAAAGCTACGAAGATCAAAAATCAACACCCTAACATCACTACTAAAAGAACTAGATAACTAAGAGCAAAGAAACCCCAAAGCTAATAGAAGACAAGAAATAACCAGGATCAGACCATAACTGAAGGAGATAGAGATGCAAGACACCCTTCAAAAAAAAAAATCAAGAAATTAAGGAGCTGGTTTTTTGAAAACAAATTAATAAAATAGATAGACTGCTAGCTAGACTAACAAAGAAGACAAGAGAGAAGAATCAAACAGACAAAAAATGATAAGGGTGATATCACCACTGACCCCCAGAAATACACACAACCATCAGAGAATACTGTAAACACCTTTATGCAAATAAACTCAAAAATATAGAAGAAGTGGATACATTTCTGGATACGTACACCCTTCCAAGACTGAACCAGGAAGAAATTGAATCCCTGAATATCAATAGCAAGTTCTGAAATTGAGGCAATAATATATAGTGTAACAACTAAAAAAAGCTCAGGACCAGACAAATTTACAGCTGAATTCTACCAGAGGAAGAAAGAGGAGCTGGTACCATTTCCTCTGAGATTATCCCAAACAATTTAAAGAAAAGACTCTTCCCTAACTTATATTATGATGCCAGCATCATCCTGATACCAAAACCTGGCAGAGACACAACAACAACAAAAAGAAAACTTCAGGCCAATATCCCTGATGAATATCAATGCAAAAATCCTCAATAAAATACAGGCAAATTGAATCCAGTAGCACATCAAAAAGCTTATCCATCATGATCAAGTCAGTTTTATCCCTGGATGCAAGGCTGGTTCAACATAGGAAAATCAATAAATGTCATTCACCACATAAACAGAACTAAAGGTAAAAACCACAATTATCTCAATGGACACAGAAAAAGCTTTGATAAAATTTAACATCCCTTCATGTTCAAAACTGTCAATAAACTAGGTTTTGAAGGAACATACCTGAAAATAATAAGAGCCATTTATGACATACTCAGAGCCAATATCATACTAAATTGGCAAAAGCTAGAAGCATTCTCCTTGAAAACCAGCACAAGAACTGAAGGGGCAAGGTGGTAGGATAGGAACAGCTCTGGTGCTCAGCTCCCAGGGAGAGTAATGCAGAAGATGGGTGATATCCACATTTCCAACTGAGGTGGTTCATCAAATTGGGACTGGTTAGACAGTGGGTGTAGCCCAAGGAGGGCAAGCCAAAGTAGGGTGGGGTATCGCCTCACCCAGGAAGAGCAAGGGTCTAGGGAACTCCCTCTCCTAGCCAAGGGAAGCCATTAGGGACTTTTCCCAGCACTCTGGCACTCTGGCTCAGATGCTGTGCTTTTCCCATGGTCTTCACAACCCGGAGACCAGGAGATTTCCTCTGGTGCCTACACCACCAATGTCCCAGGTTTCCAGCACAAAGCTGGGTGGCCATTTGGGAAGATACCAAGCTAGCCACAGCAGTTTTTGGTTTTTGGTTTTTTTTTAAAATATATATCCCAGTGGTGCCTAGAATACCAGCAAGACAGAACTGCTCATTCCCCTGAAAAACAGGCCTAAAGCCAGAAAACTCGGCAGGTCCCACCCCCATGAAGACCAGCAAGGTAAGATCCACTGGCTTGAAATTTTTGCAGCCAGCACGTAAGTCTGAGCTTGATCCGGGATGTTTGAGCTCAGTGCAGGGAGGGGCATCCACCATTGCTGAGGTTCAGGTAGGCAGTTTTAACCTTGCCTGTGTAAACAAAATCGCTGGGAAGCTTACACAGCGACTGGGCGGATCCCACAGCAGCTCAGCAAGGCCACCATAGGCAGAATGTGTCACTAGATTCCCTCCTTGCTGGGCAGAGCATTTCTGAAAAAAGGCAGCAGCCTGTCAGGGGCTTATAATTAAAGCCCCCTCCTTCCAGGGACAGAGCACCTGGGAAAAGGGGCTATTGCGGGTACAACTTTAGCAGGCTTAGATGTCCCTGACCAGCAGCACTGAAAGGAGTAATAGATCTCCCAGCACAGTGCTCCAGCTCTGATAAGGGACAGACTGCCTCCTCAAGTGGCTCCCTGACACCCTGTATCCTGACTGGAAGATACCTCCCAGCATGGGCTGACAAAGATTTCATACAGGAGAGGTCTGGCTGGCATCTGGTGGGTACCCTTCTGGGACAAAGCCACCAGAGGATGGAACAGGCAGCAATCTTTGCTGTTCTACAGCCCCCACTGGTGATTTCCCAGGAAAGCAGGTTCTGGAGTGGACCTCCAGCAAACTCCAGCAGACTAGCAGCAGAGGGGTCTCAGTGTTAGAAAGAAAATTAACAGAAAGAAATAGTTTCATCATCAACAGAAAGGACGTCCACTCAAAGGCCCCATCAAAAGGTCACCAACTTCAAAGACCAAAGGTAGATAGAATCCACGAAGAAGGGAAGAAACCAGCACAAAAGGCTGAAATCACCAAAAGCCAGAATGCCTCTTCTCCTCCAAGGGATTACAAATCCTCACCAGCAAGGGAAGAAAACTGGACGGAGAATCAGTTTGATGAACTGACAGAAGCAGGCTTCAGAAAGTGGGTAATACCAAGCTTCTTCAAGCTAAAGGAGCATGTTCTAACCCAAAACAAGGAAGCTAATAACCTTGAAAAAAGGTTAGATGAATTGCTAACTAGAATAATCGGCTTAGAAAAGAACATAAATGACTGATGGAGCTGAAAAACACAGCATGAGAACTTTGTGAAGCACACTCAAGCATCAACAGCCAAATCAATCAAGTGGAAGAAAGGATACCAGGGACTGAAGATCAACTCAGTGAAATAAAGTGAGAAGACAAGATTAGAGAAAAAAGAGTGAAAAGAACAAAGCCTCCAAGAAATATGGGACTATGTTAAAAGACCAAATCTACATTGATTGGTGTACCTGAAAGTGATGGAGAGAATAAAACCAAGTTGGAAAACACTCTTCAGGATATTATCCAGGAGAACTTCCCCAATGTAGCAAGGCAGGCCAACATTCAAATACAAGAAATACAGAGAACACCACAAAGATAGTTCTCGAGAAGAGCAATCCCAAGACATATAATCGTCAGTTTCACCAGGGTTGAAATGAAGGAAAAAAGGCTAAGGGCAGCCAGAGGGAAAGGTTGGGTTACCCACAAAGGGAAGCGCATCAGACTCACAGCAAAGCTCTTGGCAGAAACCCTACAAGACAGAAGAGAGTGGGGGCAGATATTCAACATTCTTAAAGAAAAGAATTTTCAACCCAGAATTTAATATCCAGCCAAACTAAGCTTCATAAGTGAAGGAGAAATAAAATCCTTTACAGACAAGCAAATGCACAGAGATTTTGTCACCACCAGGCCTGCCTTACAAGAGCTCCTGAAGGAAGCATTAAACATGGAAAGGAGCAACTGGTACCAGCCACTGCAAAAGCATACCAAATTGTAAAGACCATCAACACTATGAAAGAAAACTGCATCAACTAACGGGCAAAACAACCAGCTAGCATCAAAATGGTGGGATCAAATTCACAAATAACAATATTAACCTTAAATGTAAATGGGCCAAATACCCCAATTAAAAGACACAGACTGATAAACTGGATAAAAAGTCAAGACCCATCAGTGTGCCATATTCAGGATACCCATCTCACGCGCACATAGGATCAAAATAAAGGGATGGAGGAAAATTTACTAAGCAAATGGAAAGCAAATAAATAAACAAATTCTACCAGAGTTACAAAGAAGAGCTGGTACCATTCCTTCTGAAACTATTCTGAACAATACAAAAAGAGGCCCAACTCATTTTATGAATCTAACATCATCCTGATACCAAAACCTGGCAGAGACACAACTAAAAAAGAAAATTTCAGGCCAATATCCATGATGAATATTGATGTGAAAATCTTTAATAAAATACTGGCAAATCTATAAATGTAATCCATCACATAAATAGAACCAAAGACAAAAAACACATGATTATCTCAACAGATGCAGTGAAGGCCTTTGACAAAATTCAACAATCTTTATGCCAGAAACTCTCCATAAACTAGGTATCGTTGGTACATATCTCAAAATGATAAGAGGTATCTATGACTAACTCTCAGCCAATATCATACTGAATGGGAAAAACTGGAAGCATTCCCTTTGAAAACCAGCATAAGACAAGGGTACTCTCTCTCACCACTCCTATTTAAAATAGTATTAGAAGTTTTGGCCAGGGCAATCAGGCAAGAAAAAGAAATATAGTGTATTCAATTAAGAAAAGAGGCAGTCAAATTATCTCTATTTGCAGATGACATGATTGTATTTTTAGAAGAACCTATCATCTCAGCTCCAAATCTCCTTAAGCTGAGAAGCAACTTCAGCAAAGTCTAAGTTTACAAAATCAATGTGCAAAAATCACAAGCATTCCTGTACACCAATGACAGAGAGCCAAATTATGAGTAAACTTGCATTCACAATTGCTACAAAGAGAATAAAATACCTAGGAATACAACTTACAAGGGATGTGAAGGACCTCTTCAAGGAGAACTACAAACCACTGCTCAAGAAAATAAGAGGACACAAACAGATAGAAAAATATTCCATGCTCATGGTTAGGAAGAATTAATATTGTGAAAATGGCCATACTGCCAAAGTAATTTATAGATTCACTGCTATCCCCATCAAGCTACTATTGACTTTCTTCACAGAATTGGCAAAAAAAAATCTTAAATTTCACACAGAACCAAAAAAAGAGCCCACATAGCCAAACCAATCCTAAGCAAAAAAAAAAAAAAAAAAAAAACCAAAAAACAACAACAAAACAAAACTGGCAGCATCATGCTACCTGACTTCAAACTATACAACAAACCTACAGTAATCAAAACAGCATGGTACTGGTACCAAAACAGAGATACAGACCAATGGAACAGAACAGAGGCTTCAAAATAATGCCATCCGTCTATAACCATCTGATCTTTGACAAACCTGACAAAAACAACCAACGGGGAAAGGATTCCCTATTTAATAAGTGATGTTGGGATAACTGGCTAGTCATATGCAGAAAGCTGAAATTGGATCCCTTCCAGATGGAATTTAATCCATCTGGAATTCATTTTTCATTTATAGAAAAATGAATTCCAGATGGATTAAAGATTTAAACATAAGACCTAACACCATAAAAACACTAGAAGAAATCCTAGACAATACCATTTAGGAGACAGGCATTGGCAAGGACTTCATGACTAAAACACAAAAAGCAATGGCAACAAAAGCCAAAATTGACAAGTGAGATCTCATTAAACTAAAGAGCTTGTGTACAGTACAGCAAAAGAAACTATCATTAGAGTGAAACAGCAACCGACAGACTTGGAAAAAAATTTTTCAATCTACCCATCTAACACAGGGCTAATATCCAGAATCTACAAAGAACTAAAACAAATTTAGAAGGAAAAAAACAACCCCATCAAAAAGTGTGTGAAGGATATGAACAGACACTTTTCAAAAGAAGACATTTATGCAACCAACAAACATATGAAAAAAACAAACACTGGAGAAATGTGAATCAAAACCGAATTGAGATACCATCTCATGCCAGTTAGAATGGCAATCATTAAAAAATCTGGAGACAACAGATGCTGGAAAGGATGTGGAAAAATAGGAACACTTTTACACTGTTGGGAGTATATATTAGTTCTACCATTGTGGAAGACAGTGTTGCAATTCCTCAAGGATCTAGCACTAGAAATATCATTTGACCGAGCAATCCCATAAATGAGCATATACCCAAATGATTATAAATCATTCTGTTATAAAGACACATGCACACATGTTTATTGCAGCACTGTTCACAATAGCTAAGACTTGGAACCAACCCAAATGCCCATCAATCATAGACTGGATAAAGCAAATGTGGCACATATACACCATGGAATACTATGCAGTCATAAAAAAGGATGAGTCCATGTCCTCTGCTGGGACATGGATAAAGCTGGAAACCATCATTCTCAGCAAACTAACACAAGAACAGAAAAGCAAACACTCCATGTTCTCACTTACAAGTGGGTGTTGAACAATGAGAATACATGGACACAGGGAGGGGAACATCACACACTGGGACCTGTTGGGGGATAGGGGGCTAAGGAAAGGATAGTAGGGGGTGAGGGGTAGGGAAGTGATAGCATTAGGAGAAATACCTAATGCAGATGACGGGGTGATGGGTGCAGCAAACCACCATGGCATTTGTATACCTATGTAACAAACCTGCACGTTCTGCACATATACCCAAGAACTTAAAGTATAATAATAAAAAAAGCAAACCAGCGCAAGACAAGGATGCCCTCTCTTACCACTCCTATTCAACACAGTATTGGAAGTTCTGGCCAGGGCAATCAGGCAAGAGAAAGAAATAAAAGGTATTCAAATTGGAAGAGAGCAAGTCAAATTGTCTCTGCAGATGACATAATCCTTTATCTAGAAAACCTTATTGTCTCAGTCCAAAAGCTTCTTAAGCTGATAAGCAATTTCAGCAAAGTTTCAGGATACAAAATCAACATGCGAAAATCACAAGCAATTCCTGTACACCAGCAACGGCCAAGCAGAGAGCCAAACCATGAAAGAACTCCGTTCACAGTATTATTTATTGATAGAGCCCAAACCTACAACGATTGTGAAAATGGGCAAATGCGCTGCAAATCAAGCTTGCATTCACAACAGGTCTCATTTTTGGTGGTGTTTTTATTTTACTTGTCTGCTTGTACATCATTTCCAATGATTCCATTTAAGTACACATTTCTTTTATTGGTAGTAAATTTTAAATTATTTGGTTGAAAACATCAGACAAGTTAAAAGACTAAGTTATCAAAGAGAAAATTCAGAAGTCTTACTACTTCTAAAACTATGGAATTTGGAATTATGGGAATTCTTTTTAATACTTTTTTTAAAACACCACAAAAATGTATCTATAGAAGTCTCAAATGCTGAACAAGTCAACATAGGGAGAGTATTCAAAAGTAGGGGACTTTCTGTTCACTGAAAAATCAAAACAAAACACACACACACACACACACACACACACACACTCACACTCTCTCTCTCTCTCTCTCTCTCCAAAACAGCTGACTTTATGCTTCCTGGAAGTCTTTCAAATCCTAGGACACATCTGACTAACGTGAATCTGGGTTCCTTTGAAAATTGACACTTGGTTTTAAGAATTAAGAGACATGATAGCGATTCTGTTCCACCAGAGGGCGCCACAGACTATAGTCCAGCACGTGTGCGTGTGGGCCTGGGTACATAAACACAGTAATTTAAAGCAGCCACTTCTAGGCTAGTTTTCTAACACGGAGAGATTTTTAAGATCAACAATAAGCATTATTAGTTTTTCAATAAGGTAGGATTTATTTTAAACATTAATTTGACTATACTCTTCTGACATTTTTACCCGCAGACGGAAAACAAAAACAAAATGGAACCGTAGCTTAATCTTCTATGTATATGTGTACTTCCAAAGTTATTTATTTCGAAGTTGGATGATGAAAAACATTTTTGACACAATAACTCCATGACAATGTCCACCTAAAATTTTGCCTTTTGGGATTCATCTCGGAAAAGTATTTTGAATTTGTAGGTTCTGTGGAATAGGTTATAATATCCAAGGAAACTACAGGAAGCGAGGTTTTCCCCTACAGATGTTTCTTAGTACTAGAAATAAAATGTGTCTATCCATTTCCAACCCAATAGGGCTTCGAGAAACTCCTGTCCGTTTCAGCCCAGAGGATGCCCCAGCCTGTCACCCACTGAAAATCCAGGGTTTGCGTCAAGTCTCTGACAATCAAATGCTTGCAAGCTATCTTTCAGTTTGCTTCAAATGCTGGTAATGTAAAGAAAGACTTACTTATATTTCCTTTGTACTCTGAAGGGCAAATTTTATCGGCTGAAAGCTCGCTTGCAATCTCCTGTGAGTGTTCAGTAAGCCAAACTGCTTGTGAAGTATAACCCCCATGGCTGCTTTCCACGGGCTGATTAGAACTGAAATAGGGAATTTGAAAATGCAGCACCAGTTGAAATTCATGGGCTGATGGAGGATCACAGCTGATCATAATTTCTCTTGTGAAAATGTGATTTCCCTCCCCGTTTCCTCTTGGTAAGCTGCTGAAAAGTATTAAGTTCGTTTCCTAACCTATGGCCAGGGATGACCGCGCTGGTGCTGCTGGGGAGACCTAATTAGGAGGAACAAAAGTATCAGAATTCCAGGCACCGACTTTTTAGGTCCACCAAGAGATAGCTTTCAGGCTTATGAACTGATGAATCCTATAGCAAGGGGTGCAGGAGGAGGCAGGCAAACCCTCTTAAACAGCTTAATCCTCTCCCCTAGTTTAATATAGTTTCCACGATCACTTTGGATAACAACATGATGTTGTGTTTAACACTGTCTCACAGACAACACAGCTTTGAGGCTGAGTGGTCATGGAAGGCCTGAAAAGACCCTCCCACCTTCCCGGACACTCTGCATAGTGATACTAATTGTTTCTATTTTTATATAGCAATTAAGAAATTACTAAAATTTGTTGAGAGAGTTAAGTTCCAATATTAAATATTCCTACAAAAAACGAAGGAATATAAGAAAAATATTTTGCAATTAAAAAAATTACTAAGCCATTTAAATGTACAACGAAATGGACATGCCACAGAGCATTTAATTATTTTGTTGGCAATGATTTTTCTTCTGGCTCCCCTCCCCTTTCCCAACACATTGCGTTTTTCTTATTCTAATCCTGCCCAATTCTACACGATTTTACACTTTCTACAAAGCCTAAATCCTCCCCTTACGAAATTTCATTGTGTGAGAATTCCTGCCTGCCACATGTTTGAGCGACTAAAGGGGCAACACGGCCTTTCAAACTGGGGCCCCAGATTAGCATAAGTAGTGAATAGAATCGACAAGTTGTAACTGATAACTCAAAACTCTTGGTATGGGCATTCAGTCTGAATAAAGCCGCGTATTCTTTTGCATAGAAATGATAGAAAACCAGGTGCTTACGTGGACCAGAATCTATTTGGTAATTAAGTATTTCTGACTAATATAAATAGGAAATGAAATGGTTACTGAGTAAATATATGGAGTTCTCCATCACCCATTCATCCCTACTCTTCTAATTGCTCTCTCTCTCTCTCCTTCCCTTCCAAGTATTTAAGGATTTGAAAGAGATGTTTGTTATTCATTCATATTTCTAATTTCCCACTTTCTCCACAACCTCCAATGACTGATTCCTGCTTCCAAACATACTGGACCTGTGTATGTAAAAGCTACCAATGACTTTCTAGTTGCCAAGGTCAACAGACAAAAACCTTCCTGTCCAAACTTCATTTGTCTTTAAAGTCTGGCATCATAGAGTTTCCTCTTCCACTGATTCTCTCGTCTGGCCGTCTGACTGTTTCCTCTCTCCGTCTTCCCTCCTCCTTTGCTATGTTTACACATTCTCTTGGGTTCTATGCCAATACTTTCTTAGTCTATGCGCCTCCTAAGTCACTTAACCCTGACTTCAACTACTATTTAAGTAAAAAAATTATTGAATCTTTTTTTCTGGTTCAAATTTCTAATTCAGTCACACATTTCTGTCTCCTGAATTTCTCCACCTGGAGGTCTGGGGTGGAGAAAATGCCATGTGTCCACCTAAACTGTTGCTTCATTTTTGTGTTTTGCTAGACATTTGCCAACCTTCCTTCTAGTTATGCAGGCTGTATGAAAGACGCAGGGTCAATGGAATGTGGTTAAAAGCAACACAGATCACTTCTGTGATCATGGCCTGTGTGATCACCCAAGCTCCTTCTTTTCCCTGACAGCATTAAAAGATGACAGTGTCACAGGGTTCACCAGCCAGAAACATTTGCACCAGATTTTGCTGGAAGAAGAATCAAGTTGTGTTAGGCCACTGCGGACTGCAGTTGTTACTTACAGCAGTTGGACGACTCCAACTACTGCAGTGTAATAAAGGATTTAGTATCTCTAACATGGAACTCAATTTGCTCTACAAAACAAATTCCCTGTCTCAGTGAATGGGAACACCAGTTTGCCCAAACCAGAAAATTTAAAGGATCTTGAAACTTATGCTTCAAACTTGTCCCCACATTAAGTTTCTCACCAAAACTTGTTAATTTGAACTTTTCACCATCTCTACGGACACTCTAGGTCAGGCCCTCATGGTTTCCTAATTCTTCTTTGCTTTTGGCCTCCCTTGCCATCATCTGAAGTCCGTTTCCTACAGCCTTTGAAGGATCATCTCGTTCTTTTTAATTATTTCCTTTTACTTTAAAAATTAATAGCACCAATATTGTGCTAAGATATAAATACATACATATTTTTAAAATCTTAGAAAGCTCAGAGAAGTATTAACCAGAAAATACAAGTCATTTACAACCTTGATACCCCATGTAAACACTATTAAATGTTTGGTTCATGGAGGCCTATGTTATTTTTATGTGTTTATAATCTATTTATATGCCCCTAGATAGATCTACAATTCTAAATTTCATAGATGTATCTAAAAGGTTAAATTTAATTTTTATTTCTATGAAAGTAATACATGTATAACTTTTAAAAGCTGATTATTAATACTGTATTTGTAGTGAAAACCAACAGTTCTGTCTCATTACTGCCAATTTCCACACCACTCCTCAAAGGCAAACGCTTTAAAGTAGTTTTTTAACTTACTATTGATGTGTTTTTCTCCATATTTTTAAGTGGCATGCAATTCATTTTTTTAAAATTGTATTATATCTACTGACTTCCTGCTATGTAATTTGAGAATTTAGTTTTATTATATACTATTTCCCCACTTGACAATAAAATTATGCCCAGTCTTTTTGGTTAAATGCATAATGATATTTACATTTTATTATGCTGTAAATATTACTTAAAACTGAGGCACTTGGGTACACTGACTGCTCAAGTTTTTCTTTTTCCTGGCGCTTATTTAGTTTACTATGTATCTATTGTGAATTTACCTCCATATCTTAAGAAAAAAACAAAAAACCCAAACATTCTTTTCACTACATAAAACCACTTTAGATATTTAATTAAATATACTATGGGGGCAATTTCCCTATTAAAGCCCTCCATATTCATGTTCCAATCAGGACTATATAATTTTAGAATCTAAAATACGTAAATAATGCTTATAAATCAATTCTAAAAAGAAAAAGATGAACAAAAGAAGTGAACAACTGTTTACAAAAGGGGGACAATGGTTAATAAACGTGAAAATTACTCCATTTCATGAGTGTTGGCAAAAGTTAAAAGCTTGATACTAAGTTTATTACAAAGTTAACCATTTTATTACTCTAAATATTACTTAAAACTGAGGCTCTTCAGTACAGAGACTCTTGGTACAGCCTTTTGAGGAAGTGCATCATAATCCAAGGAAGTTGTACACTGTGCATAACCTAGATATTACACACCTTAAAGTAATTCTTGCTCATGTATCTGAGCAGACAAGTACAGGCAGGCATTTCACAGCATTGTTCTTAATAGCTCCTAATGGAAATAATTCCAATGTCCATCAATAGAATATTGAATAAATAAAATATGGTATCTTAATGCAGTGAAATGCAGTACTGCAGTGAAATTAATAACATCCATATCCGTATGAATGAATCTCAAATAACAAATGCAGAGAAATGATAAAATGCCAATTTCAGTATAGTGATTATTCCTGGGAGAAAAGTGTTGGGGAGGAAATGGGATAGAAATATGCACAGGACTTTAACTGTATTAGCATTTTCTTTGTGAAGCAGCATGGTGACTATATTATATTACTCTGCATACCTCTTTGATTTAAATATTTTATAATACATAAAAAAGCTCAACTGGAGTCACAATTTTGTAAGAGAGCACAGTTGGTGTGATTTTTGAGTATGCAGAAATTGACTGATAGCACTGATTATAAGGTCCCCACTGAATGAATCTCAAGAAAGAGGATCATGAAAATAATGTTATTTGACAGAAGAGAAAGAGAAGGGCTAGCCACTTGTATTTTTCCCTCATCTCTAAACTTCTCTTAGTGACAAGAAGTGCTGTGTTTGGATTACATTTTGGGAATGAGTGTCATGGACTGGTCTGTAGCTTTTGAGTAATTGCATTTTGACTCAAGGAAACTTTACATCTGAAGGCGAGTGAAATAGCCATTAAGTAAATACCTGCCTAGAAAAATGCGCTTTGAATGTGCAAGCCTGTCATTATACCTGGGAAATGTCTTCAGAAAAATTCAGACTTCTGTAATCCTAAATCTTGCAGACTTGGCGATGGAGATGCTGAAGGCTTTTTCAGATTTGCACATACCTTAATGTCACAGAAGTCTGACTTGCTAACTAAACTAGGATACTCTGTCAGTGATGTCTATTAACAGAATTTTGAATTCAGTCCTGGTGCTTCTGCATGTGTTTTACTTTAGATTGAACACATTTCTGCACTGAGCTGTCATATTTCCATTGTTATGATACCAGAACTGTCACAGGCACACAAAATGAAAGGCATTGTATCAGAATCAGATCACGTAACAATCTTAGAAGTTGCTTTGTGCTCCTTGTCCACTGTTAAAGACAATTCTATGGAGTTCTGCAGTGAAAGCAATGGACTGAAAATTAGAATTCACCCCCATCTTTACTAACATATGACTGGTGGTATGGCAAGTAACTGAATCTCTCAGCATTTGTACTGAAATGTTAAAATGTTTATAGCACTTGCAGGGGCATTACAAGGCTTAATAAGTGTTTAGAAATTCCTACTAATAAGCTGCATTTCCTCCAAAGTGTTCGAGATACTAAAACTAATTAGGTGCTATCTACTTATTAAGTACTAAATGATGAGTGTTTTTATTAAGTTCTGAGATTCTAGGGAAGAAATTGAGGCATAATTATTATTGGCAGTGAGTAAGATATATGATGAGTAGCATGAAAACAATTCATTTCTACAGCAGATGTTAGCTATTTCTCTGTAGAAATGGGACAAGGCACCGTTTAAATTGAAAGGTGAAACCAGCACTGACATATCTGAACCTTCAGTTGGCTCACGACGGACCCTCAGGATTTCATGTGAGTTGAGACTAAGGGTAATGAGCTTCTTTATCATCTAAGTTTTGCATCTAGAAAAGTTACCCTCCAGAACCACTGTCTATCTCAGAAATATTCTAGCGGCTCAGGAGGATGCATTAAGTCTGCCCTTTGGTAGAGAAAAGAATGGTCAAGAACTTGGCAGAGAAGGAAATACTATAGCCATAAGTTCAAATTGTCAGTGAGAGATTTCTAGAACTGCCATCTGAAGTCTGAAGTCAGGGTGAGGGTACTGTAGCAAGTCTTGGGTGTTTCCTGCACGGGGAGCTTCATGTGATCATGTCTCAGTTTTCCGCCTGACCACGCCACCACCCACTCTCCCTCCTGGAAACTGTTTTCTTTGAGAGACAGATATATTTTTTTTCTTTCTTATGTCCAGGTACATTATGCCACAGCATACCTTATGAATTGTAGGGAGCAATTTAATAGCACTAGAGGAAACTTGCATTTCAGTGGCTTACTGTAGCCGATAGGTAAACTGAAGAATAATTGTCCTGCAGAATGCAACTATAAAATGCTTTAGAGTTTCTCAAGTGTTTTCACACTGTGTTGATTTCAAAGTCAGAGACAAAAGTCTCATTTTTTTTAGTAGCTTTTCTAAGTATAGGTGTATTTTTTCACAGGAGAATAACTTCTGTGTGCTGAGAACTAGCTGGCATTCTCTAAGTCTTAGATTCTGTTCTTAAAACTTTTAGATGTGAAGAATCTAGAAAACTTAAATCTTGTTTGAGACATATTATTTTGATTCCAAATAAAGTCAATTTTTTATGGCTGAATCTCAAGGAGGAGATGTATGAGTATTTGGCTTAAAAATCAAGCTTCAGGTGGAGCAAAAATGTAACTGATCTCAGAAACATCTGGAACTAAGAAATTAAAGGCCAGCAAAACTTTCTTGCTGCCTCTCATCTTTGCTTTCATTGAATTCCAATTTCTTTTATTCTCTTTCCTTTTAGGCAAGTCCTGGAGCTGTGCTGATTTATGTCATCTCTAATTCCTAATTAAAAAAAAAAAATTCCAGGGAAAGAATTTTGATATGGTTGGAATGAGGGATGGTGGTACAGACAACAAGGGAACCTAATACTCCCAGGAGAATCAAATTGTCATAGCACAGCCAAGAAAAACTCCCTAAGTAAGACGGATTAGTGCTTGGGATTTTGCAGCCACCACGTTTTACCTACCTGTTCTCCCAAGGATGGAGACTATATTTATCTATTCATGGTTCTATAACCAAATATCACAGATGGAGCAGCTTAAACAACAGAAATTTATTTTCTCACCATTCTGGAGGCTGGAAGTTCAAAATCAGGATGGCAGAAAGGCTGATGTCTGGGGAAGGCTTTTCCCTTGGGTTGAAGATGGCCATCTTCTTGCTGTGTACTCACATGACCTTTTTTTGTTGCTTGCACCCAGATTGAGAAAGAGCTATCTTGGTTCTTTTCTGATAGGAACACCAGTACTATTGGATTAGCACTCCATCCTATGACCTCATTTAACCTTACTTACCTTTCTAAAGGCCATATGTCCAAATACAGTCATGTTCTAAAGTACCAGGGATTAGAACGTCAATATACTAATTTGGAGCCAGGGTCATAATTTAGTCAATAACAGAGGCTCAGACTGCTTCCAGCTCCCCAAAACTACTAATAAGCTTAAAAAAAAAAAAAACCCTCATACATATCACCTTATGCACTGAATCAGTCACCTAGGTCTGCCATAACAAAAAACCACAGAGCAGATGGCTTAAATAACAGATACTTTTTTTTTTTTTTTTTTAAATCACAGTTCTGGAGGATAAAACTCCAAGATGAAGATGCTAGCCAATTTGGTTCCTGGTGAGAAAGATCTCCTCCTAACTTGCCACCTTCTAACCATGTCCTCATATGTCCCTTCCTCTGTGCATATATTCAGAGAGAGAGAAATCTTACCAAAAGCCCTATCCCCAAATATAGCCACACTAAGGTATAGGGCTTCAATATTTGAATTTGGTGGAGACACATTCAGGTCATAAGATGTGCCTACATAAAAAATTCCTTGGAAAACTGCATCGGTTACAGATTCTGCTGCAAGAACAACCAACCTCGTAATTTCAGCGGCTTAACACAGCAAAAGTTTATTTTTCACTCATACTGCAAATGCAAGATAGGTCTTAACTGACATAGGGGATATGCTCATTGTAGCCACCCAAGGACCCAGGTTGATAGAGACTCCATATTAACATATTGTTTCCATTATCACTGCAGCAGTAGTGACAGAACATCTCTCTATTCACATTTCACTGGCCAAAGTAAATCACATGGCCACATCTATCTTCAAAGGTGGGAAGTGCAAATCAGTGCAATCTTACCATGTGCCTAGGATATTGAGAGCCAGAAATATTTGATGACTAGCACTAACTTCCACAATATATGCCAATGAGTAAAATTTCTAGATGATAGAGTAAATATGCATTTTCTTAATTTGCCTTACTGATGACAGACCACACTCCATAATGGCTGCAACAATCTACATTCCCACCAGCAGCATGCAAGAAGTCCAGATTCTCACTAATGCTCAGTGTTATTCAGCTTTCTCATTCATCAGGCTAATGCGGTAAAAGCAGTACCTCACTGTGGTTTAACTTTAATTTTTCTGATTAGCAATTATTTAAAATATGACTTTTCTGATTTCCTTTTTGATAATCTGTCTTTTCATAACCACCGCTCATTTTTCTCTTGGTTTTTCTGTCTTTTTATGATTTTATAATAGTTCCTTTTATATTCTAGATATGAATTTCTTTTTGGTTTTAAACAATTGCAAATTATTTCTCACCTTCTGTAACTTATTATTTTCCATGACATCAGTTTTTGAAAAGAAATTCGTAATTTTTGTATATTTCATATTTTTTTCCTCTGTGGTTTGTACATTTGATGTTTAAGAATTACTACTTCCCTGAGTTTACAATATATTTTTCTTTACTTTCTTCCATGAAACTTATAGATTTGTTTTTCACATTTAGGTTTTTAATTGCCTGTGACCCCTTTTTATATACAGTGATGTGTAGGAAAAGTTTCATTTTTTTCTTGATTTGGAAGGAGTTTTCCCAAGTAATCTGATGTGGCTTGACTCTGTGTCCCCAGATGAATCTCATCACAAATTGTAATCCCCATAATCCCTATGTTTTGAGGAAGGGACTATAAGGCAGTTTTTCCTGCTTTCACAAACTCTCTCTTGCCTGCCACTATGTAAGATGTTCCTGTTTTCCTTCTGCCATGATTGTAAGTTGTCTGAGCCACCCTCCACCCCAGACGTTGAATGTAAGTCAGTTAAACCTCTTTGTTTATAAATTACTAGTCTCAGGTGCTTTTATATAGCAGTGTGAAAATAGACTAATATGTAATAGATACTTTCCTTATTGATTGCGTGGTGCCATCTTTATTGTATATTAAATTTCCATAACAACATATATCTGCCTTTTACATTTTCGTTCTTTTCGATGTCCAGTTTGCCTTTCTTCCCCATCAATACCACACTGTTTTAAATATATATCTCAATATCCAGTCAAGAAAATCATTCCTCTTTTCTCTTTTTAAATTAAAATTAATGTAGTGATGGTGGATGGTAGATATTTATTCAGCCGTGTAAATTTTAAAAGAAATATATTAAATCATAAACAACATAAAACTAAATATTTGGTATTGCACTGAATTTACAAGTTAATTAAAGTATAACTGACATTTTTATATTAGGTTGTCTTAGCCAAGGATAATAAGGACTGTCTCCCCAGGGGTTCCCATTGTATTCTTGTGCCTCATTAGATACTTAAAACATTCTCCATATAATTATTGTTTCAATGTCTCCATGTAAGTAATCTGTTTTCTGAAATCTTGTTTGACAATTTTCCTATAATTTCTTATTAGATTTAACAATTTAATAATTCTTTATTAATATTTTAAGGCAGGTAATACTTTCATAAATAATGACAATTTTATTTTGCCTATTTACATGTTTACTACTTTCCTTTCTCTTTTTCTTTTGTTACACTCTCGGCCACGACTTCCAGGACCATGTTAAGCATTAATAATGAGAATGAGCATACTAATCTCATTCTCAATTTTAAAGGGAATGTACTTAAGGTCTTTTGCTAGGAGTGCTGTGCTATCAATTTTCGGTACATGACCTCTATAAAGTGACGGTTTCCTTCTAATCATAGTTTGCTAGGATTTTTAAAAAATGTTTTAAATATGTACTAAATTCCATCAAGTGCTTTTTTCTGAATCAAATGAGATAATAACCTCTTTCTTTTTTCCTTTTGGTCTGTTAATATAGTAAATTAAGTTAATGTGTTTTCTAACTTTTACTACCTTCATGTTTCTGGGATAAGCCATATTTGGCCATTATTTATTATATATAAGCACATTTTTGGATTCAGTTAGCTAAAAGTCAAACTCCTTAAAGTGGCTTACAAGAGCCTCCAGTACTTGCTCACTCTTCTGCCCTCTGTGTCTCACCCCATTATATCTCTGACTTATTTCTTTCAACTTTCCCCATGCAGTCATGTAGGTCCAGTCATTCTGTTCTTGCTATCCCTCCAAATGGCCAGACACATTCCCACACCAATGCCTTCACACTTGCTGTTCCTTCTGCCTAGAAAGAACTTTCTTCAGATGCGCAAATGGTCACTCCTTCTCTAGCCATAGGTCTGCACCTGATTTTTCATCTTCTCAGTGTGGCCTCTCCTGGCATTCCTGTCTAAAATTCCAGCCCACTCACTCCAACATTCTCTACCCCCCTTTCTCTGCTATATTTTAGCGTCTTCATTGCACTTTCTTATTTTCTTAATTCTTGATGCTCTGGCATTTCTATTGTCACTAACAGGCGAGAGACTGGCCTCCCAGCGGTAATCAATTCTAAGGGACCGCAAAAGGCTTGTCTGGGAGCACATCTTTTATATGCAAACTAACCAATCCAGAGCCCACAGCCCTAACCATCTTCTTTATCAAGGTCTTACCTACCTAGGCCAGTGTTTCCTCTCCCCTCAGTCAACCAAGGGTCAGATCTATGTCAGCTAGGGACAGAACTTATGCAGCAAAGTCCACCTGAGTTGTGCAAACTAGGTAGGCCAAAGGTGTTTCCCCTGCACTACCTCACCTTTCCCTCTGAAACCCCAATAAAGGTCGTAGCCTATGCCATTTTTTTGAGCCCCTATGGCCACTGACTTCCCTTGGTGCTCTTTCATGTGGCCCAACATGAGGTGCTGGGTCTCCTGTTTCTAGTGTCTGTGAGCAGAAACTTCTTCCTCTGTGGGAATCACTTCATGTCTCCGTGTCTTAACATACCTGACTAACAGAAATCTCAAGTACAAATGTAAAGGCATTTATGTCTTATTTCTTCTCACTTCATATGTAACATACTATACAGTCTATTTACATTGTTTATTGCATGTCTTCCCTCATCAGAATACAAGTTTCATAAGCAGGAATTTATTTTTGTGTTTTTTTTTTTTTTAATTTAACGTCTATATCTTCATTATTAAGAACAGTCTCCAGTACATTCTGGGACCTCAATAAATATTCATGAAATGAGTGAATGAAATCCTAATGAATAAAATGAATCTAATATTTTCCTTTCAAGTAACTATAATAAGAGGCAATCAATGTTGGCATATTGATATATTTTCTGTCAGTTTATGCGTTTTTGTTTACAGCTGACTTAGTATTTCCATCTGACAACAGTCATTTGAATGTTTGCTGAGCAGCTGCTTGCTCTGTATCAGACTTTGTGCTAGATACTGGACAGGAAAGGATGACAAAAATAAACACTATTCTTGTCTAGAGGCAGTTTTCAGCCTTCAAATTTTAAAACTCCTGTTTATTATATTATGGGCAATCCCCCATATTTTAAAATAAGATTTCCATGAAAATTAATTCTAATAGTGTGCAACAGAAGATTTAAAGCAATCTTCCACGCATTACATTGAGCCGGCAGACTTGCTTTGTTTACAGACATAAAGTTTCAATTAGTTGCCAGTAATGTAAAAGTTGATTGATTTAACATTAACTAATCCAGATTTCCAGCTGCTACAAGAAAATAGGAAATCATAGAATAAGGTGCCTGTATACTCTCAAAAAATTTATTGATACTTAGAGCTGAATGGCAGCTTCTAATTTAGATCAAGTATTGGTTTGTCAGTAGGGTTTTCTTTCATCTCCCTGTGTTGCTCATTTATATTAACTGACTAGTCTCTGTTCATTTTGACTCCGTGACCTCTGTGTAGAACATTCCATTACATGGATGCATCACAATTTTCTTAGCTGTTTCCCCAAGGTTAAACAATTAGGTTATTGCCAATTTTTCACTGTTATAAACAATAGATAAATCTCTATCTGTATGTCAAGATTCTTTCCTTAGGGTAGATTTTTCTAAAAGAGAAATTACCAAGTCAGAGGGTAGGGATATTTTAATTGCTTTTTAAAAAGAGTACATAATTTTTCCACTCTCAGTTATGTATGAGGGTGCATATTTCAACAATGTTCTACTGAAGCTGCATTTTAAAATGTTTTCATTACTAATTTAATATGCAAATATTTTAACTTAGGGTTTTTTTTTTATCACTATTGGGATTAACCAGTCTGTATTTTATTAGCAGTTATGCAGAACTATTTGCAAAATTACTTTAATTTCAATTTACCATATTTTTGTGTTTGGTATGAACTTTTTCTATTTTAATTTTGTTAGGTATTTCTGTGCCTTATTTACTATGCATGATTTTTTTTTTCTTTTTTGGAGATGGAGTTTTGCTCTTGTTGCCCATGCTGGAGTGCAATGGTATGATCTTAGCTCACTGAAGCCTCCCCTCCTGGGTTCAAGCAATTCTCCTGCCTTAGCTTTCTGAGAAGCTGGGATTACAGGCATGTGCCACCACACCTGGCTAATTTTGTATTTGTGGTAGAGACGGGACATCTCCATGTTGACCAGGCTGGTCTCAAACTCCCTACCTCAGATGATCCACTCACCTCAGCCTCCCAAAGTGCTGGGATTACAGGTGTGAGCCACCAGCCCTGGACTGCTGTTTTTAACTTTATGCCTTCTTTGGTAAGTAAAAGTTGTTTGCTTTTTAATACTCAAATCATGATATTCTTATTTTTTAATTTTTTCTGTTGTTTTTAATTTTACTGTATCCTTTATCCCGTAGAGACAAACAGCCATATATCCATTACACTTTTCATGGCTAATTTTAAATACTTTGCTTTTTATTACATTTGGAATTTTTTTTTTAATGTAAGGTCAATATCTAAATTTTTATGTTGTATTTTCAGTTTCAATTGTTTTGCTTTTTTTCTTACTAGCATCAAAATCAATATTCTGAAAAATATTTCTTAAATAAACCTTCTCTTTCACACTGATTTGTGTACCTTATTTACTGTGTATTAACTTCTTGTGTACGTTAGCAACTATAGCTACATGGTATTATTTTGTTTTGTAAATCTTCCCAATGTTTATGCCATTTCGTTATTAAAACTTCATAAGATACTTTAGCGGCCATATTTTATTAAATATAAATTCTTAAGAGTTCATTTTTTAAACACAGCCTTTTTCATTTGTCTCTCTTTCTTCTGGAGTGAAATTAGAATCAGAATTTCAAGTTCTAAAATATCTTCTAAGTGAGATTATACCATATAAACACATCTAAAAGTAATTACTGTTTTAAGAATAATATTTACACTAATTTTTGATCTTTTAAAAAGTGGCAGCCTCTTCACTTTCAACATGTGTTATATGTTTTTACAGATTTTTCTATAAAAGTCTAGCACACATTTGGCTATAATTATTTTTAACTATTTTATATTTTGTTGCTATTTTGAAGCAACTATTTTCTATTACATTTTCAACCTATTTATTGCTGGTAATTAAGAATAATATATCTTTTGATATTCACATTTCCCCTTCTCAAACCATCAGATCTCATGAGACTTATTCACTACCACGAGAACAGTAATGGGGGAAGCCACCCCCCTGATTCAATTATCTCCCACTGGGTCCATCCCACAACACATGGGAATTATAAGAGTATAATTTAATATGAGATTTGGGTGGGGACAGAGAACCAAACCATATCATTCTGCCTTAGACCCCTCCCAAATCTCATGTCCTCACATTTCAAAACCAATTATGCCTTTCCAACAATCCCTCAAAATCTTAACTCATTTCAGCATTAACTCAAAAGTCCATAGTCCAAAGTCTCACGTGAGACAAGGCAATTCCCTTCTGCCTATAAGCTTGTAAAACCAAAAGCAAGTTAGTTACTCCCTGGATACAATGGGGGTACAGGCATTGGGTAAATACAGCCATTCCAAGTGGGAAGAATTGGCTGAAACAAAGGGACTACAGGCCCCATGCAAGTCCAAAATCTAGCCATGCAGTCAATTTTTAAAGCTCCAAAATGATGTCCTCTGACTCTATGTCTCATATCCAGTGCACGCTGATGCAAGAGGTGTATTCCCGTGTCTCATATCCAGGGCACACTGATACAAGAGGCGCATTCCCTATCAGCTGTTTTCACGGGCTTGCACTGAGTGCCTGTAGCTTTTCCAGGCACAAAGTGCAAGCTGTTGGTGGATCTATTATTCTAGGGTCTGGGGGACAGTGGCCCTCTTCTCACAGCTCCAATAGGTGGTGTCCCAGTAGGGACTCTGTGGGAGGGCACCCACCCCACATTTCTCTTCTGCAGTGCCCCACCTGAGGTTCTCCATGAGGGCCCCACCCCTAGAGCAAACTTCTGCTTGGGCATCCAGGCGTTTCCATACAACTTCTGAAATCTAGGCGCAGGTTTCCAAACCTTGATTCTTGACTTCAGTGCACTTGCAGGCTCAATACCATGTGGAAGCTGCCAAGGCTTGAATCTCGCACCCTATGAAACTATGGCCCAAGCTCTATATTGGCCCCTTTCAGCAACAGCTGGAGTGGCTAGGACACAGGGCACCAGGTCCCTAGGCTGCACACAGCATAAGGACCCAGGGCCCAACCCACGAAACAATTTTTTCTTCCTAGGCCTCCAAGCCTGTGATGGGAGGGGCTGCTGTGAAGATCTCTGGCATGCCCTGGAGACATTTTCTCCATTGCCCTGAGGATTAACCTTCAACTTGTTACTTATGCAAATATCTGCAGCCTCCTTGAATTTCTCTTCAGAAAATGAGGTTTTCTGTTCTATCGCATTGTCAGACTGCAAACTTTCCAAACTTTAATTATCTGCTTCCCTTATAAAACTGAATGCGTTTAACAGCACCCAAGACACCTCTTAAAGGTTTTGCTCATTAGAAATTTCTTAGAAATTCTTCTGCCAGATACCCTAAATCATCTCTGTCAAGCTCAAAGTTCCGCAAATCTCCAGGGCAGGGGCAAAATGCCACCAGTCTCTTTGCTCAAACATAACAAGAATCACCTGTGCTCCAGTTCCTGACAAGTTCCTCATCTCTATTTGAGACCACCTCAGTCTAAACCTTTTGCTCATATCATTATCAGAAGTTTTGACAAAGCCATTCAACAACTCTCTAGGAAGTCCTAAACATTCCTGCATTTCCTGTCTTCTTCTGGGCCCTCCAAACTGCTGCAACCTCTGCCTATTATACAGTTCCAAAGTTGCTTCCACATTTATGGGTATCTTTTCAGCAACATCCCACTCTGCTGGTACCAACGTATTGTGTTAGCCTCTCTTCAAACTGCTGATAAAGACATACCCAAGACTGGGAAGAAAAAAAAGGAAGTTTAATGGACTTGGGGTTTCACATGGCTAGGAATGCCTGACAATCATGGCAGAAGGACAGGAGGAGCAAGCCATGTCTTACATGGATGGCAGTAGGCAAAGAGAAGAGAGAATGAGAGCCAAGTGAAATGGGTTTCCCCTTTCCTAACCATCAGATCTTGTGAGACTTATTCACTAGCATGAGAACAGTATGGGGGGAACTGCCCTGTGATTCAATTACCTCCCACCAGGTCCCTCCCCCAGTGCATGGAAATTATGGGGGTACAATTCAAGATGAGATCTGGATGGGGACAAAGAGCCAAACTGTATCAGATGGGAAAGCTTGGCAAAGTGAACTATGTTCACCATCCTCTGCAGTTGATCTTTATTTGCAGGAAGAAGCTATTAAAGGCTTAAGGCAGAGGAAAAAACACATTTGTTTTAAAAGAGCAATTGGCTATCATAGGTAAACGACATTGACCTTGGATAGAGCAAAACTAAAAGCAGCGAGGTCACTTAAGATTTTTGTTGATCATCTGAACAAAGACTGAAACAGAACTGAACAAAGGCGACAGAGGAGGATGTGATGGGTGGATTTGACAGCTGTTTGTAACTAAAATAGACAAGCTTTGGTAACTGACTAAATAAAAAAGGAAGAATGGCACAGAGTCTAGCCTAATTCCTAAATTTCTGGATTGTATGACTGAATAAAAGATGATGTATTCTGCAATGGCTTCCCTACCAGAGAAGGAATGCTAGAAAAGGCAAAGCTAGGGGGAAATGATAAAAGAATAAACATATCAATCAAAGGCTTAATGTCAAATAAAAGACACTAGTTTTAAGCTCCCAAATGTGTTGTGTATATTTGTGTTTTAATTCCCTTTCCTCAAAAGTAGTGTACATTTTTATATTACATCTGAGAGTCTACTTTATTCTGCACTTGATACCTAATATATGTATGTCTATTTCTAGTAAAGTCTAAATATACCCAGAGGGCTTGTTTATTAATTGAATTTCCTTAGGCATAATTCATTCCCTTGAGGTGTTAATAATCTGATAATTTCAGATCTTTTATTCTTAGAAATATTGATGAGGATAACTTTGTTATTTATTCACATTTGTCTTTTAACTTTCACTGCAATATGAATTTCTTTCATTGTCTCCTACCACACACATACAAACTGTTCTACTTTAGGAAGCCTTCAACAACGACCTTTTGTTGTGTTATCATTCAAAAGACAATCTTATCATATCTAAAAGTGTCACCTCAAATGCATTGCTTCTAATAGAAAGAAATTTATTCCTGATTTTTGAGAGAAAGTTAGATGAAGCCAGAAGGCTCCTGTGTCCTCTCACTGACCTCCCCTCCAGGCTGTTCGCTCAATCTTCCCACTGGGTGAATCAGTGCTACCTATTATGTGAGCCTCAGTTATGAAAAAGACAGCAGCTTCCTTCTAGCAGGGGAGGCTGGGTGAAGCTGCCCTTTATCACAACAGGGGACAAACTGGCAGAGAAGGGGCAGTGAGCTGAGTCTGCTGGGTCTCATGGCACCCATAGCAGAGCAACCCCACCCTCGCCAAGAGGAGAAGAAGCTCCAGAGGATATGACAGAAGGGTCAATGGATTAGCATTCCTGCTGCTATAAAAAGACATCTGAGGACTAGGTAATTTATGAAGAACATATATTTGTTTCTCACAGATCTGGAGACTTGATGTCCAAGATTAAAGCGCCTATGGGTTCAGTGTCTGGAGTTTCTGCTTCCAAAATGACACGTTGAACTCTGTGTCCTCCAGAGGAATTGCACAGTACCCTCAGATGGAAGAAGAGATGGAAAAGGACAAAAGGGGTCTAGTTTATTCCCTCTAGCACTTTTATAAAGTTACTAATCCCATTCATGTGGGTTCCACCCTCGCGTCTTAATCACCTTGAGAAGGGTCCATCTCTTAATACTATCACACTGATGACTAAGTTTCAACATGAATTTTGGAATGATCACAAATATTCACACCATAGCAGTTTACATGACAGAAGAGTGAAAAGCGTGCAACGAGGGATGATGAGATGTAACCATGGACAAAGTTATCCCGAGTAGAGTCGTGATAATAAGGGCTCTGAGAAAAATTCAGACTGACTCTTTGACTTATGCAAGTATCAGAACATTCAAAAGTGGTTTGGGTTCATTTCACTTGAAAAGTGATTTAAGTGTTGGAGGAAATTTACTGATGGCAAACCTCCAGCATTTGTCACATGCAATTAATCATGCACTTGTCACAGATCCATTCCAATGGATTTTTGTGCTGTTGTTATTGTAGTATGGTATTCTCTCTCTCTGGGTGCTTTTGGTGCATATGATATGAAAACCAACTCTGAAATCATACCACCTTGGGTGGTTTTAAACCTCTGTGATAGAGCATAACAAATCTGGGAACATGAAAGTCCAGGCACACCTAGAATTTCTCCCTAAGATACCACCCACATAAAACTTTTCAGCAATCTCATCATGTCCTTAGAAGTTCAGCTTAACTATACAAATTTATTTTTTGATCAGAAAAGTGTGTGAAGTCTTATATGAAAGTCAAGATTTTTTTGAAAGCCAAGATTTTTAAAACTTGGAAACAGATGGATCCAAATAGTGTGGCAACCTAAAAAATCATGTGGTTAAATCGTCAGATATTCACTGAAAGTCCATGTGAATATAGCAACAGAAAAGCTGGGGGATTGTTAACAGCCTGGCAGCTAGAGAAATGATCTCAGCCACAGGCCAGAAACTTGAAGGAACTTTTGCAATACAGAATGCAGATAAGGGCCAGACCAAAATACTTGATAACCTTTGACAGGTTGGTTATTTGGTGCCCCTTCAATGTCATACTTTTTAATATCTGATAAGCATTTATATAAAAAGGACATGAGGGATTGTCTGAAAGGGGCAGGGGATTGGAGAGCTAATGAGGGGCAATATGGAGTCTCAGTCTCCCCCATCTTCCAACCTGAACATCCCATTCACCAGTTAATAGGAGCTCCCACCATGCCACCAGCTGTTGTAGGTGATCGTCTTACCTGAGGAGGTTCCTTGTGCGCTTAATCCCCACTTCAATTAGATTATGAAAGTATTCTTTCTCAACATCCAGATTCATCTCCCCAAGGGGAATATTGGTAAATGAAGTTTTCTCTTTTTCTCATGTTTTCAGTGCTATTTTTGTCCCTAGCATTCTGCAAAACTTGGTGACCCCAAAATCTACCTCTGATTCAAATGACATGGACTTGGAAGAAAATAACTGATCTGTGCCCTATCTCCTGCTTGCAGGAGGTAATTAGAAGAATATTGAACTGAAGGCTATCATTGTCATAACTAATTTGTGCAAGTATGCCTAGAACTAAGGGGGAGTGTGAGGAGGAAAGTGAGTGAGAGACATTTCAATCTCAACTGGCCTGGGGACATGCCACAGGTTTCCAAGGCTAGAGGAAGCAGGACTAGGATGGCACATACTGTATTTGTATACGGCACCAGTGGAAATGCCAAAGTTGCTCCCAGGAAAGCGCAGCATGCCAGGGAAAAAGCGTTGAGCTGCCTGCCTAACTCAGGGCTGCCAACACACAATGAAAGAAGGCTTCCACAGAAAAACAAACTTTCTACTGCCAAATCAAGCCAAACAAACAAAAGCAAAAACAAAAACACCTCTCTGATCCCTTACTCTACCTCTACTTGTGGAACAAAAGCAAAGCCTATTAATAATAAACTTTTCCATTTTCCTCCATATTTACTAAATGATTTTTTAAATTGTTCCTTTTATCTCTTATAAAACCCACCTCTAATCCCAATGCCAAAAACCAACCAACCAAACAGAAATACCACAAATCTTTCTCTGTAAGAATGAACAAGTAGCAAAAAAAAAAAAAAGTCAGACATTTAAAAACTCTGTTTAAATTAACATTTGCAAATTACTCATCTGCGGTCTAACATCCAGCATCTATAAGGAACATATGCAAATTTACAAAAGAAAAACAAACAACCCCATTAAAAAGCGGACAGGGGACATGAACAGACACTTCTCAAAAGAAGACATACTTTCGTCAAACAAGCATATGAAGAAAAGCTCAATGTCACTGATAATTAGAGAAATATAAATAAAAACCATAGTGAGATACCATCTTACACCAGTCAGATTGGCAATTTTTAGTCAAAAAAAAATAACAGATGCTGGCGAGTGAGCAACTATTGGTGAGTGTGCAAACTAGTTCAACCTCTGTGGAAAACAGGATGGCGATTCCTCAAAGAGCTAAAAGCAGATCTACCATTCAACTCAGTAATCCTATTACTGGGTATACACTCAGAGGAATAGAAAGCGTTTTACCGTAAGGATACATTCACGTGGATTTTTACTGCAGCCATATTCACAGTAGCAAAGATCTGGAATCAACCTAAATCCCCACCAGTGTCAGAATGGACAAAGAAAATGTGGTACATATACACCATGGAATGTTACGCAGCCATAAAAAAAGAACAAAATCATGTCTTTTGTGGGAACATGGATGGAGGTGGAGGCTATCATCATGACCAAACAAACACAGGAACAGAAAACCAAATATTGCATGTTCTCACTTATAAGTGGGAGCTAAATAATGAGAACTTATGAACACCAACAGGGAAATAACAGACACTGGGGTCCACTTGAGGGGGAAGAGTGGAAGGAGGGATAAGAGCAGAAAAGATAACGATTGGGCACTGAGCTTAATACCTGGGTGATGAAATATCATGTACAACAAACCCCCTTTATATATACTTATCCATATTACAAATCTTCATATGTACCCCCAAACCTAAAATAAAAGTTAACAAAGTAAAAACTATGTTTAAATTAATAAATAATTTAATGGATAGTGATTACGTTAACGTGAAGCTGTGAATCAAAGCAAATTTATTAATACTATAAAAAGAGACTGTAATGAAAGTGAGAAAACTAGAGAAAAATCTGCAATTGATATTCTCCTAAAATGAGACTAGAAATTAGTATAGTCATTAGATGCTATATCTGTGTTAAGCACGAAAAAGGAAAAATCAGAATTTCAAAATTTCCATGTTTATAACTGTTACATGAAAATGACTATCAAATGAAAACTGTCATGAAGGCAATGGAAAACATATTAAAATTCAATAAAAATGTATTAACTAGTGAAAGGAGTGAGAAACACAAGACTTCCTAAAGAAACATTTGATGGAATGCTGCAAAACTTTAATTGGTGGAGGCAGAGAGAAGAACAATGTTTCTTCCTTAAGCCATAGAGAAATGAAGAATGAGAGGCTATGACAGTCACTAGTGATTTTTCACTAAATATTTATAATTGTGTTAGAGTTTGCAGATAAAATAAAGGATATCCAGTTAAACCTGAATTTCAGACAAAAAAAAACAAAAAACAAATTTCTTAGGTATAAGTATTCCTGAAAGATTGCACAGGGCACATTGATTCTAAAATTTATTTATGTGAAATTCAATTATAACTGGAAATCCTGTATTTTCATCTGCTAATTTCTGGCAAATGACTGTCTTCTGTGTATAGCAGAATTGTATTTCCCTGCCTCTTCAAGAAGTTGAGTATGATCATGTGACTTGTTTTGGCCAATGAAATGACAGTGCAAACAGATGAGAAATCACTAAGAGCTGGTGAACAATTTTACAGAGAAGAATGCTCAACTTGTCCACTTCAGGCAATTAGTATGAGACAAAGACTCTTTCCAAAAAGCAAACACATTTTGAAATTGTGGCTGATGTGACTGGTGGCCAATCCAGTATTCATGGTCTTTCTTATTATGAGAGACTTGGTTTCATTTATCTGTTTTGTGGTTGCTGGGACGTAATATGTGCATCTAGTTTTATTTTCCAGCCTCTTTTTCAGAGAAGTGTTGTCATGTGACATAGTTCTGACCAATAGGAAGTGAGTGGAAATCCCTGGTGGTGCTTCAAAATGGCGGGGAATGAGACACACATGCTTTTTGCTTTTTGTCCTTCCTCCTCTCTTTACCTGGAGCACATTTATAGTACTGCCACAGTCAATTTACAACAATAAGCAAGATCCTAAAAACCATGATGGATGAATGGAAATGGAGAAGCTGCTTGAGTGTCAACTTCTTTTAATATGAGAAAAATAAAATCTCTTTTCATTTAAGGCACTGTATAACAGAGAGTCTGTTAATTGAAGCCAACTGTAATTCTTAACAGACACAGTTCAAAAAATAAATTTAAAACACAAAATTTAAATGGGCAAAGTATGTCAATAGCCACGTTTGCCTTCACAAGAGCCAACTAAAACTTACAATAAAATGAGGAAATACCTTATATTAAATGGAGTGGGGTGAGGTCCTGGGGAATTATAACTATGTCTTACAGGTGGGATTGTACTCTTGCTCTATATTGTGAAAGTTATTTTGGAGATTACACAGGAAGCATTTTACAACTAACAGAAGTTTATGCCAAGCAATTCCACTTCTAGGAGTTTGCCCTATGGAAACACATAGGTATTTGAGCCAGTGTTCTGAAAACCTTCATCATAATAATAAAAACTTTAAAACAATTTGGCTAAATGTAGAGATGGGTTGCATCAATCAATCATTTAATATAATTAAACTTATTCTAGAATCTTATATATAAATATATAAATTAGATTAATTTGCAGCTGCTGTGATTGCATTAACATAATTCTATAGTTTAAAAATTAAACATACATACATGTGTTACTGGTGCTACACATCAAAACAGGATAATGGATATCTTATCTAGATAGATCAAATTGTGACAAGACTTTCTGTCTCCTCAGGAACTTTCTTTCTTTACTTTATTCTAAAGCCCAAAGGGTGCATTAGAGCGTTAGATGAAATATAGTCAGAGAAGACTGAATAAGTTACTGGTAATATACATCACCAGTAACACATGTATGTATGCATATGTTTAATTTTTAAACTATGGAATTGGCCTACATGCAACTTGTTTTATGAAATTAATATGATACCCTGCCATTCTACCGCACTCACACTTACCACAAGCCTTATTAATAGCTTTCTACTATTTCTTACACTCTTTCACACAAAGTTTTATGGTTGCTTATAGACTTTTCTATTATAATTCATCTTGTTATTCATGCTTATTTCCATTACTTTTAATTTTTCACCCTCTTCCCCACCCCGAGGTCAGATTCTGTTTAAAACAGCTTAATTTTTTGACCCTTGATTCTTTTACACTTCTAGAATGTAGGGCTTAGTGTGAGGTTAAAATGAAGTGTATTTTGTTTGTTTAAATTAACATGTTAACCAATTTTCTTTGCAAAGTTCACTGAACTAGGTATTTGTATACAAGCCTTTATATGGGCATGTGTCAAATAAGCCACAGATCTGGAAGTTAGAAATCTGAGTAGAGTAATAGAACCTTTCAGTATTTTTCCTAATGGACTTCAGGCACTTGTCTAGCTGGTTAGAATCCTCCATCCCACATTTGTAAAATAAAAGCATCTGCTTTTGCTTTTTTTTTTTTTTTTAAATGAGAAGGCCGGCGAGGGCCATACATCTGTCAGTGTTACATGTGATAGAACACTAAATAGCTGCATTTGACTAGAACTGTCAAAACAGGATAATGGATGGCTTATCTAGATAGATCAAATTGTGACAAGACTTTCTGTCTCCTCAGGAACTACCTTTCTTTACTTTATCCTAAAGCTCAAAGCGTGCATTTGAGTGTTAGATGAAATATAATCAGAGAAGACTGAATAAGGGAAAGTGGGCTGAGGGAAAAATAAAGACATATTCCCAAAGATGCCTTTCATCTTCAAAAGGCAAAGTGCCCTTTGGATCAGAGAGCTGCAGGACAAGGCTTGGGAAGTAGAGCCCAGCACAAGCCAGCTACCACTTGTGTGAAGCCAATTGGAGTACTCTAGGTATATTCAGAGCTGCCTGCATTTCACATTCTGAAAAAGTTCTCCACTAAAAAGGGGTGGTATTCTCCTTTTCATTTTTCTGTTCATTTCCAAACTCATGACTCTAACTTTGACTCCTGTGTAGCCACAATTCTCCCTCCAGCCACAGAGGTCACCATCACAAGCCTGAGGTGACATGATGAGACACTATTTAGAAGTCATCCTTTATAATTGAGAGCCCTGCCATAGTCCCAGTCAGCCCTGACATCATAGGGTGTAAGGGAGGAGCTGCTTTTGAAGTAGCTGAAAGGTCATTTCTTCCCAGACAAGGCTTTCTGAAATTATAGCCTGGGAGGAAAATGGCTTCATGCCAATTTTAATACATGTTCAAACTCAAGGTGCAGCCTCAGAGGTCCAGAAGATAGGAATAGAGGGGAAAAAAATGTGCCTTTGATGACTGATCTTTCTTTTCCCTTTTGCCTTGTTATTTTATTCTGCTTGGGAACGGAAAAGATTTCTTATAACTAGCCAGAGAGGAAATGGGGAATACACAGTACTGCTGTTTTCTACTTGGGTGTATGGATTTTGCTAACTTCAAGTCTAAACTATTAAATTGCAGACAATGAAAGAAATAACTAAAATAATTATAGTTTTAGTGTTCAGGCAGTACCTTTTAAGGCAATTTCAACTGTTTTGCCTTTTTTTTTTCTTTTTTTAACTTCCTATGTGGCCAGGTACAGTGTCTGGCAGAGCAAAGAAGAAATGAGATATAGTTCCTGCTTCTCCAATATTTCATTCTGGTATTATATAAGAAGAAAGTTAAATTAAGCATTTGATATGTTAGTTAAATAGAAATGTTTCTGTTATTTTAAAGTATCAACGAAAATCCTCAAATTAAGAATAGCAGTGGCTGCGCAACCCCACATTTGAAAGCAAAATACTAAGCCGTGTTTGCATCTCTGCAGCACTTGCAAATTGGAGAAGTCATAAACCAGTTATGCCAGTTGTTTGGAAAATTGGAAATTTCCTTAAAAGTTAAAATGTACTTAACCTATGACCTAGCAGTTTCTCTCCTGTATATTTTTCTAAAAAAATGCAAACATGTGCCCACACATAGACTATTACGCAGATGCTCACAGCAGTTTTGTTTGGAATAGCCCAAAGCTGAAAACAAAGTAAATATCCATCAGCATGTGAACGGATAAACTGTGGTGTATCCATAAAATAGAAAACTACTCAGCAATAAAAAATGAACAAACTACTGAAAGATACAATAAAACAAAGCGAAATAAATCTCAGAAGCTTTCTTTTTTAGGAACAGGAGGCAGACAGCAAACAGTCTATACCCTGTGATTCCATGTATATGAAATTCTAGACTGGGTAATCATATAGGATAGAAAGCAGATTAGTGGTTTCCTGCAGACAAGAGAAAGGGTTAAGTAGACTGGGGATTAAGTGACAGGGGGCGTGAGACAAATTTTTGGAGCATGGAAATATTCTATACTGCAACCGTGGTGGTGGTTACAAGGTTGATTACTATAACTTTCAAATGGGTACTTTTTATTGGTATATGCAGTGTATCTTAATACATATTTTTAAGGAGACAGTTATACCAATATTACTTCTCCAAGTTATATGAGAAAACGGGTAAGGATTCATTAGCAATTTGGAAAAGTAGAAAATTCCTTTAGAGAGAGACCATTGTTGTAGAAGAAGGGGAGGTATTTCCTTTTATCGTAAGCCAAGGGATCAGAGACTTTGAGGGAACTACTCACAAAACCTAATATTCCCTAGAGATTATGGAATAAAGTAGCTGATACCTTATGACTGAAATGCCTATATCTAAGAGGGTGGGCAGAGTGTCCTTCTGGGCTACGGAATTAAGAGGCAGGTTGCTCTGGGAAGAGCCTGCACTTCCAGAGGTTGATGAGTCAAGGATGTGTGTTTGCTTCCTGAAGGCCTGAAATGGATCTCACAGAGAAGAACTAAACTTGAACTGTCTTAGAAGTAAGTTTGCTCATCAGGAGCTGTTAAAGGAGTGAGCCATAAGAATTCAATGGCTGCGATAGATGTCAGTGTTAATCAGTCATCTAGAAAAAGCCACTATAAATGGAATATACTAAGAACTATGAGATCTAGATACCCACAAAAGTGCCCTACAGAAGAGTCAGACTTGGAGAAGGAGACGCAATCATGGAAACAGAGGTCAGAGTGGTGCAGGGCCACAAGCCAAGGAATGCAGGCAGCCTTTTGAATCTGGGGAAGGCAAGGAAACAGATTCTTCTCTAGAGATTCCAAAGGAACACAGTCCTGTTGGCCTATTGTGGACTCCTGGCCTCCAGAACTTCAAGATAATAAATTTGTATTGTTTTAATTATCCACTAAGTGGCTTTGTCATAATTCATTGTAGTAGCAATAAGAAACCAATACAAGAGATAGACTATATTTTCTAATAATATTGCAAGTATGTGCAACACAAAACAGTGTTATTTGAAAAACAGCTGTTTTACTATTTGGGTTCTAAATTTATGGAGGAGAACACACATATTTATTACATCTTTCGTAAATAGAAAATTAATTAGAAGTCTATATCGATTATGTACTTTATTAAAGACGCTTTCCTGATCTCCCTGTCTAGATCCAGTTCTCCCTCTTCCTTCCCCCAATGTAGACTCTCAATTTCTCCTTTGTAGCATATATCAGAGTTATAATTTTGTATATTTTTAATAATTTTATTTCTATGTACATGCCTCTTCCACTAAAATGTTAGCCCCAGAGGGTCAGAGATCACGCATAGTCCTATTTTGTTTTATTTTGGCTTGTTTTGTCTACCACCGAGTCCCCAGGGCTCAATGTCATGCATATAGGAGATACTCAGTACATACTGGTAGAGTAAATTAAAACTGGCTGAATAAAAGCATTCTGCATTTCCTACCTATTGATATCTTCAGAGGAAGTGAGAAATAGATATTGTACATTGTCATTGTGTAAACTTCTGCTTGTGGTGAATGGGCTTAAGATTCAGAAGCTATTATAGAAACTGGATAAGGACACACTAACCAGTCAGTGGAAGAACTGTAAATCAGAAGAGGCTGCCACTATGTGGCAAGAATATAGCCTAGTGACAGAAGCTTGTCTTTGGAATGTTCTTAACATCAACACAACTCTATAAGGAATCCTTTTTTTTTTTTAATTTTCCTAGGAGGATACACTTTTTAAAAGACCAATAATCTACTGACTTACAATGCTAATATTACATTAAGAGTTCATCTCCTCACTCTTCCTGGCTCAGGGCCAAAATATTAAACTCTTTCTAGGCAAGGATCCCTTATCCAAGAAATCTTAAGTGGAAAGCATTAAATAGCCAAACTCAGTAACTCTTTACCTTTGTGCCCATCATAACTTGGCTGAGCTATAAGACAGATAGATAATGAGAAATATACCTTTAAGGATCTATGAGAACATTAGAGGGAAGTTGAGGCGTAGAATTTGAAGAAAACCACTTGGGCCAAATGGTAGCAGGTGATGTTGGTACCCTTCCTATGTCACCACCACATTCATCATTCCCATGAATAGCTAACCAATGACTTCTACCTGTCACTGTATTCCTAAGGGCTTTCTCTGGCTTCTGTACCATGCTGGCACATGTACAAACACATGCATGAATGCACACGCACATGCATGTGCATGCACACAGACACACACACACACACACACACACATACCTCCCATCAGGCCAGAAAAGAGAGAGAGAGAGAACCATCTGGAGCAGCACTCAACCAGTGATGAATGGATGCGGCTGAATACATGCGCTTGCTTCCTTACCCCTTGGTTGGGGATAGCTAAGGCATGGTCTACATCGTCTTCCTATGTTCCAGCCTTAAGTTTCCCATAGCATGTGCTCAATAAACACATCCTTACTGTCTTGCTTTCCTTCTATGTCTCACTTTCGTAATCCCCTACTGGTGCCTCCTGGGGTCACTGCAAGACTATCAAGGGTATCAGATTTTACTCTATTAGCGAGGTAATAACTAGCTTAGCACAGTATCACGAAAGCTGGTAAAAGTCACAAGATTCCTGGGGCAGACCCAAAGGGCTTTATTACTCACAGCAATAACAGTAACCAGAGCATTAGTGCAGGAGTCTGTTTCCCAAGCCCCAATCCTCACAGCATGACCCCAAGAAAGCTGGGTGACATCTGCACATTCGGGTCATGTTATAGATGAACCTTCACTTCAAAGTGAGACGTCGTTACTATATTGGAAAGTAAAGAGACAAGCAAAACCAAAATAAAACAAAAATATTCTTTTTCTGTGAAGGGACACACTATCCGTATCTCCCAAGGTTCTCTGCTAAACAACCTTGAAAAGATAGTCCAGATCAAAGACAGTGGCTGTGCTCACAAGGTATATAGAAATGTAAGACCCCTGTGAAGAAATGTCTTCCAACGATCTCTTTCCAAATAAACTACCCGTGCTTAAATCTTTGTCTCAGACTCTGCCTCTGGGGGAGTTCAAAGAAACAGAGAGCAGGAAGAAACTTTTTAATGTCTTTGATACATTGTATTATTATTATATTTCTTCTTGATCTGAGTTTCTTAGAATCCTCATCTTGAAGTTACTGTGTACCTAATGACTGAGTCTCATGCATAATCTGAACCTCAATTTCTACTTCTGTAAGGGGGACTAATGGATAATAGAGTGGTAATAAATATCATAGGTAATGATGTACCTATAAATAATTTTGAAGTTAAAGCACTGTGTGTTGATTGGAAGTTAACTATAATCTTGAACATTGTTTTACTATTATCCATGAATAAAAATTAAATCTTGGATTTTTATATTTTAATTTCAGAGACTTACTTTCAATTCTACAAAAATTACCTTATCAAATTTCAGTCTAAAAAGGTAAGTAAGGTAATATCTTTCTGAAACTGGAAAATGAGCCCCATCTGCAGGGCCTCCCTATGCCCTTTCAAAACAGTGGCTCTTGGTTGTCACTCCCATCCTTCACCTACTTCTACCCCAACCGGGTCTAGATACATTGTGCCAAGCTCTAGTTTGTGCAGCTCTTAAACGATCTGGCCAACCCAGATTCCAATTGGTCATAGTAGAACAGTCAGCCTGCATGCATGATACTTCCCCCTGCTAGCTGTAAACGGCTTGCCAAGGCTGAGCAGGTCAGACTGGTAGACAATGACATCAATATGCCAACAGCCCCCTGCTTTTCTCCATCTGCTGTAGAAGCTGCATCAGCAACACTGTGTTGTGGGATGGAGAGCTCAAGGCTCACCCTGAATTCCCCTCTCTTACTTACACTTTCCTTCAGGGATCCATGTTTCTGAGACCTGAACTTCAGAGCAACTTAAACCACTGTATGCCCAAACATGTTGACTTTTGCTAATATTTTTCCTCCCTCCCTCCCTCCCTTCCTCCCTCCCTACTTCCCTTCTTCCCTTCTCTGTCTCTCTTTTTTTTTTTAATTCAAGTGTGTGGAAAATAAATAGATAGCAGCAACTATGTGGCCTGGGAAAGATGACTCTGGCAGAGAAAAAGGAACCTAGAGCAGGCCAGTTTCCCCATCTGTCATTCTCTCATATAAATATATAAGAATACAGTATGTATATACTACAGGTGTAATGTCTGTTTTATAATAAACAGTAAATTTTCTTGAATATTTATATGGTGCCATGAATAGCATGGATACTCATGAATATATCCATTTATATATAAAACATTTGTATTCAGATTTATATACTATACTAAATGCCTATATTATATAATAAAGATATATTTATTAAAAGATACTAGAAAATTTTGGTGAAATTTATAGTCACAACATGGACTAGAATGACTACAATTGTAGCAAGAGCAGTGGCAGTAGTCAATAATAACAACAGTAATAGTACTTGGAGTTCAGTTAATCTTCCTGTGACTTACATATATTATATCATGGAATCCTAATGACACTTCTATGAATGAATAGCATTTTCCTCATTTATATAAATAAGGAAACTAAAGTTTAGAGAGATAAAATAAGTCAACTCTGTCAAGGTCACCTAACATGTAAGAGGTAGATATCAGACTAAAACGCAAGTTTGCTTTACTCTAAAACCCTCTGCTCTTGACCACCAAATAAGGCAGTTAATAGCACCTGTCTTTCATTGTATCTCATTTTGGGGAAGAACAGGTTTATCTGTGTTCATTTGATTTGGCGAAATTTATGAAGTCGTAAGACGCAAAATAGCAGTTCCCAGATCAAGAAATCTATACAAATTCACTCTTTTTAAATAAAGTACAATCCACTTGGAGTAACCTAGTAAAATATTTTGGCTGATGTAATCATTTCTAGATATTAACGACAGAAAAGCATTTTAGAGGGCAGAAAAAGTAGCAGACCACACACAAGAACTCTTGGATATTGGCGTACTTACCCTTAAAAGGGATTCTGATACATTGACAAAATTCTGATGAATTTGAGAGGCTTCTGACGCTAATGCCCACTCAACACCACCATCAGCAACTGCACATGCTTCACATAACCAAATCAGGACTAACAGAGACAAATGCATTTCTATTAAAACCCCAGTGTTCTTGGTTTGCTAATTTTAAGAAGTACAATAAAATCATAAGGTGGTTGTTGGAGGTGATTTAGAAATCATTCACACATGATAGCAGGTACCTATCTACTCAAGAGACTAAGGCAGGAGGCCAGCTTGAGCAATGTAGTGAGATCCCCATTTCCAAAAGAAAAATCATCTTACCTAGGCCACTTTTGAGACTGAGGTGGGAGGATCTGTCGAGCCAGGGAAGCTGAAGCTTCATTGAGCTGTAATCGCGCCACTGCACTGCACTTCTGCCTCGGCGACAGAATGAGACCCTGTCTCAAAACAAACACACAAAAAGAAAGGGATATACTCTTGTTTATAACAAGTGAACTAAAGATTCACAAAGGCAAAGCTAATCAACTCAGCATCCCTCCTTCTCTCCAATGCCATTCTACTGATCACTGGTAATGACTGAGCATGCGTAGTTTTTCACTCTTTCATCCTTAAAAGTCATAGCCAGGATACATACAGACATATATATGAGGATATATGCTGGTGAAATATATGTACACACACAAGGAAGTTTTTGCTTGTTGGTTTTCACAAAATTCAAAGATACTGTTTTTCACTTTGGCAAACTTTAAAAAACAAACAACAGTTGATCATGAATGGACGGACATTCATACCAGGCATTATAAACTTTTTTGAACTTCTTTAGACATATAAGCACATAAACTACATTTTTTTATACAAAACCATAGAACTATCTATTTATCATTTTTTACCTGCCAATTAAAAATAGATAAATAAGGAAACAACCTGACCACGTTGTACAACATGCTGAGTTGATAGATGTATACACTGTGTAACAATTACCACAGTCACATTAATTAACACATCCATTACCACCCATGGTGTACATTGGATATGTAGAACTTGTCCATCTCATCACTGAAGCATAAACTACATTTTTTAACCAAAAAAATGTTCATAGGACAAATGTGAAACCATTTTAAAGGATAGGCTTTCTCTCTTTCTCTCTCTCGGTTTACTGTTCCTTCCCATGCTTTTCTCCCTCTGCTTATCCCCCACACCATCCTCAAGCTGTGTTTAAGCTAATTTGTGTTAGTTTCTTCTGTTCATAATCATGTAAAATCTATATATGGATATACATACATAAAAACGTTATAAATATGTATTTAAATGAATTTAAAATAAATTTTAGTGTATATATTTGAAGTTCACAACATGTCGTAGGATACACGTACATGGTAAAATGGCTACTACAGTGAAACGTATCTGAAATAGTTACTCCTTTTACAGTTAGTAATTTTTAAAGTAAAATTATGATTATTTTACTCTATTTTATGTTTTTATTGTATTTTTAAACAGTATGAAGCATTCAAAATACGCCAAGTCTAAAACATAAAATATAAGCATTGCTTTTCCCGTAGGTAATCACTATGACTAGTTTCTTCTGTGTGTGTGTGTTTTCCCAGAAATAATTATACAAACATAAATGTAAGGGACTATAACATACTCACTGTTTGGTACTTTTAACTTTCCCACGTAATAATATTTCTTCTGATGTGGGGGATCCGTCAGAGTGGTGGGAAAAACTTTAGGGAAAGGACGCAAGCCTTCTGAAAAGTCGGAAGGTTTTGCAGAGCTCTGGGGGCGAAAAGCTAAGGAAGCTGTTCTCTAACTGTGAGGCAGAGAGCAAGGAGTAGGTACAAGGGAGTGTTGGGAAATTTAACTTAAACGGGCTTGTTTACTTACATTGGCGAGAAACTGACCTTTGACCATCCGCAGGTGATGTTCCCTGAAAGGGGAGCAATAAATAGGAACTACCTACAGGTTGTGTTTGTACCAGGTTTTTGGCATTGTGCCTGCACTGAGTGAAAAAGCAAGTAGCTCCAACTTCTCGGGGCTGCTTTCTGGCCTCTAGAGCCAGGCAGTCACCTAGCTGCTCTTACACTGCACAACTGTGTCTGAGTGTGCATTTCATCCATTGACCAGGGGCTGTGGGACAGGCCTGGCACTTGTGTATGGAGTAGCTTTATTCATTTTGCTGGCTGAATAACATTTCAATGTATGGATGTACCAAAACTTATTTAGCTAGTCCCATATTGCTAAAATTTTTGTTGTTTACAAATTATACCTCTTTCTAAAATGTAGTATTTAATATTGTCCAAGTGATATTTTGTACCTGTGTGAGATAAGGCTTGAGGAATACATTTCTAGATGCGGAATTGGCATGTCAAAGTGCACACACTTTAAAAATGTTGAATAACTAGTTTTTAGCAGATCTTAGGTGAGAAATGAGATAGTCTGATTTCTTCTACAGTGCTATTTCAGACTCAACTAACAGTCTTCCCTGAAGAAATTAGAATTTTATTTGGCACAAAATCAAGCCTAGGATTTCCCTGAGATTGGAAAAAGTCTCTCTTAAAACACCTCCTCTTGATCCTGTAAATATTCCAGTGGGATGAGAAAAGGGGCAGAAGCCCTATTCAGTAAGCAGCAGGTCAAGGTTGACTGGTGTGGGGATTACATCTAGCTATTTTCAGGCATCAGAACTTAGGAACCTGAGAAAGAGTCTGGCTTTTCTATGCAGATAAGTGGTTTGTGTCTCACAGAAGGACCCGTTTTTACTATTCAAATCAGACTGAAAACCTCAAGCACCACAAGAACCAAAGCTGATAAATTAAGGGTTTTCTCTGACTTCAGAATGAGCTTTCAGTTTGTTTTATTTTTATCTTTCACTCATCCTCTTCTTCCCCCTAAGTAGCTTAGCTCTCTGTATTTTAGTTCTGAAGTGTGACTATTTGGTTGAATTTTTTCTGATAGGATCAGAGCCATCTGTTTATCAATGTGTTTGCTTCAGAAGACTAGTCTTTTTACATCTTATTCCTTAACAGAAGCAGAGAGATTGCACTTTTGCTCTGTGGCAGCCTCTGTTACTGGATTGAGATGCATTTTGCCAACTACCAGAACATGTTTTTCTTTGTCCTTTTTCTTCTTCTTTTTCCCCTAGCAGTGCAGCAATAATCTTAATGTGCTGCTAGGTTTTAATAGTCAATTTAGGCTGACTATTAAAATAAAATAGCACACTATAAAACTACCACATTGATGAGTGCCCTCCAAATGGTGGATGCCAAGGAGATGGTGCTCTTTTAAAGGGACAAGAGAGCCTGGGGGATGAGGGCAATATGACTGTCTTATGCCATCATCCTCAAACACAGTTTGTTTTCCACCTTTTCTGTTGGTCTCTACTTGCCGAGATCCCTGATTCAGGGTGGCCTCTGAAGGGGCACCACTAAATGAGATTATAAGCCTATCATCTGGTGTGTGCAGTTCCCTGTTATCCCGGCACTGCCTCACCAGAAAGAACTGGACAAACAATTCCATAGGGACTATTTTACCCCAAACATGTTTCTTTACCATATTTTGAAATAGCCTTGCAAAGCCATCCTTTGTGGAGGAAAATTTGGATCTGTAAAGAATCTCTATTAACGGAGCTAGATCTTTTTCTTCCCAGTCCTTCCAATCCTAAAGAGATTAACTGAGAGTCTAGAACCTTTTAAAGGCCTGAATAGGAAACACTTGTCATCTATTGTCTCTAAGGGCAGCCACTATGAGGCCTCAAAAGAACTCTGGTTTACACAATCTTTCATCTTAACCTAAACGTTTCCTTTCTGTTGGTCTCAGGTCTTTAGACAAACTCAACCAATTGTCAACCAGAAAATGTTTAAATATGCCCGTAACCTGGAAGCCCTCCCACTTCAGATGGTCCTGCCTTTCTGGACATATTTCTCAAAAGCATTTGATTGATGTCTCATGCTTCCCTACAATGTATAAAACCAAGCTACAGCCTGACCACCGTGGCACATGTTCTCAGGACCTCCTGAGGGCTCTGTCACGGGTGATGGTCACTCATATTTGGCTCAGAATAAATCTCTTAAAATATTTACAGATTTTGACTCTTTTTCCATTGAAACTCAGTTTCAGTATGTGTTTTTGCCTACTCTTTGAATTTACAAAATTGACTCTAGGTTCCTGAAGCCTTTCTCTCAAAGAAGACTGAATAGTTAGAAACTCTTAGAAGAGATTTTTTTTTCCTTTTAAATTCTGGCCCAGATTCTACCATGTAGAATCACACAGGCATCCTGAGAAATAGTAGGTAATCATAGGCTTGTCAAGTTTGAAATTAACTAGCTCATGTCTCTTTTCTTATACAGAATAACTTTCTGAATGTTAATCTGCAGTCTTTCAACTCTGTATTTCATCTGGATGCAAGACTTTGCATTGAATAAATCTGCAAGTAAAGTTTTAAAGAAGAATATCAGATAGAGCTTATGTATTGTGAAAGGAAAACAAATTTCGGGACCCCCACATCACTAACCCAAAGGGAAAAGTCAAGCTGGGAACAGCATTAGGTAAACTTGCCTCACATTTCATTCCTAAATAAGATAGCTCTAAAGATTAAAAAGCGAAAACATTGAAACAAGCTACATACCTTTCTCACAATTTGCCCATAAGGAAATTCCTTGTGAACCTCAAAATCGTTACCCTGAAACACTTCTGTTGAATTTCACACTGACAATGTAAATTAATAGCTTATTTTCATAGGCGTGGGACAAAGGACAGATAGAACTAAAAGTCATCCCTCTTCTCACCTGAGACAAATGCATGTCTGGTTCCTTCCTCTGCCTTATTGTTTATGTAAAAATGCAGATTTGCTGAGCCAGGCTAGGGCATAAATACCTCTTCATTAACACCCAGTCTGACATGTAAAATGTAAATTAATGAAAGGCTTATGAAAAACGTAAAAGAATGCAAGCTTTTGTTTCTTATCTACCTATGACCTGGAAGCCCCCACTTTGAGTTGTCCTGCCTTTCTGGACCAAACCAATATGCATCTTTCACCTACTGACTGACGCCTCATGTTTCCCTAAAACCAACAACTGATGAAATTGGAATCTAATGAAAAGTTTATAAGCTTTGAAACATAATTTTTTTCTCCCCAGTCCTCACTGTAATCAAAAACAAATCATGATAGGACTGAATAGTTTGCAAAATAAACTTAAGTCTTATACCTGGCCTGATTATTTGTATAATATCCAGCAAGAATAATTATTTTTCACATAGGCTTTTAAATTGTGTTTGATGGAACTCTGTTCCACAAGGAATCTCAGATGAAATCTTTGAAAGCCCAGCCCAAACATGGGTTTATACCCTCCATTACCTATGAGTTGCTTAAATTCCTCTCTTCTTGAGGTCCCAAGAACATGAGGCTTATGGGCCTGTTAGAAAGTGACATTCTTTACTTATTCTTTTCATTTCTGGGGTTCCATGAAGAAAACAGGTTAAGAACCCTGTGCAGCGACTGTGTTGATAAGGTATGGGGCCAGTTTTCTCAAGGGGCTTTTATTGGCTCTGCAAGTCAAGGCTGATTCCTTAAAGGGAAGCATACCCTTCCAGTCAAAGCCTTAGTGAAACAACCAGTTCCTCCAATTGTGTCCTGTTGCAACAAAAAATTGATTCTTATTGCACTAATGCAAATAACTATATTGACATAAGTTAAGAATACTCACAAATAGTTTCTATATTCTGTAGAAGCCAAGCAGAGAGAAACCAATGTGCTCCAAATTTTGTTAACAGGAGAATACTTTAGTCACAAAAGACTGTAAATAGCCCAAAACCAAAATAAGTTTCTTTGACTCACAAAAGCAAAACAAGAGTCAGCAATGTTTTAATGAAAAAGGTTAAAAAGATTACTTCAGTTTTCTTAGTTCAGTCCATTCTGTTAACTCTTGTTCTGCTTGATATTCATAAACATTTCAGATCTTCATGAGGCCTGTATATTATTCCTTTATTCTAATGTCACCATCTCCAAAGTTGTCAGAAACCTGCATTTGACAACCCCTGTCAAAGTCCTATAACTGATTATAAATTATCCTATGAAAAGGACCAGAGCAAGACAAGAATTGTTTGTGAATGATGAAATATCCAGGGTAGTTATAGTCAAAAACATGATTGACAAAGAAATTTGGTTATTGCTGTGGCTTACAATAACTTAACATAATAACTTTAATTATGATGGCTAGCATATACTCAGACATTAGAATTTTAGACATCCTGTATACTTTTGGAATATATATTAATATTCAGTTAAATATAACATAAAGATGATTAAACATCACCTTGGCAATCCCATGTCACTAAACATGTTAAATAATCCTGTTTACCTCTGTAGTATCCAGAAGTTAGGGGTCAGAAAAGACTATTTTTAAAGCTGAAATTTGATTTTTGAGAAGCCTGTTAAATGTGTCAGAAGTTCAAAGCACTTGATATTATGAAATAGAATTCCAGATTGCCATAAGTCACTTATTTTAGCCAAAATGACTCAAAAATTTTAAAACAAAGGAAAAACATTTCCTTATTAAGGGAGAAGACAGCTATCAAAACAATCTGTCTTTAATATTACATGAAAATCCTGTCCAAGAGAAAGAAAGCCAAATTTCACCCTTGTAATAGTCTAATGTTAATGTCAACACCATTTTTTAAAATGAAACCTCATAGACAATTCTATCCAATCTTAACCAGTTTGACCATGAGGTGAGATTCTTAGAAACCTTTAATAACCCTTTCAAAATTTTTATTAAAGAGCAGATCAGTGCCTTAAGGAAACCTTGCTGTGCTTTTATACCAATGTTCAATTTACTGAAAAGCTACATAATGCCTTTTTGAAGTTGGTCAATATGCTCACACACAGAATATCTTTTGCAGGATTAATTTTTACAAGCTTTCTATTACTTATTTAAAACTTTTATCTTGCCTAAATCAAAACAATCTTTTAACCCTAGGCAAAAATTTAGATTCCCATGCCTTCTTATAATGTTTTATTTTACTTTCCTTACATACTTTGCATGTACCTCTATTTTCATGTTATTATGACAACAATTAGCAATTTTTACTTTTAGTATAAAATCTAATAAGTTATTTTAATTGGGTACTAGGTGCAGATAAGGTCTGACTCTTTCCAGCATAGTTAAGGGTGTAGGTTAATTTTATATGTCCTAAGGCATTACCAAATTGTAAAGCAGACAAGTCAACCAGTTCTCAAAAGCCAAAGAAGCAATTTATAACCTTAAAACATTTCACAAACCTAGTAACTGACCTGCATATTTTAGACCACACATTTGTATTTTACCAATTATCCCTAAAAATATTTTTATTTCTCCAAGATTAAAGTCACATAAACTAAAAGGTATTACAGCTTTTGTTTTTCCTTCAGAAAATATTTGATCTGAGTGCTTATTTTTATTTAGGTGTATTAACTGGAGCTCTTTTTTAATATAAGCATCACACACACAACACATGTATAACTACACAGACAGACAGAAGAAGACCCAGTAGTTGTAAGACTTTTAATCTGCCAATTTCCTAATTGGATTATTGGCCACAGGATGAAGTCCTTCAAAAAAACCAAGCTAGGAAGGCATGTGGTTTAACAGAGCCTAATAAGCAGGTATAGCTGGAAGATAAAAACAGATTTTAAGAGGGATCTATCCACTTCTCATTTCTGGGGTTTCATGAGGAAAATAGGGTTTTTTTTTCTCCCAAACGGGGTTCATGGTGACTTCTCTGTTTTTTTTTTCCCAGGAGTCCCAGGCTATCAAAAGTTATCTTAGGGCCTCTCATGCATGCATTAAGGGTGGCAAAACAAAATGAAGAAAAGTAATTCAGTCGACTGAGAAAAAACCTTTCTCCAGAAAAACAAAGTCCAAGAAAAGAAAAACATGAACATGTTTTTAGTATACCTATATCTTGGATACCCACTTTTAATTAAGCTGGGTGCTCTTTAAGAAAATCCTTTCAAATCTTATTCCCCAAGTTTAGCCATGCCAGGTGGCCAATATTTCAGGTTTTGGAGTTTTACCAAAAGCTTGTTGAAACAAACAAGCCTCAAATAAAGTTATGACTTAACTGCAAATGTATGAGGTATTTTCAAAGAGGTGGTAAGCAGATTTTACAAAATCTAAAACCTTTAAAGGTAGCCATGTGGTTACAGGTTATACTCCCAAGGATGTAAAATAAGATGGAGACTCACAACAAAGTTTGTTACTGAACAGTTTGCCAGGCTGGCTTGGACTTATGCCCACATTCTATCCTAAGGTACCCCTATTCATGAAAGACCCATAGAGAAAGACACACAGAGCACACGAGATTGGCTATAGCTTAAGACTAGCCTCACAAATCCTTTTTTTCCATTAGTCAAAAATTTACACAGGATATAAACAGTGATTTTCATCATTCATTTGACTGGTTTGCACAGGAAAAAGGCGGCCAGAATTCTAACTGGGAAGAACTCTTACCCTTTTGACACATGTCAGGCTTCTGGGTTTTCTTCCCCTGAGCTCAATTTTAAGCCAAACAGTTTAAGATTGGGAGAAATTAACTTTTTCCAGTTTGGGGGATTCATCCAAGGGGAGTGTCCTATGTTATGGAGACACAGTTACCCATTCATGAACAGAGGGCAGAGAGGGAAAAAGGAGAAATAAGGCATTTTTGTTTTGTATTGTTTTTCTTTCAAATGAATCCCTGTGATTCAAGAGTCATTACAGAGAAATACAGACTGAAGATGACTGGTTACCCATTTAGAAAGACGGGAACAAGGCCTACCTAGTTCCTCTTTCTTCTCAGTGAATACCCAAGATATGTGACAGAGAGAAGAGGTGTCCCTCTTCCTTCTTTGATCCTTATATCCCCCAGTCCAGTGACCTTGGTGGGGTACCGCCTGTGTGTACCAATGTGGCTTTTCACCCATGTTAACAGGGAGGCCTTGGGGGTGGCAACTATCCACATTTACCCATGCTCTGTCTCCTCCCTGCTGTTGCTAATCTTTGATTTCCCTAGACCTTGTCTATACCATGGATACTTGCATGACCTCTATCCATGAAACTGGGGTGTGGGGGCGGGGAGGTGTGGCTAATCAGGAATTAGTCACGTTCACCTGTGCTGTGCTCCTTTTCTTTCATTGTTGCCTGCCTCTGTATCCCTTAGATCCAGTTTTCCCTGCTAGAGCTTCAACCCAAAGCTTGGAATTGAGTTTGTGACAAACAGTGTGCTTCAGGAGAGTTCATGGACTGCTTAAGTCCCAGGTGGCCCTCCTCCTACAAAGGAGGGGAAAGGGAGTCCTGTGAAATGGGGTCCTGGCCTTGCGAGACACCTTCCAAAAGGAAAAAGAAACCTCTCACATAGAAAACTCCCTGTATTTGCAGGTCTGTGTTAACTGCTGACATAGTGGAGAAAAGGAAAATAAAACAGCTTTTATGTGGTGTGGAAAAATGTGCCTGGGGATAAACCTCTAGCACTATGCAAATGAGTTCTTCAAACAGGGAGAGAAAATCTTAATTGTTGTACCCTCCTTTTGGTTCAGCCAGTGGAAGAAAGACTCGGCTGCATGGGGTCCTTAGCCCTGGAGACTGCCCTGGGGCCTCCGCGGCTGCTGAGCTCATTTCTGTGCTGTGAGGCTATTGGGTGCAGCAAGCACACATGGCAGACATGGCCATGCGCCCCAGCTGGGAGGGGAGGGGAACATGCCTGTAAGAACAGAAGGAAATCGCATTGTTCTAAATCGCATATCTGATGGCTGGGCCAAAGACTCTACCTAGTAATATCTCTGCAGTTTGCCATAACACCCCCAATATTGTAAAATAAAAGACAGGTGCTTTAATAGTGCCAAAAAGAAGAAGAAAAATGTCATAACAAAGACTGGATCGGGATGAGGCCCACATTCCCAACCTCTGAGTGTAAAGGGGGGGGAGGGGGGGAGGGGGATGGCAGCCTCTGCAGCTGTGCCCTTTGTTCTTAATTGGCTAACAGAGGCCCAGTGCCCTATCTGTTTAGAGAAAAAGTCTGAGGAATGGAAAGCTCAGCAATGAAAGTGAAAGAGATTTTTTGGGGTCCACCATACAGGTCACCAAAATGATGCAGGACTTTTGTTCCTTTAGCTCAGTTTGGTCTGGGTTCTTGTCTCATGACCAGGAAAAGTTAGGTGTGCAGATGCCACAGAGTGAGTGGAGTAACATTTATTATAAAAAAGGAATGCTCTCAGCAAAGAGAGGGGTCCTGAAAGCCAGTTGCCTCCTTCACAGTTGAATACCTGGGCTTAAGGCTGGAATTCCTGGTGGCTCCACCCAACCCTTCCAGTGTGCATGCTGGCCCATAGACTGAGAGGCTCCATATTGATTTATTTCCTTTACTGTGCATGAACCAAGGAATGGAATTTTCCACTGCGGCACATTTAGGCAAGCCCCCTATGCAAGTTCCCTTAACTGCACAGAATGTCTGGTTTAAATACTTACCAGGTGGGTCTGAGGATCTCTGGGGATCCTCCCTTACTGTGTGCCTAAAGCAAGCTGGCGAACTCTTTTCAATATGACATCACATCAAGGTTTTAATTTGCATTTTCTCATGATAAGTGATGTTGAGCATCTTTTAATATACTGCTGGCCATTGGTATGCATTCTTTGGAGAAATGGCTACTCACATAAATTCCTTTTTTTCTTTTGTCTAAACCTTAGGCAGAAAAGTGTCTCCCAGAAAATGTCTTGGACCATTAAAAAAAATTACCTTCAAGGGGCTTCAGAACTTCTAAGAAGTGTAGGTATCCTCTTGCAAGGGAAAATGTATGTGCTTTAACATGGATGATTTTTGTGGCACCTTTTTCAATAAGGAAAAGATATCTTTTTCTCCAAACTAATTTGCTAATTAACATATCAGTCACTGTTTACACATAAAACAATTCATTCCAGGTCATTCAAATGAAAAACATTAATGAAAGGACTACTTTAAAAAGTGTGTGCCAAAATTTAAAAATAAAAATTAAAAAGGCAATGATGAGACTAGCCACAGTGGAAAGATGTTATCATCATGAGGGTTGAAGAGATAAAGGCAGAAGACAGTAATATCAGAGCAAGAGCTGGAGCCATGGAGAAAACGTCTAGTGGGCTGCAGTCACGAAGGGATGCAGCTGCTATCAGAGGGACTTTAAAAAGCCAGGGATAAACACCCAAACCACTTCCTTTTGCCATCCTGTCTCCTGCCACTGTCTCTCACTGATGAAATTCAAACTGATGCCAGCTATCAAGGGGGTCTTTTAATTGCATCAATCTAGTGTGCAAAGCAAGACAGAGAAGAATACAAAATTAACTTAGCCAACAGGGAAAAGCTGGAGAAGCACCAGCACAACTAGATAACTCAATAACAACAAAATTTAATAGTGTCAGGATATTCTGCTGCAGTTCCTTCCTATCTGGTATAAAGCTATTATATTTTGCTTTTGTTTTTAAATTTTAATGAATTTAAGTCAACAAAGTCAATCATATGATTTGGTGAGTACTTTTTATACGCAAAGCCCAGTACTAAGCATTAAAAGATAGTATTTCTATTGTTAAAGAGCCTGCTGTCCATGACTATAAGGGAAGAAAATACAATTTTTCCAAAGCGTTGACTATTTCATGTTCCTTGAAATGAAAACAAGTTCTATGGAAGTTCATATAAGAGTAAAAATTGCATTAGCTTGATAGGGATAAAAGTAATTTTAATGGATAACTAGGACTTTGAAAACACTTTGATCTGTGGGCAAGATTCTGACAAGAGGAAATGCAATAACAGGAAAAGCATTCCTACCGAAGGTAAAAGCAAGGCAGAAGTATGTAAGATACATTTGAGAAATAGTTAACAGTCTCTAGTAGAGACAAAAATGAGCATGAGATAAGCTTGGGAGGTAAGTTTTGATTAGATCATGCAAAGTAGAGAAATGTATTCTGTTTTCATTTGAGGAGTCTTCAGTTTATACCATGCTAAGAAAAAAGAAAGAAAGAAAAAAGCAAGCACATCTTATTCTATGCCAATTTCAAGAAACAAGAGTCATGAGCGGAAATAGAGAAGACAGAATTTGGCTAATGGAAAGAAACATTTTTCTAACTGGCCTTCCAAATGCAATAAATGCCTTGAAAATAGTAAATGCGCCAACGATAAATGAAAAGTGATGCAGAGATCCTTTCTTACCTCAAAAAATTGAAGAGATGACTTTTTAGGATTCCTTCCAACTTTGAATTTGTACGTCACAGAACAAGATATAAATTATGGTAAGAAAATTTTAGTTTTGAAATGCTTTTACAGCTCTTATAAAAGAATAATAAGTCGAAAGAGGCATGAAGCAATTTTTCCTTTCTTCTTTCCTCCTTTTCTCCCTTCCTCCATTGCTCATGTAATGGACTCATGTGTTCACCTTTCCTGCTGCCAAGATACAGCCAATTTATCAAGACAGGGGAATTGCAACAGAGAAAGAGTTTAATTCACTCAGAGCTAGCTGTATGGGAGACCAGAGTTTTATTATAATTCAAATCTAAAACAGGGGGATTGAGCTTTTTAAGGACAATTTGGTGAGTAGGGGCCAGTGAGTCAGGAGTGCTGACTGGTTAGGTTGGAGATTCAATCATAGAGTCCAAGCTGTCGTCTTGCACTGAGTCAGTTCCTGGGTGTGTTCACAAGACCAGATGAGGCAGTTTATCAATCTGGTTGGTGCCAGCTGATCCATCAAGTGCAGGGTCTGCAAAATATCTCTAACACTGATCTTAGGTTTTATAACAGTGATGTGTTATCCCCAGGAGCAATTTGGGGAGGGTCAAATCTTATAGACTTCAGCTGCATGACTACTAAACCATAATTTCTAACTTTTGGCTAATTTGTTAGTCCTATAAAGGTAGTGTATTCCCCAGCAGGAAGGGGATTTGTTTTGGGAAAGGGCTGTTATCGTCTTTGTTTCAAAGTTAAACTATAATCTATGTTCCTCCTAAAGTAAGTTCAGCCCAGGAATGAACAGGACAACTTGGAAGTTAGAAGCAAGATGGAGTTGGTTAGGTCAGATCTCTTTTACTCTAATAATTTTCTCATTTCTACTTTTTGCAAAGGTGGTTTCACATCAAGTGGCGGCTGGAAGATACCCATTCAAGCTGGTTCACTCACATGGCTTTAAAGTTGGTCTGGTTATTGGCTGGATGCTCAATTGGTCTCTGGACTGGGTGACTTTGTTAACTCCCTATAAGCATCTACATGGGTTGCCTGAGCTTTCTCATAACATGGTAGCTGAATTATAAGAGCAAATACGTAAAAGGTACCGAAAGGAAGTACATGATATTTTTATGAGCTGCCCTTAGCAGTCACATGGTGTAGTCTATTTGAAACTGACTTTACAGAAATTGTACCAATGAAAAAATTACAACAGTGAAGAGCTGAGCTAACTCACCCTCCAACTTGCTGTTTCCTTATTTATTCCTGGGATATTGGGCCAACATAACTTTGGAAGATATTTAGGCTACAGTTTAAATAATAATAGGACTTGCCCAGAACTGAATTGCTTTTGTAAAGCTAATGTGAGGCCGTTAGGCTGGGGGGAGGAGAGGATCCTTATTCCTGCTAAAATGAATATATACATGATTGTCAGCAATTAGTCTGGAGGTTATAAGATATGCAAATTCCCCAATTACTCCTTCAAAGAATACCACTATAGTAGATTGGCCTTTTGAGATCTCTTTCTGAGTTTTTGGCATGTCTAACACCCATGGCTCCACCTGAACCTGCCAACCCCACTCCTTTGGCCCCACTCAGAAGCAATTTAGCTCAGAGAGGATAGTTTGACCCCCTATGCTTTCATCTCCACCCCAACCAATCACCAGCAAGCACCTGTTACCTGGCTACTCCCACCCCTCCCCTCAAACTATCTTTGAAAAATCCCTAACCTGGGAGGTTTGGAGAAGATGACATGCAGGCTACTCTGTCTTCCATGTAGCCTGGTCAGCCTTGTGTCCATTAAACACTTTGTCTACTACCATGCTGTGGTCTTTCTTCATGCAGCCAGCAGAAAGAACCCTTCAGGTGGTTCCATATTGATGAAGACCATTACAAACATCCATCCACAGAGCCCACCACTAGATGAAAAGAATATCAAGGTCACATTGTAAAAAGGTGTGTGGAATGGCTAATTTTGGTGTGGACATCTTCAGAAAATACCGGCTGCTACTGGAGAACATTAAACATTGATTACAAATGTTTAACTGTCACTATTTTATTTGCTACAAAGGAAAGTGTCAGCTACCTAATTTCTGTAACTTTTACTCTAGCATTTCATCAGTTGCTTGGTGTAGGATTAAATTCTTGTGATAACATTTTGCTAAATATTAATGCTATTTTGTGTATTTGTTTTATTTCTCTTTTTTATATGTTCTTTTTCTTGTCCTTATCCCTCGTTGTTCTTATTTCCTATTTAAAAAAAATTTTTTTAAATAGATAAACTATCAAGTTTCTAAGTATGTGAAAAAAGGCAGTTCTTTCAGTGATATGTATTTTAAAATTATTTTAACTAGGAATATTTCGTCCCTTTTACTTCTTTCTTACACTTTTAAGGAATAGCATGGCAGTAGTTTAACATCTACCTAACGCTGTGCTAGACCTCAAAAAGCACAAAAGAAGAATTCAGCTGTAAAGACCCTTGATGGTTACAAGTTTGCTGTCTTCAAAATTCTCAGCACCTACCAAAAAGTCTGACTCACAGGAGTTACTCAATAAATATCTGTCTAATAAATGAATGAATTGATATGAAATGAATAAAGGCATGGCTTCTGTTCACTATGAGGTAATGAACGGTTTAGAGGGAGGTCAATAATATATAATGCAACAAGGAAAGAAAGGTGTGGAATATTAAGGTAGACTGAAATGTCTCTAAAATCAAAGGGTATTGAGAAAGTGCGATGGAGATAAAGGAAAGAGGAATAATGAGAAATATTCATTGATAACCTCATAACTCAGATGGTAGTGGTAGGGACTGAGGCAATTGCTGAGGGGTAGAATGGGTGGAGTATAGATAACAGAGTGCTGATTCACAAGTTAAAGAGCCGTGCAGTTATTCACAACCTGAAAGAGAACGCAGTAGTGACTGGGAGTGCAGGTTTCAATCACAGACATAGATTCAATTTCCAGTACTACTAGTGGTGTAATGTTGAATTAATCTCTCTGGGCATCAGTTTTCCTGCCTAAATGGGATAACAACTTTTCCTATGTTAAGTAAAGCAGGCATGGACACACACATCCCATTAATACCATTCCCTTGTATCAGAGCACAAATCCCTCATCTCTCATTGTACCAAAGTACGCTGGTCTAGACAGGCTGGCACCAGATTTGACACTTTGTAGTGAGTACTCCACTGCAGTGACTGCCTCCACAATGCTCCACAAAGCAACAAGGAAACAGGGAACACTTAGGTCAATGCGTAGCATGCAGCCTCCGGGTCAGGGGAGACGACCTTGCTAGAAAGGAGGGACCCACAGAGTGCAAAAAAGCACAAAAGAATTCAGCTGTAAAGCCCCTTGATGGCTTGAAGTTTGTTGTATTTCAAAATTCCCAGCACCCATCAGAAAGTCTGACTCACAGGAGTTAATAAATGTCTGTGGTATGGGCTCCTTGATGAGCTGCTGAAAGGAGGTGGAAAACAAAAATTTAGAGTTCTCCAAATTCCCCTCTACTCAATCTACTTCATAAGATCACTGTAATAATTACTGTAAAATGCCTGGCAAGGTGCCTGGAATATGAAAAACTCTCAGGAAATGTTAACTATTACTGTATCATCCCTGGGTTTCTCTGAGTCTCCTGGGTATCCCCTTTCGAATCTAAGCTGATGACATTCATAGAAGAAATATGCTATCTAAGCAAGTGTTACAGAATGTTACTATTGTTGGGGTTGTATTAGCTACTAATTACTAAAAAATAACAGCCATTTGTCCTCATGGATCTGTGGACTGCCTGGAGATCAGCTGAAGGTGGGCAGATCTAGGCTGGGCTTGGCGGGATTTGGCTCAGCTCTGCACTATATGTTTCTAATCCTCTATGCAGGAGCAAGAGTAAACCTTGGCATGCTCTTTTACTGATAACAGAGGCAACAAGAAACAAGCAGAAACACACAAAAATTCTTGAATCCTAGGCTCAAACTTGCACACTGACACTTCTGCTAATTATCCTACTAGTTCAAGCCAGCCCGGAGGAGAAAAAATATGCCTCACTTCTTTAAGTGGAAGGACTGCAAAGTCACAAAGGAAAAATAAATGAGGCCATTAATGCAATGTACAAAAATGATAGACTTGCACAATTGTTTGCCAGCAACAGAGGAGTCTATGGGTTACACAACTTCTAAAACGATGAGACAGCATGGCCCCCAAATGCTTCTCTAAGCCTGGGTTGAATATTGTCCCCACTGGATTTCATGTCTACTTGAAACCTGTCAGTGTGCTCTTATTTGGAAATAGGTTATTGGCAGATGTATTCAAGTTAGGAAGTCATACTGAATTATGATGGCCCCAAATCCAATGACTGGTGTACTTATAAAAAAGAAAATTAAAACCCAGAGACAGAGAAGAAAAATCTATGTGAAGACATAGACAGGCATTTCATGAGAAGGCAGAAGCAGAGATTGGAGTGTTATGTCTACAAGCCAAGGAACACCAAGGGTTTCTTTCACCTACCAGAAGCTAGGAGAAAAACCTGGAACAGATTTCTCCCTTATAATCTCCAGAAAGAACCAACCCTCCCAACACCTAGATTTCATTTTGAACTTCTGGCTTCCAGAACTGTGAGGGAATAAGTTTCTGTTGTTTCAAACCACACGGTTTTTGGTGGTTACCACACTCTTTCTCATCTTCATGTACACTTCCAGAACTTTTTCATGCTACCAGAAAGAGGTAGCGTCCACATTCTCGTCTCTTAAAATCGAGTTGGAATCTGCGACTGCCTCAGTCGATAGGTATCTAACACACTGGCTATCGCTGGCCAAGTGGTAAAAAGCTTCAGTTAGTCTTAATACCTCCCTACCTCTATGTTATTCTAGACTACAGCTTTCTAGAGGGTTTCAATAATGATCTCAGAATTTTTTATAAGTAGATTAACCTTCAGCCCTGTTTTTATTTGATGTAATAAATTTAGGTGGAGAGAACATGGGAGTCAAATTTAGAAATCTTAGTCATCTTCCTTTTTCTTCTCCATATCTAATCATTCGCCAAGATTATTATTATTTATTTTATGAATTACACGTGAATTGGCCACCATGATCACTACCTTACTATAGGCCCTCATTTCTTTTCTTTTCTTTTTTTCTTAATTTTTTTATTGTACTTTAGGTTCTGGGGTACATGTGCAGATCGTGCAGGGTTGCTGTATAGGTACAAACATAACCAGGTGGTTTGCTGCCTCCATTCACCCTTCATCTATATCTGGCATTTCTCCCCATGTTATCCGTCCCCACCCTCCCTACCCACTGTGGTCCCTCCCCTAGCCTCCCCACCAACTGCCCCCAGTGTGTGATGCTCCCCTCCCTGAGTCCACGTGTTCTCATTGTTCAACACCCACCTATGAGTGAGAACATGCAGTGTTTGATTTTCTGTTCTTGTGTCAGTTTGCTCAGAATGGTGGTTTCCAGATTCATCCAAGTCCCTACAAAGGACACAAACTCATTGGTTTTTATGGCTGTGCAATATTCCATGGTGTATATGTTCCACATTTTCTTTGTCCAATCTATCATTGATGAGCATTTTGGTTGGTTCCAGGCCTTTGCTATTGTACACAGTGCCACAGTGAACATACGAGTGCATGTGTCTTCATAATAGAATGATTTATAATCCTTTGGGTATATACCCAGTAATGGGATTGCTGGGTCAAATGGAATTTCTAGTTCTAGCTCCTTGAGGAATTGCCACACTGTCTTCCACAATGGTTGAACTAATTTTTACTCCCACCAACAGTGTAAGAGTGTTCCTATTTCTTCACATTCTCTCCAGCATCTGTTGTCTCCAGATTTTGTAAAGATTGCCATTCTAACTGGCATGAGATGATACCTCAATGTGGTTTTGATTTGCATTTCTCTAATGACTAGTGATGATGAGCATTTTTTCATATGTTTGTTGGCATCATATATGTCTTCTTTTGAAGTGTCTGTTCATATCCTTCACCCACTTTTGAATGAGTTTGTTTGTTGTATATCAGTTTTAGTTCTTTGTAGATTCTGGATATTAGCCCTTTATCAGATGGGTAGATTGCAAAAATTTTTTTCCATTCTGTTGGTTGCTGGTTTGGTCTAATGTCCTCTCTTATTTCAGAGCTATACAGAAGCTCTGAAGTTTAATTAGATCCCATTTGTCTATCTTGGCTGTTGTTGCATTGCTTTTGGTGTTTTAGTCATGAAGAAGTCCTTGCCTATGCCTATGTCCTGGATGGTTTTGCCTAGGTTTTCTTCTAGAGTTTTTATGGTGTTAGGTTTTATGTTCAAATCTTTGATCCATCTGGAGTTAATTTTAGTGTAAGGTGACAGGTAGGGGTCCAGTTCCTGCTTTCTGCACATTGCTAGCCAGTTTTCCCAACACCATTTATTAAACATGGAGTCCTTTCCCCATTGCTTGTTTTTGTCAGGTTTGTCAAAGATCAGATGGTTGTAGATGTGTAGTGTTGCTTCTGAGGCCTCTGTTCTGTTCCATTGGTCTATGCCTCTGTTTTGGTACCAGTACCATGCTGTTTTGATTACTGTAGCCTTGTAGTATAGTTTGAAGTCCGGCAGTGTGATGCCTCCAGCTTTGTTCTTTTTGCTTAGGATTCTCTTGGCTATGTGGGCTCTCTTGTGGTTCCATATGAAGTTTAAGGTGGTTTTTTCCAGTTCTGTGAAGAAGGTCATTGGTAGCTTGATGGGGATAGCATTGAATCTATAAATTACTTAGGGCAGCATGGCCATTTTCATGATATTGATTCTTCCTAACCATGAGCATGGAATGTTTTTCCATCTGTTTGTGTCCTCTCTTATTTCGTTGAGCAGTGGTTTGTAGTTCTCCTTGAAAATGTCCTTTACATACTTTGTTAGTTGTATTCCTAGGTATTTTATTCTCTTTGTAGCAATTGTGAATGGGAGTTCTCTCTTGATTTGGATCTGTTTGTCTGTTATTGGTATATAGGAATGCTTGTGATTTCTGCACATTGATTTTGTATCCTGAGGCTTTGCTGTAGTGGCTTATCAGTTTAAGGAGATTATGGGCTGAGAAAATGGGGTCTTCTAAATATATAATCATGTCATCTGCTAATAGAGATAATTTGACTTCCTCCTTTCCTAATTGAATACCCTTTATTTCTTTTTCTTGCCTGATTGCTCTGGCTAGAACTTCCAATACTATATTGAATAGGAATGGTGAGAGAGGTAGGCCCTCATTTCTAATCAATAATGCTCAATTATTCAATGCTGCCATTGGTGACTCTTAAAAAAATTCAGATATGGTCATACTACCATAACTGCTTAAAAGGAAGAATTTGAGAATTCTAACTAAACTCAAATAAGATCCTTCATGGTTGGACCCATGTGGACATTAATATTGTACCACTGCCAGCCCTTGCATACCTCCTCCTCTGTCTGTCTGCCTTTGCACATGCTCTACTCACTGACATTCTCCCACCTATCCCTGGCTAACTTCTATCATCCTAGGACTCAATTTATGCATCACTTCCTGGGGAAATCACTTCCCTAATTCTACTAAATCTGATTTAGCATTCTTCAGATCACTCTTTGTTTTAGCGTTGTCCCCCCACATTGTATTGAAGTTATTTTTTACTTTTTAATTTTGATCATCACCTGCACTCATTGAAGGTCCATTGTGTCTTCTATGTTTCTATCTCTACCACTACTATGAAGCAGTCAGTCATACTGACATGGACAACAATCATGGTTGTTGAGTGAATTATTTCTTCATCCATAAAATAATCTCCCTTGTTCCATGGGATAATATATTTAAAGATGCTCACATTTCCAGTATTAATTGTGTCTTGTATTCATGTTTTTTTCTTGTTATTATAATTATTGATTGTGACAGATTTATTTACTAAAAATCAGTAAAATACTTATTCTCAATGCTTGAACTTTTTCTAAAGTATAAGATTGAATTCTATAAACAATGTCTTTCTGTGGAAAAGCTAAAAATAATATATGAAATACTATAAAATATAATTCCAACTTTGAAAGTTTTGCTGAAGAATGTATCTATTATTAGGATACCATAAATATTACATTTTCACTTTTATATTTATGTATTTTTAAATCATGGTTTTTAAGTTTAGGTCCCAGATTTCTATGTTGGATGTATTAGTCCATCATCATGCTTCTCATAAAGATATACTCAAGACTGAGAAGGAAAATAGGTTTAATGGATTTACAGTTCCATGTGGGGGGGGGAGGCCTCACAACCATGATGGAAGGCGAGGAAGGGCAAATCACATCTTACATGGATGGCAGCAGACAAAGAGACAGCATGAGCAAGGAAATTTTCATTTTTAAAACCATCAGCACTCATGAGACTCATTTACTATGATGAGGACAGTGCAGAAAAAACTTGCCCCCATAATTCAATCACCTCCCACTGGGTTCCTTCAATGATACATGGGAATTGTGGGAGTTACAATTCAAGATGAGATTTGGGTGGGGACACAGCTAAACTATATCACTGCATTATGAGATATTTCACAATTAAAAAAAAGTTCTAAACATCTTTGGATGCTCTCACTCTCTCTCTTTTTTATGCCACCACACTATATTTTGTTAAAATGTTTTATTGTGCAACATTTATTCAAATTTTAATAAAATGGATATTTTCCCTTAAAAAATAATGTTTCTGGAACATTTCTGATCCTAACTGTCATTCCAGAACTTTTCACTCCACTTTTTCACTTCCCTTGAAATTGAATGGGGGCTTTGTTACTGCTCCAATGAATAGAATGAGGCAGAGGAGATGATGTATAATTTTAAGCCTAGGCTATAAAGTGTGATACAGTTTCCATTTGTCTCATTTCCTTAGGATGGGACTTACAGCCACCATACTGTGAGGAAGGCCAGGCCACATGGGGCTGAAGATTCAGAGAACTGAAACTTCATCCCTCAGCTCTGCTGAGTTTCCAGCTCACAGCCAGCAATAATTTATCATTTATATTAGAAATAAATTTCCCAGCTTCTAGTTAAGAGATCCCAGCTAATGCCACATAAAATAGAAATAAACTTTTTCCACCCAGACCTACCCAACTTACAGTTTTATGAGCAAAATACATTATTGTTATTGTTTCTAGTTATTCAGTTTTAGGGTGGTTTGCAACAAATAAAAAGTACTTACAAATCTACATAACAAGCAGTCTTTTAAGACCAGTCTAATCAATGTGAGATAAACACCAAATAATAACTGTATCTGAAAGCTTGAGGAAGATCAATGTCCAGATAATATCCTCAAAGGCTCATGCTAAGCAAACATTAAAAAAAAAAAAGTATATATTTTTTTTTTACTTAAATATTCAGAGGAAAATATTTTTTATGTAAACTTGGAGAGTCTAGACTTTCTAAATACCAATTAAGAAGACATAAAAACTGATCTATACTGATCTATCTTGGGCTGCATTCATATCTGCACATAACCCAGGAAATGAACTTCAAACTCAAAAACTCTCACTAGTCTCAGAGTTAGCTGGTTTCTTATCATGGGAATTCTTTGACCATCTGAGAATACCTTACTGATATTAGCCATTGACTTTCGTTGGATTCTTTAGTCAGGGGTCAGCAAATTATGGCTTGCAGGCCAAAGATGGTCCACGGCCTGTTTTAGTAAAATACAGATGTATTGAAACACAGCCACACCTATTCATTTACTTACTGTCTTTAGATACTTTCACACTGAAACGACAATGCTGCAGCATCATGACAAAAATTGTACGGCCTACAAAATTGAAAATATTCAATATCTGGCCCTTTACAAAGTTTGCTGACTCCTGTCTTAGATGAATAATTTTGGGGCTTTATAGGAAGCCTGTCAGCTAGATTTGCCTGGGGAGAGCTCATTTCCATCATATCCAAAATTTCTGCCTCAGAGAAGCATACACAGTTCTGGAGAGTCTCGTTCCTGAGCAGGAGGATGAAGATGAAGGTCAGAGGAAAGCAGGGAAGGCTCCACACACAAGCCAGGGTGTCAGGGAGATCTGATTTAAGGGGCAAATTAGGAAATAATTCATTTATCTCAGAATGTTAATTAGAAATCTATTGGTTGCAACAGATTTAAACACCTAGAAGTATACCTGATTCTAAGTGCCACTGGAACAAGAGGCTCCAATAATTTCACAAATACAATGTTGCTTTTCTCTGAGATGAATTTTTTCTCAGAATTTTCCCCACTGAGCAATTCTAAATTCACATTGTCCCGACATTAGCAATCCCGTGAGAAAAGATAATCTCCTCAATATTTTCACTAAAATTCCTGGGACTGTGTCTATTGGTCCAGCTTGAGTCACATGCTTATCACTGAGCAATCATACTGGCCAGGATGATGAAGTCCTTTGATTGGCTGATTTTAGCCATATATAGCCTTCAAATTTCAACAAAATAGTGAACAGTAAAGAAGGGGACCTTTATTCAAATGCTGGACAAATATTTTCTTTTTTGATATCTTCTGCACATCCTCCCATGGTACCAATTTAGAGTTGCCAAATAAATACAGGACGCCTAGTTAAAATTGAGATTCAGATAAACAACAAGCAAAAACACATTTTTAATATAAATGAATTCCAAATATTACATGGGACATAATTATACTAAAAATATTTATCATTTATCAGATATTTAAATTTAACTGATTATCTTATAATTTTACTTGTTAAATCTGGCAATCCAAAACCAGGTGAAGTGGTTTTTTTTCATTGATCCTTACTAATTTGATGCTGTTCTAGATAAAACTCACAAGATTATTTTGAGGATCAATACATGTAATAGTGGGCAAAAGTATCTGATATATTATAAAATGTTATAGAAAGACAAGAGCTATAAAAATTATTTTGGTGGGGTGCAGGAAGGTGGAGTCTTAAAGTTTTATTTCAATCTTAGTGCTATCTTGAGACATTTGTGTCCAGTACCGTGACCACACGATTCTAAACTGGAAGGCACTTACTCTCCCTGATAATTAAGGGAATCAATATAATTAAGCTTCCATATATATGATTAAAAATAATCAAAACTGAGGCCAGGTGCAGTAGCTCAAGCTTGGAATCTCAGCACTTTGGGAGGCCAAGGCAGGTGGATCACTTAAGGCCAGGAGTTTGAGACCAGCCTGGCCCACATGGCAAAACCAAATCTTTACTAAAAACACACAAAAAATTAGCTGGGCATGGTAGCACATGCCTGTAATCCCAGCTACTTGGGAGGCTAAGGCAGGAAAATCGTTTGAAACCAGGAGGTGAAGGTTGCAGTGAGGTGAGATTGCACAACTGTCATCTAGCCTGGGAAATACAGTAAAACTCTGTCTCAAAACAAACAAACATTACAAAAAGACCTAAAAATAATCATAACTGAAATTACTTTTCCTTAGAGCCAAAAACACAATCAGCATTTCTCAAAAACACACATTTTGTTTTTCAGGATCTCAAGGAGAGCCAAGTTCATTGTTGATTGTCTACAACAGATAGTCAATCTTTCTTTAATTTTTAAATTTTGTGGTTACATAGTAGGTGTATAAATTTATGGGATACATGAGATGTTTTGTTACAGGCATGCAATGTGTAATAATTATATCATGAAAAATGAGATATCCATTCCCTTAAGCATTTATCCTTTGTGTTACAAACAATTCATCTTTTGTTATTTGAAAATGTATAATTAAATTATTGACTATAGTCACTATGTTATGCTATAAAATATGAGGTTTTGTTTATTCTTTCTATTTTTTTTTCTGCCCATTCACCATCCCCATCTGTAGTCAACTGCCCCACTATCCTTCCCAGCCTCTGGTAACCACCCTTCTACTATCTCATGTGTTCAATTGTTTTGACTTTTAGATCCCTCAAATAAGTGAGAACATGAGATGTTTGTTCTTCTGTGCCTCCGATGCCATCCATGTTGTTGCAAATGAAAGAATCGCATTCTTTTTTATGGCTGAATAGTACTCCATTGTGTAGAAGTATTACATTTTCTTTATCCATTCATCTATTGATGGGCATTTAGGTTGCTTCCAAATTTTGGCTATTGTGAACAGTGCTGTAACAAACATAGGAGTGCAGATATCTCTTCCAAACATTGATTTCCTTTCTTTGAGGTATGTACTTAGCAGTAGCATTGCTGGATTATATGGTAGCACTATTTTTAGTTTTTAAGGAACCTCTGAACTGTTCTCCACAGTGATTGTACTAATGCACATTCCCACCAACAGTGTACTAGGGTTCTCTTTTCTCTACATCTCTAGCATTTTTTATTGCCTCTTTTTTAGATAGAAGCCATTTTAACTGGGTGAGATAATATCTAATTGTACTTTTGATTGCATTTCTCTGATGATCAATGATGTTGATATGGTTTGACTGTGTCCCCACCCAAATCTCACCTTAAATTGTAACTCCCATGATTTCCGTGTGTCGTAGGAGGGATCCAGTGGGAGGTAATTGAATCATGGGGACAGGTATTTCTTGTATTATTCTTGTAATATTGAATAAATCTCATGAGATCTGACAGTTTTAAAAAGAGGAGTTCCCCTGAACCAGCTCTCTCATTTTTGCCTGCTACTATCCATATAAGATGCAATTTGCTCCTCCTTGCCTTCCACCATGATTGCGAGGCTTCCCCAACCACACAGAACTGTAAATCCAATTAAACCTCTTTCTTTTGTAAATCAGCACTATGAAAACAAACTAATACAGATGTTGATCATTTTTTTGTATGCCTGTTTGCCCTTTATAAGTTTTCCTTTGGTAAATGCCTATTCAAATCTCTTGCCCATTTTAAAATCAGATTATTAGATTGTTTTTCCTAGAGAGTTGTTTGAGCTCCTTATAAATTGTGGTTATTAATCTCTGGTCAGATGGCTAGTTCACAGATATTTTCTCCAATTCTGTGGATCTTTCTTCACTTTGTTGATTATTTCCTTTGATGAGCAGAAGTTTTATAACTTGATGTGATCCCATTTGTTCATCTTCCTTTGGTTGCCTGTGTTTGTGGGGTGTTATTCAGGAAATTTTTGCCTAGATCAATGTCCTGGAGAGTTTCCCCAATGTTTTCTTGCAGTTGTTTCACAGATTGAGGCCTTAGATTTAAGATTTTAATCCATTCTAATTTGATTTTTGTATACAGTAAGAGACAGAGGTCTAGTTTCATTCTTCTGCATATGAATATTCCATTTTCCCAGAACCATTTATTGAAGAAACTGTCATTTCCACAGTGCATGTTCTTGGCACATTTATTGAAAATGAGTTCACTGTAGGTATGTGCTGACAGTGAATCTTAAACTCTATCTCATAATATTTTCAAGAGATATGACCCATAATTCTGGCTTGGAGTTTTAAAAGTCTATGTATGTCCCTACTGCCAAGTTTTAATTACTTCCTGTAGGGGATCCTTCTTCAGTTCCTGAAATTATTCAGAAGAGAGACATCTGCTTGCTGCTAAATGGAAATGTGACTTCCAGCCACAAATATTTTTTTCTCTCTCTTTTTATTTTTTTTCCTCTAACCAATGAAGAATAAGATCTATTTTTTCCTAGGGGGAAAATGGCAAATGCTTTGCCACTTACCTATCTTCACTTCCCAAAGGACTTCTTGTTATTCTCTTATTAAAATGGAGGATGTTATCTGCATACAATGGCTAAGGTTAATTAAATAAAACCTCAGGGCCAGATTTTCCTGGGAAGCTAAGAAAATAATATCTTTTACAACCTGGTTCCATTAAAGAAGGAAAGTGATAGACTATTGCAAAAGAATAGCAAATTAAACTGGAAAAACACTACTTGCACTCAATGTTGTATACAGACACACACAGGAAATTAGGAAACAGGACACTATATAATGTATTAATTATTTAAAAAATATAATCAATATAATCACTTCAGGAAAGGGGAGTATAGGACAGGGATACCCACCTTTTCCAGTAGTTATAGCCCCTTTCCTTGGTTTCTAGAATTCAGAGCAACCAGGGGAGGGGATTATAAGTATTGGAAATGGCTTTGACTCTTTTGCATTGAGTGATGCTGGGGAAATCATTTAAAACCCTATGCCTCAGTCTCATTATTAAACGGAGACAGCATAATGGCTATTTACAAGTTTACTGCAAAAATAAGAGATAGGCAGCTTTTGATGCTCATTGAAAACTGCCTAGCACGTAGTAGATCTGAGCTCTGGATAGTTTACAGCTCTCCATTTCTGTTTACTTTGGATTTCTTCTCTGTCAGAGGCTTTCTTCAAATAGTTAATTGTCATTAATACTTAAGTTCCACACACTAAAAAGCGTTGTGTGCAGAGATGGGCTGCAAGACCGGGTGATTGTTCATGGACCAGCTCTTGGCTGAAAGATATTCGAAGGTCAGTGTCTGAAGATCTTTGCTCAGGGGACTTTCTGTTCTTCTGGAGAAAATATCCAGCTCTTGCCTTGGTGGAGATGGGATGTAGTGTGTACTTATCAGCTGGTAATATTGCCACAGACAGGAGGCAGGGAAATACTGGGTAGTAGAGGGCTGGGTTCCTGACAAGGACTCCACCCTCAAACCTGGACCTGCATCCCTAAATGGAACTTCACATCCCTGTTTTCCCACCTGAATATTGCCTTTGCTGAAAGCAGCCTGGCCTTCCATGCCCCCATGCTGTACCCATAAAAACTCAAGCTCTACTTCCAGAGGAGCAGAGTGACATGGCAGAGAAGGACAGAAGAGAGAAGTGAATAAATGTCAAGAAGAGAAGAAGCAACTGGACATTGGAGACTCCGGTCAGATAGGAGTTTGGCCAGGGACATTTGCAGAGGGTTTGGCTGGGAAGGGCCAAACTCCAGGAGCAGACTGCCTTCTCATTCCATCCCCTTTCCAGCTCCCGTCCCACTGAGAGCCACTTCCACTTCTTAATAAAATCTCCATATTCATCATCTGTCAAATCTGTGTGACCTCATTCCTCTTGCGCACCAGACAAGGACCCAGATGCAGGTGCAAGGGGCTGTCACACTGACTCTCCAATGAGCAGTTTAACACTTAAGCCATCTGCAGATGGCAAAGCTAAAAGAGTATGCTATAACACACACCTTCTGAAGCTCCAGAAGTTGTGGACAAGCCCTAGACACTGCCGCAGGCTGGTACGGGGATCATTCCTGCTGGTGTCAAAAGGCACTCACCCCGGCTTCTGCATCCACTCACCTGCATGCTCTACTCTTGCAAGGGGTTTGAGTGCTGCTGGCTGAGTAAGTGAGCTACCCCTTCATGAGTCCCACAAAGGGGTTATGGGAACTATCCTGTCTCAGTATGGGTTCAGGCTTCTTAATATTCATGTTTTTCATCTTATGTTTCACATCTATCCTCTGCTTCTCTATGTTCCCAAATCCGTAGCATTTCTAGCCTAACTTCTCTGGAGCATAAACTTGAAGTGTCCTTTCTGGGAAAAAAAGGGTAAGAACCTGGCTAATTGTGGTCAAGAAAGTGTATAAATGATTAACATAAAGTCTTAATCAATGGGATTTGGTTCATTTTGGATTTATACATTCAACCAGCTTCCTTCCACATGTGTCTGTAAATTCTTTGACACTCCTCCCATCAAGACATAGTAGTCTAATTTTTATCCTCTTTAATATGAGCTGACATTATTGTCATTTTCCTAATAAATATAAAATTGAAAAAATAGCACTCAGTGACTTCAGAGGCTAGGTTATAAAAGGTGCCTATAGTTTTGCCTGTCTAACTTTCTGTCCGAGACATATACATTTGGAGTGTGGAGACATCCTATAAGAAGTCTGGCAACTGTGAAGCCACCATACTGAAGAGTAGAGATCTCACAGAGATAGTGGGAGAGATGCCAGAGAAGACCAAGCTCTTCTATCCTGGTCTCCATCTGTTTAAGACTTTTCAGCTCAGTTATCAGATATGTAACTGAAAATGCCTTCAAGATGACTCCAATGTCAGTCATTTTGATGGATCCTAACACAAAAGGCCTTCAGTAAGAACCTCTCATCTGAGCCCAATCAACCTCCAGAACCATGAGAAGTGATACTTACAAGTCATTGCCGCTGTTTTATATCACAAAAATTTGTGCTAGTTCGTTGTGTAGTTAGAGGCAATTGGAACACATGGAATGTTGACTTATGTACTCAACCTGCGAATAATAGAATATTCCAGGGGAAACCCATTTTCTCTAAGGAGTGCCTGGCTCTGCCTCCATAAACTTTGCAGTCTTAGAGAAGAAACTGACAGATTTCTCATTTGAAACCGTGGATAATGGCATGCTGTGAGCAGGACTTTTGTATGGATTAAATGAGAAAAGATATGGAAAACACTAGGTTCTATAAAACACTACATAAAATTGTGAGTTATTATTGACATTTTTATGATGCAAAGTACTTCCCATGAGCGAGATTACTGAGGAGTTTTCAAATACTTGTCTAAAGCTTCTCCGTTCTATTGTTAGGGCTTGGAGGAAGGAAGTTTAATTCTGTCTAATCAACTGAACATCTTTATATTTGTATTGAAAACTTTGTTTGATTGCATTGGCATGTAAAATCACAAAGGGAAATTATTATATCTTTTCTATACTTAAGAAAATGTCAATTATATCTAGAGTGGAATGATAAGGGAAGTGTGGTTGCAATGACAATGTGAGTCCCTGAAAGATTTGTGGTTCAAGATTAGATGTGTTTTTTTATGAAATGGCAGTTCTTATGTTACCATGATATGCATTCCTAATGATCATGTCACTTATCATCAGATTTGTACCTTGTTTTGTAAATTAATTTAATTTAATGAATAGATTTTTGCAGTAGCAGGAAGGGATTTGCAATGATTTAACAACAATTTACAGTGCTTAGCAGTCTTAATAACCAGTTAATAGGAGAGGCACTATGGTGTGGTAGCCCAATCTCAATCCACAAAACTAGACACATAAGAAACAATATTTTCTTTTTCTCAAACTCAATTTAATTTTTAAGCACCAATTTTATGTGGCACATTTTGGTGGAAAGTTAATCACAGTCAATTTGTGTCTTCTCCTATCCAGGATTGCAGCTGATTTCTGGAGTACTAATGTAATCTTAAAATGTAGGGAAAGCGGGCTGGGTGCGGTGGCTCACGCCTGTAATCCCAGCACTTTGGGAGGCCCAGGCGGTTGGGTCACGAGGTCAAGAGATCGAGACAATCCTGGCCAACATGGTGAAACCCTGTCTCTACTAAAAATACAAAAAAAAAATTAGCTGGGTGTGGTGGCGCGCACCTGTAGTTCCAGCTACTCGGGAGGCTGAGGCAGGAGAATTGCTTGAACCTGGGAGGCAGAGGTTGCAGGGAGCCGAGGTCTCACCACTGCACTCCAGCCTGGTACCTGGTGACAGAGTGAGACACTGTCTCAAAAAAAAAAAAAAAAATGTGGGGAAAGTGATGTTTTCTTTTATGCCATTAGTTGTTACCAGATCTTGCCCCTCTTTTTTAGAAGATAACATTACGACCTAATGCAGTAATTCCTAATTCTTAACAGGTATCAGGATCACCTAGAGGGCTTGCTGAAACACAGATGGTTAGGCCTCATTTTCCCTAGGCCTGGGGCAGGGCCTGAGAATTTGCCTTTCTAATAAGTTTCCAGAGGATGTTAACGCTGATGGTCCCAAATCACACTTTCAGTACCACTGGCCTTAAGATGAGATAGTTGGTTTTGGTCTACTTTACTGAGAGCTAATCTAGCTCAAAGAAAGTCTTCACCACAAGAAATCTCATTGTTCAGGATCAAACACTAACCAAATAAGAAACGTAGTTCCAGAAGGATCTGTGCAGCAGAGGGAGAAATATATTTCAAATTTTCAGCTTAAATGTACCTTTAGGTCATAATTTTATGTATTTTATTTTGTATCAGCTCGCTAATTAGTTTTAGAAGCTAAACAAATCTTTAAAATATGACTAGGATAGAGAGAATACCTTTGGTTTTCTTTTTATTTACCTCTCTACTTACTCAAAGAATGGATCACATGCCATACGTTCCATTAACCAAAAATAAACGTTTTGCACCATGATTAGAAACTCATCACCCATTCCTGAATTTGAAACAACTACTTCTGAATGTGCCATCTCATTTTGCTTTGTACCAGAGCAAGGACTGCAAAAGTCTTGCATAGTAGAGGTACAATTTAAAAAATCATATATACTTTCTGGAACTTAACTTCTTTTGGAGGTAGTGCACACTGGCTACCCTATCTGGCTGTAAGCTTTTTTCCTTTTCTTCTCTTTCTTTTCTCCTTTCTTTCTTTCTTTTCTTCTCCTTCCTTCCTTCCTTTTTCTTTCTTTCCCTTGCTCTCTTTCTTGCTCTTCTTTTTTTTTTCCTTCTCTCTCTTTTCTGTCCTCTCTTATTCTCTGCAATCCATGTGCTCCATATTCTATAATTCCTTTGGTAAGATTTCTGTGGAATCTGTTAAATCTGTATTGTGTGGTTTACTGGTTTTAAGTAAATTTTCCTTTGAGGTATTCTGTTTGGGAGACAAATAAGGAAAAGTGGAACCAATAGTAATAACTGCTTAATAATGAAAAGTGACAAAATATTACTTTGAAATAAAAAACTAGACTCCCCCTTAGACACACACAGACACACACACACACACACACACCCATATGTTAGAGTTTCTTGAGTCAGAGTTTCACTCTTGTTACCCAGGCTGGAGTGCAATGGCGCGATCTTGGCTCACAGCAACCTCTGCCTCCTGGGTTCAGGCAATTCTCCTGCCTCAGCCTCCTGAGTAGCTGGGATTACAGGCACGTGCCACCATGCCCAGCTAATTTTTTGTATTTTTAGTAGAGACGGGGTTTCAACATGTTGACCAGGATGGTCTCGATCTCTTGACCTGGTGATCCACCCGCCTCGGCCTCCCAAAGTCCTGGGATTACAGGCGTAAGCCACCGCGCCCGGCCATGTTAGAGTTTCTTAGTGCTAAGTTCTAGATCGTCTTCTCACTCTATCTGGGCTTGTCTCAAAGAAAGATCACAGAATATTTAGCATCCATGTGTTCTAACAGAGCACTGGCTTTAAAGTCATACACTTAGGTTACATTTCTGGCTATGCCACAGTCAAACTATGTGAACCTGGGCGTCACTTGATTTTTCCTTGCTTTAGTAAAGTGGGATTATTCCTGTCTCACAGGGTGTGGGAACTGGTAACATATGTAAAGCACTTACCACAGCCCCTGCACAAATATTAAACAAATTATAGTTGCTATTACTCCACATATTCTTTTGTCCTGTCTTGCTGCTTGCTTTTCATCTCCGTAGATAAAAACCTTCTTTTTCCTGGCCTCTAGGTGAAGAAAGCAAGACTTCTACAGTAATTGAATTAAACATAAGGCCAAATACCACAGACATTTAAGGGAGAGAAAAACAAATTTTCTCCTTTCTCTTTTTCAAAACGGCTTGAACAGGCAACCTGGAGAGATGCCTGGGGGAGTTTTGAGTAGTTCACAATGAAGGTGTTTGCCTTTTAAGTATCGTCATGCCTTGAGGCACTAGATTTCACTCACGGAAGGTCCTAGGCAAATTATCAAATTCAAAAAGTTTGCTTTCTAGCACCTTCTCATTCTCCATGTCCTATTCTCTTCTCACCTTCATTTCAAACAGGTACCTGGCCAGTGTTCTTTTCTTTCTAAGTTATTACAGAGCACCGATTCACAGGGACATTGCATTTTAAAATGAAATTTCTTGATAAGTTACCTATCTTTAATCTGTAACTTACGATTAATGAGAATTCATTGGACCTACTTCACAGAGCTATTTTGAGGATCATTTAGTGAATACATATACAATTCTATTGTAATGTTGAAGTTCATACTAATGAAAAATATGATTTCTATTCAAGATCCTAAAACTCTTCAGTTAGAAGGAAAGAAACCACTGTCATAGAATTAGCATGACATTTACAGGGAAGGGCCTCCTGAAATCACACATGCATGCAGGTGGACTTCTAGCTGGCCAAATTTGCAACGCTTTTTTTTTCTTTTCTTTTCTTTTCTTTTCTTTTTTTGAGACAGAGTTTTGCTCTTGTTACCCAGGCTGGAGTGCAAATGGCGCAATCTCGGCTCACTGCAACCACCGCCTACTGGGTTCAAGCAATTATCCTGCCTCAGCCTCCCGAGTAGCTGGGACTACAGGCGTGCGCCACCATGTCCAGCTAATTTTTGTATTTTTAGTAGAGACGGGGTTTCACCCTGTTGACCAGGATGGTCTCGATCCCTTGACCTCGTGATCCACCCGCCTCGGCCTCCCAAAGTGCTGGGATTACAGGCGTGGAACTCTTATCTCAATAGTTTTTTTCAAAGTCAGTTTACTATGTATTTAAAAAAATTGTATATAGTTATTTTATGCTTCAGATATTAAAAGCATAAGAATTCTTTTCTGATATTTTCTCCCAATTTTTTGCCTTTAATGAAACAAGATGAGAAGTCCAAAAGAGTCTTGCAAAAAAATCTAGGTTACAAGGGGCTGAGGTAATATGAAGAGACATAGTTGAAACATGTTAAACAGCTCTAGGTCCAGGTTGTAAGAGGAAAGGGATCAGTATTTATGAATATTTGCATACCTTTCAAACAAACAAAAAGTTCCTGGAGATTATCCACATTCATCACTCTATCCCCACCCAATACTGGGTCTATAGGCATTTAGATAAAGATGTCGCTCCTTGAAGCATAGACTCGGGCATTGCTCCAAGCTCCATATTATGCTCGTTTTTATCCCTGTCATCTTGTTTCCAAAGTCTTATTTCATTTGCTTTCATCCTATATTTACCTTCCCAGCATTGCCCCTTCAGATGAACAAATATTTGGAATGTTAACCCACTCTATACACTAGCATCTCCCCTAGATTGTCTCATCAGCCCTATCTATCACAGCTACCACCTTTATTTCTGATCCAAACTTCAAAATTCCATATTATATTTCAGGAAAGTACCCCACGATCCCTTTGTATTTAAGAGTGTCAAGAAAGGAACTATTCAAAGATTTTTAATGTTTATCCATACTTTCACTTAAAGCGCAAAATTTTCTGCTTTTCGTGAAGGAAACTACCCAATTTGCATACTAAACATTCAGTTTATAGTTGAAGTAATTATATTGCAAAACATTACCATCTCATACTTTAAAAATTGTAGCCATGTTTGCCTTTCCACTACTGCTGTTCACTAGTACTTTGTTGATGTTTTGGTTTTCCTGTGTTATTTAAGGAAAGAAAGGGCTCTGGAGAAATTTTAGCTTGTGTTCAGTAAATTTCCACCCTAGGACATGAACAAAAGTTCCTACAGGCAGCCAAGAGCATGACTGGAACCCTGGAATGCTGTTCCATTTAAATATGGTTTGAAATAGCACACTTATTCCACTAAATTTACTTTTAATACACCTCATAGAATTATCAATTGTGCATAACTCATGCATGCGTGCATGCGCGCGCACACACACACACACACACACACACACACACACACATAGGACCCAAATATAGACTTTAAGTATAAATTCCATATTTTTCCCTTATAGCATTTTCTGATTCTCAATTTATAGTATCAATTTTCTATCATAATGTTCCATATGGGTAAGATACTCATATATGATATTAAATGTTTTATGTTGGACTTTTCCCAAAGCAGACTCTGAGCCAAAGATTTGAGTGTTGGTAGTTTATTGGGAAGTGTAAGAAACATGGTAGGTGTGGGGTAGAGAGCTAGGGAGAGAAAAGGCAAACAATAAAAGGGGTATTATAAAGCTGGTTTCTGTAATGTATAACTGAAGCCAAATCCTGCAGAAAAATTCTAGAAGTGATGCAAATTACACTCCTCAGTGTTATCTAGTAAAGGACAGGAAAACTGGGGTATTTATATTCCTGTACTTGTCAGTTTTTGGTTAAAGGTTTGGGGGTGAGAGGAGATTTAATTATCAGTCCTGCCTGTCAACCTTACATATGTGAACTATGTGGCTTTCAGCACAGCCTTCTAACAAAGATGCAGGTTCTGGCCATTGGAAGTCAGGCAGGTATGCACAGAAATGGTACGAAGCTCCAAAAGGAATGAGGTGAATTGTTAACACAGCTGCTACACCACCCTATTGAGCAAAATTGCTCCTTATGTGTTACACTTCACATTTATTACCACATTTATATCAAATCCTGAAGCTAAAAATCAATATACAGCTCCCATAAAATAAATCTCCAGGCCCAGAGAGTTTAACTGGAGAATTCCACAAAATATTTAAAATAGAGATAAAAACAATTTTATGCAGTCTCCTCAGAAAACAGAATAGAGAATAACACTTCCCAATGCCCTTTAGGAGGTCATTGTCTTAAGGCCAAAACCACACAAAGAGAGTAGAAAAAGTGAATAAAACAGACCAATATCTCTTCAGAACTTAGATTAAAAATCTTCAACAAAATGGTTGCAAACTGAATCCAATAATGAATATAAAGAATTGTACATCATTTCCAAGTAGAATTTATTTCAAGCATGCAAGACTGTATCAATATTTGAAATCAATCAATGTAATTCATCATATCAACAGGCCAAGAAGAACGTTGTGTCATCATATCAATTGACACAGAAAAAGGATTAGGCAAAACTCAAATTCCATTCCTGATAGAAACTCTCAGCAAGTTAAGAATAGTCTGCCTTAACTTGATAGAGGGCATCTACAAAATCCCTTCAGCTAGCATCAAACTTAATAATGACAGACAGGCTGTTTTCACCTAAGATTAGGAACCAGGCAATGGTTTCTGCTATCACCATTTATTCAATATAGTATTGGTACTTCTAGCCCCTGCAATAAGGGAAAAAAAAATTAAAGCACACTGATTGGAAAAAAGAAAATAAATGTGCTCCTATTTGCAGATGATATGGTTGTCTACATAGAAAATCCCTAGAAATATACAACTCTCAAAACTCTAGAACTGGTAAGGTCAGCAAGGTTTGCAATACAGCATCAACACGCAAAAATTAATCACATCTTATATACCAAGAATGAACATGTAGAAACTGAAATTAAAAACATAACACGATTTCCAATCGTTTCAAAGAAAATGAAGTGCTCAGGCACATACTTTAAAATGCTCAGGTTCTGCATGCTGAAAATTATAAAATGTTGTTAAAAGAAGCTGAAGAAGAGAATGCATCATGTTCATGGCTCGGAAGACTCCACATAGTAAAGATGTCAATCTTTCCCAAATTTAGTGCAAATTTAGGTTTAGGGCAATTCCTCTCAAAATTCCAGCAAGGCTTTTTTCTAGGCAGACAAGATCATTGTAAAATGTATATGGAAAGGCACAGATACTTTAGAATAGCTAATGCAATCTTGACAACAAAAATAAAGCAGGAGGGCGATGGTTATCAAGTCTATTAGTGGAAGGACAGATGCCATAGATCAATTGGACATGGTGGAATACTCAAAAACAGACACGAACAAAAATGGCCAACTGATTTTTGAGCAAAAGTGCAAAGTAATTAGTTGAAGGAAACAGTCTTTTTGATAAAAAGTATAGGTGCAATTAGAAATCCATAAACAAACAGATCATTGTCTGAAAGGCAAAATGTAAAGCTCTAAGTAGTTGAGAAAATCAAAGTTATTTCTCTATTTTGTGCTGTCCTTTGCCTTGCCTCTTACAAGCATGTTAATTTGATTTTACTTCTTTTGAGAAACAGGGTTGAATTATGGCAACCAGGGCGGGCTGTGGAGTTCAAATGCATGAGTTTACATCCAAAGCTTCAGTTTGCATCCATGCATCATGACTCTTCAACTCCCCAGCCCTTTAGTTTTGAGCATGTTCCATCAATCCTCTATTTGAAGTTTCTTAATCTGTGAAATGGGAATCATGACAACATGCCTTATCTCAAAGGGAAGCTTGTCACATGGGAGCTATAGAACAGTACCTGAGCTATTGTATGAACTTTTTAAGTGTTAGCTGTTTTTTAACGTTCAGTTTTGAATATTTTCTTACATTATTCATGAGGAGCACGTTTCCCAAGCCTATCTACTAAAGGCCTATTGATCTGAAGCAATAAGAACTCTGCATTTTGATCACTTGCATACCCAAGCAGGCTATGTAAGATAGCTGCATGTATTTTGTATTTTGCACTGTTTTCAAGAGTAACTGTTTCCAATTCCATTTTCCCCATGAAATAGCATATTTGGCTATTAGAATAAGGTGATAGACACCCATCTGAGGTCTCAGCTGGTACAAAGAGTGGAACTGATTTAAAACAAACATCAGAGTGGCGATATAAAGTCAGTAAAAGATAATATAATTACAAACAAAGATGAGGACAATAAATACAAACATGAATAGTACTTTAAAATATGGGTTATTTCCCAACCATTTTGGAATTGATTTCTAAAGCTTAAAATGCAAAACACTTAGCCATTAAAATTAAATATTATCTTCCTGGTTCTGAGAAATTTTGTTTCTAAACTAGGGATTTGCTTCCTGAAGTAACCTTGTTCTTTTCAGTATTCATCAAAAACTGTGAGAATATATAATTTATTCTTATCACATGGCCACTTTCGAATGGCTATTCAGTCAATGGATAGGGGTTTTAGTTTATACTTTCTTAGGCATCTATCCAGTCAAAATGTATGCCTTGTTTCCATGCACATTCTGAAAGTTAAAGTTAGATTCCTATTTATATTTTGTATACTCAACCTAATGTCTAATCCTTGGTGGTCATTCTTGCATTTGAAAAGTACTTTTTTCCTAAAATGTTGATCTATTTCAAAATTATCTGTGCATCTACCTCTACATCTAAATCTTTTATTCTACTCCTGACCTACACAGTTATCATTACTAGTTAAGAGCAAGACTGTTTGGTTCTTTTTGTTGTTGTTCTTCTATATGTGTGCTGCTTTGGTTTGGTTTCTTCCAGATATTTTAGGATTGGCATCATGTTAACAGTAATTAATTACTTTTTTGGGTTTGGCTCCTACTGTAGTCACAATCGTGAACTAGATTATTTGCTGTCAATCTGGTACCACCGCCGCCATCCTCTAAGGCTGGGAATTGTATTTCTCACAACATTCTTCCATGTCTGGTTCCAGACTGGTGTTTGACAATGAAAGGAGCTGGTGTCTTCCTTGAAAAGGGAATGCAAAGTGGTAATTATTATTTTCTGGAGGCAAGTAGAGCCAGATGTGTAGGAAGAAGACAGTCTCACAGAAGCTTTCTAGTAGCTTCAAAATATGACCCGCTTTTCAGAAAAAGCAGATGATGGACGCTTCTTAATGATTCTCGAGAATTTTCAGAAAAAGCAGATGGTAGCCTCTTCTTAATGATTCTCGAGAATTGTAGCAGCCTCCAGGCCAATTTTGAAGAATCAAATTGGGTGCTTCAAACTGAAATCTTCAGCATCAATTTCTCTGCCTTTGGTGGCAGCTCCCCTGGACTTCCATAGTAGTTTCCCTGACACTGTCAATTTCTATCACATGGATCCCCAATCCTATACTAAATCTGTTATACAGGAAGCCCTCATTTAATGTGCTTGACAGATCCTTGCAAACTGTGACTTTAAGTGAAACAATATATAATGAAACCAGTTTTACCATAGGCTAATTTATATCAACAAGAGCTAAGTTTCTATGGCAGATTTCCAGTCGCCAAAAATCACCTAACTCCTAAATTAAGACCCAAAACACTTCTAATAGTAAAATTGAAATCAATGTGAGTTATACATATATTTAAGAAGATTAATAAAACAAGAAAGGTAATTATCTAATTTTTGGTGAATCAGTGAGTGATGGTGGTCATAGCGGCCATGCATTAAATCAAGGAATAAACATTTGCAAGGCAAATATTGTAAAGATCACCTCCAACTACCACACAGTTCAAAAATAAACAATTACAAACAAGGAGGGCCCACCGAACACTTTTGTACTGCAGTATTTACTGTAAATTTGTTTGATTATCACAGACTACAAATTAAAATTTGAAAATAATTCACATTCATTCATTTTTTTCCCAGTCTACTTACTCCAGTTCAGGGTTAGAGGTGGCTGGAGCCTATTCCAGCAGCTCAGATCACAAGATGGGAAACAGCCCCAGACAGGATGCCTGTACTCTGCAGGGTACATGGGTACACACACACACACTCATTCAGACTGGGACAATTTGGACAGGCTATTTCACCTAATATGCGTGACTTTGAAATGTGAGAGAAAAAAGAATTACCCAGAGAAAATTCATGCTGACAGTGGCCTTGGCTGGGAATTAACTTTTTTTTTCTGATCAACTTGATAACAAAACAACATTGAATGAAACATTATTCAAGGACCTGCCGTAGTTAGAATACAAAGTGATTTTGTTTTCTTGACTGAATCCTAACTGATAAAAGATCTTTAATATCTTGAAAATAAGATCCCACATCTTTCCAAGAGTCCATATCAAGTATCCAAGTGCACCCATAGAAGTCTTGTCTGCCCCATGGCACCTGCTGTGTTGTTCTTCCCTCGAGGATACCATACACTCCCAGGATCACTAGTGTACTTGGATGTCCATGGGCTGTAATAATAACCATGAAAAGCTTGCCATCTCCAAAGAGCTGTGAATTGCTGAGAATAACATTGTGAAAACCTGTGAGGTACCGAGGCTAAATAGAAATCCATGCAGAAGCAGGAGAATGTCACTGTTCCCACAATTAGTGCCAAACTTCAACACTTAAACGTCAAACAGCACTATGTCCAAGTGCGTCACAAGGCCATTCATTATAATATCACCTTTAAATTTCGTCTTCTGTCTCTTTCAGGTTAAACATGTTTCTGAGGAAAGACCACTTTGTACTCCCAAATCTTTCTCTTTAGGAAACTGCCCATCTCTATTCTTTCACCCTGGAAAACTATGATGCATAGTATAGCTTTAGTCAGATTTGCCATATAAGTTGGCTCCATGTGGCTAAACATGTCTGTATTACATCATTGGGCACAACTTAAGCTAAAGTGGTGACTTTACTATGTGAATTTAGATTTTTGATCATTTTAACTTCAGTGTTTATAAAATACAGCAGCAATAGTAGGAAAAAAACCTGAAATCTGCCTGTCTGATATAGTATAGTGATTAAGACTGGAAACTTCAGTGACAGATTACTAAGGCTTGAGTGCCATCTAAACTATTTACGTATGATAAATTTATCTTGGATAAATTACTTACCCTCCCTGTGTTTATCTGTGAAGTAGATAATAGTGTTCATATAGTATACTTGTTATGAGGACAATCTTGATTACAATAATACTTCCTTGTGTTCACACTAAGTAATGTTAGCAAAATCATTTTGCATGACTTTTGTATTTCAGAATCTTCAAATGGAAATTCTAATAGACTTTTTAACTTGAACATTCTATGATCTACTTGTATTTGCCTTATTATTTATTGCTAATCAAATTGAGAAACAACAAGAAGACAGATTGATTTTATTAGGGGCCAGGGCAAGCCACTTTGAAACTACTAATCCCTTCACTGAACTGTATGCCGGGCAGCAAAGTTTATTTTTTTATTATTATTTTTTAATTAATTATTTTTTTTTCAACTGGTAATAGAATTTATTCAAATGTGCTTTAATATAGGCCCTGGGGCTTGCCCATGGTGCTCTTGATATATAAGGCCCAGACATTCTGCCAGTTTTTCTTGAGCAACGACACCAAGAAATTGACAGCCAGGTGAATGTTATACACAAGCTCATCGTCTGTCATCTTCACGTGACCAACAGCCACAGCCAGACATAACACCTTCTTCATTTGGAGCTTGATCGTGGACTTCACCTCATCCACTTTGGCCACCATGTTTTCATTGTGTGTGAGCACGGAGGGGAACTTTCCTGCCTTATTTAGGCCTGGGCCTAGGATTCGTGGAATCTGCTTGATCAGAGACTCTGAGGTCAAAAATGCATCATACTTCTTGGCCAGCTTCTTGACCAGTTTTTTATTCTTGTTGAGTTTTTTCAGCGCCTCGATGTCCATGGGGGGATATCCACGGCCTTGGCCTCGTCACAGTGCTGCTGGTCCCCCAGGACACACATGGAGAACTTGGGGGGAGGGGTGGACTTAAGCCTGACGGTGCCCGAGAAACCCTGGTCCTTCTAGGGGTCATAGTTCTTCAAACTAATCTGCAACTCCACCGTCTCCAGGAACTTGCGGGGCTTGCGCTGGTTCCCGTGCAGGACTTCCCGCACCGCCTCGTGCAGGGTGTCCCGAGAGACTTTGCTGCTCATGGCTTCTCCTACCACCCTAACCGGAAAAGAGCCAAAGTTTATTTTAGAGTAGGTATTAAATAATGAAAAAAAGTCCAAGTGCGGTGGCTCACGCTGGTAATCCTAACACTTTGGGAGTCCGAGGTGGGTGGATCACCTGCAGTCAGGAGTTCAAGACCAGTTTGGCCAACATGGTGAAACCCCGCCTCTACTAAAAATACAAAAATGAGCCAGGCTTGGTGGTCGGAGCCTGTAATCCCAGCTACTTGGGAGAAAGAGGCAGGGGAATCGCTTAAACCTGGGAAGTAGAGGTTGAATGAGCCAAGATCATTCCATTGCCCTCCAGCCTGGGTGACAGAGTAGATTCCATCTTAAAAAAAAGTAAAAAAAAACTTTTTTAAAGTAGGTATCTCAGATGAGAATGTCCTCTGGAGTTAAGTGATATATAAAACGGATCACTATAATTTATCTTCAGATCTCTTCTGCAGTCACTGCAAGTGGGACCTATGAATTTGCTTCTCTAATCAGCTTGCAGGTGACGCAAATGTTATCGTCATCGGACTGCAACTTGAGTTTCTGTATTCTAGACTGCATGCCTGGAGTCTTAGCTATCAAGGAGAATCACACCGAACACTGCCTTCAGTATAAAGATGTAAAACATTGTCCTTCTAGTGTGGATCACAAACACAATTTATAGCGCTGGCATTGTGAAAATATGTGAAAGAAATGTGTACGGAATCTTGAAGGAGGGGTAGAATTCCAAAGAAGGGAAAGTATATGAGCAAAGAGCAGTGGAAAAATAAAGGGTAGTTCAGACTTGCCGAAGGGGAAAATCAGACAGAGAGACCCGGCTTAAACCAGATGTTGGCTTTAGTACACCCCTGGGCCCTGAGTTGACAGAATAGGGCATATTATATTCAACAAAGCATGGGACTACTTACTATCCATATTAATGCTGCACAAATCAGGGAATCATTTTCATGGCCATGTTTCACATTTATAAATACAAATAAAATGTCCAGTATTAAAAGATCAAGATTTTATTTCTATTTTCAGTTTTAATTCTAAATAGAAGTTATCATACTGGGAATTTAAAAAGTAAAACAAAATGTTCCTGTCTCCTTACCTTCATGCATAGCTGCTAATAGACAAGAGGGGCAAGCACCATTTTTTTTAATATCACATTTCAGGAGCCTCATGTGGGTCATAAAACATGTATTCACCTTGCATGCTTCCCTCTGTCCCCTACATTCAATAAAGCGAACATATTTTTGTTACTCTTACTATAAAAATTTATGTGGACGGTTGCACACTGAAATTTTGGTTTATTTTTCCCCACCCCAACACCGCCTACAAATGCCTTTTTATGTGCGCAATGGCCCTGTTGTAGTACCTCTAGGTTGCCTACAGTGAAATTTAAACAAAGGGTAAAAAATACTCAGTGATTGAGCCACAAACTATGGGCTGCAGTGAAAGACATACAAATTTGGCTGCAGGCTTGTTTAGAAAACTTTCCTTCTCCCAAAGATGGGTAAAAACAATGACTTGTGTTTACAAAGAGGAAGACGGGAAGGACCATGTGGAGAGGAGAACTCGAGAGTGAGAAACCCAGAATAAGCACTGATCTGATACTGAGGAAGCTGAATTGCCCTTTGCATCCTCCTCCACCCCTGTGAAGACCACTCTCAGCATCAGTAGGCCCCACCTGTCAGTCATCCCATTTGGAATGATTCCACCAATCTCTTTTTCATTCCATGGAAATATCCTTCTTTCCAGTCCAGGACATACATAAGAGTCTCTTAACGGAGCAAGGGCATGATAGAAAATTTTCAATTTACCCTCCAGGTCCTCTCTTCACTCTTCTCCATCTTGTCACTTGCCCAGGGAAGCTGACCTGAATGGTGCATGCATCTAGAGCTCCTTCGACTTCTGTCTTCTAGTTGGGTATTGTGTAGCTTAGATATCTGTCCTCTCCAATTTCATGTTGAAATATGATCCCCAATATTAGAGGTGGAACCTAGTGAGAGGTGTTTGGGTCATGGGGGCAAATCTTTAATGAATGGCTTGGTTGCTATCCCCTTGGTGATAGGTGAGGTCTCTATTAGTTCACATGAGATTTGGTTATTTGAAGAGTCTGGCATCTTCCTTTCTCTTGATCTCTTTTCTCTGCTTTGTCTCTTCCCATGTGACACACCTGCTTTCTCTTCACCTTCTGCCATGAGTAAAAGCTTCCTGAGGCCTCATCAGAAGCCAAACAGGTGTTATGCTTGTACAACCTGCAGAACTATGAGGCAAAGAAATCTCTTTCTCTTACAAAGTACACAGTGTCAGGCATTTCTTTATAGCAACGCAAAATGGGCTAACACAGGGTTGAGATGCTAGCAGAAGATTAGAGAGTATCAGGGTATGTGTCAGTCTGGCTCCCTCTCTGCTCCGTTGCAGTGGAGCGGCTGTGGCTTTCTAGTGAAGGTCATAGCTTCTGGTAGACTGTCCATACTCTTTTCATAATCTGAAAATTTCTCCTTTCCCTTGTGCCTTAGATAATAGCTCTATACTGTTACCAGCCCTGGGAAAACTGCAATGTTCCTTGTGCATTTCTCTGAACCATTGTCTATGTCTTTGACTAATAGAATGAGGAACTTAGGCATCTTTAAAAATGATGATAGTATGAAGGGAGAGTCTCACCCTTGGTCAATGTGGAAATATTCCCTTGCAGTGTAGCATTCCAGCTAGGGAGAACAAAAGCCCTTGATGCATTTACAGTTTATTAGATAGAGATATTCCTTCAGAACAAAATAGGTGTAAAACATTATCTATACCTATGGGTGTAGGGAATGTAGACAGTTGTCAGAATTTTAAAAATTATAAATGTGCTTCTAAGGGCCTTGAAATGTGAAAGATAAATCTGCATGTATGGAGTACTGTAAGGCAGGTGTTCCCAACACCTGGGCTATGAACTGGTATCAGTCCATGGCCTGTTAGAAACTAAACCACAAGAGGTGAGTGGCAGGCAAGCAAGCATTACCACCTGAGTTCTACCTCCTGTCAGATCAGCAGTAGCATTGGATTCTCATAGGAGCACGAACCCTACTAGGAACTGTGCATGCAATGGATGTAGGTTTGTACTCCATATGAGAATACAACTAATGCCTGATGATCTGAGGTGGGACAGTTTTATCCCAAAACCATCCCCAACTGTAGAAATTGTTTTTCCCATGAAACTAGTTCCTGGTCTACAAAAGGGGTCTGCAGAAAAATTATTTTCCGTGAAACTGGTCCCTGCTCCCCAAAAGGATGGGAACCACTGATGTAAGGAATGAAAGTAGAAGGATGGGGGCTGCTGCACCTGGGAAGGACAGGGAAACTGCTGAGTGTGCATCAAGTCTACGTTACCAATCGGGATCATAGATATACATTGGCCGCTATTCACAATCCCATCCTGGTGCTCTTGGTGGTGCTTAAAGAGACCTTCTGTGTTAGTCTGTTTTCACACTGCTATAAAGAACTGCCTGGGACTGGGTAATTTATAAAGGAAAGAGATTTAATTGACTTACTGTACTGCATGGCTGGGGAGGCCTGAAGAAATACAATCATGGCAGGGGATGAAGGGGAAGCAAAGCACATCTTACATGACAGCAAGAAAGAGAGAGAAGGGGAAACTGCCAATCACCTTTAAACCATCAGATCTCATGAGAACTCACTCTCATGAAACAGCATGGGAGAAACTGCCCCCATGATCCAATTATCTCCCATCAGGTCCCTTCCTTGACATGTAGAGATTAAAATTTGAGATGAGGTTTAGGTGGGGACACAGAGCCAAACCATATCATTCTGTCCCTGGCCCCTCCAAAATCTCATGTCCTTCTCATGTTTGAAAATGCAGTCATGCCTTCCCAACGGTACCCCAAAGTCTTAACTCATTCCAGCATGAACTCAAAAGTACAGCCCAAAGTCTCATCTGACATAAGGCAAATCCCTTCTGCCCATGACCCGGTAAAATCAAAAGCAAGTTAGTTACTTCCGAGATACAATGGGAATACAGACACTGGATAAATGTTCCCACTCCAACTAGAAGAAATTTGCCATAATAAAGGGGCCACAGGCCCCATGCAAGTCTGAAACCCAGCAAGGCACTCATTAAATCTTAAGGCTCCAACATAATCTCCTTTGACTTCATGTCCCACATCCAGGGCACGCTGATGTAAGGTGTGGGTTCCTAAGAGCTTGGGCACCTCAGCCTCTGTGGCTCTGCACTGTTCAGCCTCCTTGGCTGCTTTCCCAGGCTGGTGTTGAGTGCCTTCAGCTTTTCTAGGTGCATGGTGCAAGCTGTCAATGGATCTACCATTCTGGGGTCTGAAGTATGGCAGCTCTCTTTTCACAGCTACACTAGACTGTGCCCCAGTTAGGACTCTGTGTGGGCACTCCAACCCCACATTTTCCCTCTGCATTGCCCTAGTAGAGGTTCTCCATGAGGTCTCTGCCATGCAGCTGACTTCTGCTTGGACATCCAGATGGCTCCATATATCTTCTGAAATTTAGGAAGAGGCTCCCAAAGCTCAACTCTTGTCTCCTTCACACTCCCAGGCCCAACACAGTGTAAAAGCTTCTAAGACTTGTGGCTTGCACTCTCTAAAGCAATGGCCTGAGCTATACTTTGGACCCTTTTAGCCATGTCTGGAGCTGGAACTGCTGCAACACAGGGTGCCATGTCCTGAGAATGCACAGATTACTGGGACCCTGGGTCTGTCCCACAAAACAATTTTTTACTCCTAGGCCCCTGGGCCTGTGATGGGAGGGGTTGCTTCAAAGATCTCTGAAATGTCCTGGAGACATTTTCCCCATTATCTTGGTTATTTCTTTCCATTTTTATTTTATCATAAGTTATTGGCATACAGGTGGTATTTGGTTACATGAGTAACTTCCTAAGTGGTGATTTGTGAGATTTTGGTGCACCCATCACCCCAACAGAATACACTATACCATAATTGTAGTCTTTTATCCCTTGCCCGCGCCTCCCATTCCCCCAAATCCCAAGTGTCCATTGTATCATTCTTACGCCTCTGTGTCCACATAACTTAGCCCCCACATATAAGTGAGAACATATGATGTTTGGTTTTCCATTCCTGAGTTACTTCACTTAAAATAATAGTCTCCAATCTCATCTAGGTCACTGCAAATACTGTTACTTCATTTCTTTTTATGACTGACTAATATTCCATTGTATAAATATACCAGAGTTTCTTTATCCACTGGTTTATTGATGGACATTTGGGTTGGTTCCATGGTTATGTGATTGTGAATTGTGCTGCTGTAAACATGCATGTGCAAGTATCTTTTTCATATAATGACTTCTTTTCCTCTGGGTAGATATCCAGTAGTAGGATTGCTGGAGCAAATGGTAGCTCTACTTTTAGTTCTTTAAGGAATCTCCACATTGTTTTCCATAGTGGCTGTACTAGTTTACATTCCCAGGAGCAGTTTAGAAGTGTTCCTGATCACCACATCCACGCCAAGATCTACTATTTTCTGATTTTTTTTATTATGTACATTCTTGCAGGAGTAAGGTGGTATCACATTGTGGTTCTGATTTCCATTTCTGTGATCATTAATGATGTTGAGTATTTCTTCTTATGTTTGTTGGCCATTTATATATCTTTTTTTTTTTTTTGAGAGTTGTCTATTCAGTTCTTAGCCCACTTTTTGATGAAATTGGTTCTTTTTCTTACTGATTTGTTTAAGTTTGTTGTGGATTCTGGATATTAGTCCTTTGTCCAATGTATACATTGTGAAGACTTTCTTCTACTCTGTGGGTTGCCTGTTTACTCTTCTGACTCTTCCATTTGCCATGCAGAAGCTCCTTAGTAACTGAGTCCCAACTGTTTATCTTTGTTTTGATTGAATTTGCTTTTGGGTTCTTTGTTATGAAATCCTTGCCTAACTTAACGTCTAGAAGGGTTTTTCCAATGTTATTTTCCACAATTGTTATAGTTTTAGGTCTTAGATTTAAGTCCTTCATCCGTCTTGAGTTGATTTTTGTGTAAGGTGAGAGATGATGATCTAGTTTTACTCCCCTATATGTGGTAGCCAATTATCCCAGCACCGTTTGTTGAAAAGAATATCCTTTCCCCATTTTATGTTTTTGCTTTCTTTCTCACGGATCAGTTGGTTGTAAGTACTTGGGTTTATTTCCGGGTTCTCTATTCTGTTCCATTAGTCTATGTGTTTATTTTTTTACCAGTACCACGCTGTTTGGGTGACTAAGGTCTTATAGTATAGCTTGAAATTAGGTGGTGTAATGCATACAGATTTGTTCTTTTTGCTTAGTCCTGCTTTGGCTATGCAAGCTTTTTAGTTCCATATGAATTTTAGTATTATTTTCTAATTCTGTGAAGAATGATGGTGGTATTTTGATGGAGATTGCATTAAATTTATAGATTTCTTTTGGCAGTATGGTCTTTTGATTCCTTGCTTAGGTATGCTCCAAAGTTTTATGTTTTTTTTTTTTATTTGTTTTTGTTTTTGTTTTTTTTCCAGTCATTGTTAAAGGGGTTGAGTTCTTGATTTGATTATCTACTTGGTCACTGTTAATGTATAGTAGAGCTACTAATTTTTGTACATTAATCTTGTATCCAGAAACTTTGCTGAATTCTTTTAACCATTCTAGGAGCTTTCTGGAGGAATCTTTAGGGTTTTCAAAGTAAATGATCATATCATCTGCAAACAGTGATAGTTTGACTTCCTTTTTACTGGTTTGGATGCCCTTTATTTTTTCCTTTTGTCTGATTTCTCTGGCTAGGACTTCCAGTACTCTGCTGAAGAAGAGTGGTGAGGGTGGGCATCCTCATCTTATTCCAGTTCTCATAGGGAATGCTTTCAACTTGTCCTCATTCAGTATTATGTTGGCTGTAGGTTTGTCACAGATGGCTTTTATTACATTGAGGTACATATCTCATATGCTGATTTTCTGAGAGTTTTAATCATAAAGAGATGCTGTATTTTGTCAAAAGCTTTTTCTCCATCTATTGAGATGATCATGTGATTTTTGTTTTTAATTCTGTTTGTGTAGTGTATTACATTTATTGACTTGTGTAAGTTAAACCATTCCTGCAAATATGAAACCCACTTGATCACGATGGACTATCTTTTCCATATGTTATTAGATTTGGTTGGCTAGTATTTTGCCAAGGATTTTAGTATCTATGTTCACCAAAGATATCAGTCTGTAGTTTTCTGTTTTGGTTAATGTCCTTTCCTGGTTTTGGTATTAAGATAATGCTGATATCATAGCATAAATTAGGGAGGTTTCCTTCGTTCTCTTTTTTATGGAATAATGTCAAAAGGACTGGTACCAATTTTTCTTTGAATATCTGGTAGAATTTTGCTGTGAATCCATCTAGTCCTTGACATTTTTTAGTTGGTAATTTTCAAATTACCATTTCAATCTTGCTGCTTCTTACTGGTTGTATTTTTCTAGGAATTTATCCATCTCTTCTAGGTTTTCTAGTTTATGTGCATAACATTGTTCATAGTTGCCTTGAATAATCTTTTGCATTTCAGTGGTGTCAGTTGTAATATTTCCTGTTTCAGTTCTTAATGAAGTTATTTGGGTTTTCTCTCTTCTTGGTTAAATCTTGCTAATGGTCTATCAATTTTATTTATCTTTTCAAAGAACCAAATTTCTATTTCATTTATCTTTTGTATTTTTGTTTTTGTTGTGTTGTTCAATTTCATTTAGTTCTGCTCTGATTTTGATTATTTCCTTTCTTCTGCTGGGTTTGGGTTTGGTTTGTTCTTGTTTCTCCAGTTCCTTGAGATGTAGCCTTAGAACATCAGTTTGTGCTCTTTCAGTCTTTTTGACGTAGGTGTTTAGGCTATGAACTTTCCTCTTAGAACCATCTTTGCTGTATTCCAGACGTTTTAATAGGTTGTGTGATTATTGTTGCTCAGTTTAAAGAATTTTAATTTCCATTTTGATTTTTTTTAACCCAATGCTTATTCAGGAGCTGGATATTGAATTTCTATGAATTTTGTGGAGGTCTGGAGGAAGAATGTTCAAAGCAGAACATGTCTATATACACATATCCCTACAGACACATTATATGTACACATATGTAGTGATATTTATTTTGATGTTGACCCTGAGTTCCCAATATTGCCTGTTAAGCACCTTCCTATTCAATATCCATTTCCATAGTACTATGTTTCCATGGTAACTTAAAGACTAGTCTGGTTTATATTGTCTTATAATTTGTCTGATTTTATGTTGCCTGGAGGGAACTTATGAGAGCTGGAGTAATGCATGTCCTCCGTCAGCCTCAAAATGGACATCTAGATATGACTGTAGAGGAAATATAAAGTCCTCTCTGACTCCAAAGTTGATAATCTTTTGCCAAATTCATTCTCCTCCACTCTCCACTAACATAAAAAGTTCTACTGTTGGATAAGAAAATGGAAGACCTTTAAAGGGCAAAAAACCAATCTCACACTCTAAGCTTGTTCTTAACTGTTTTAGCCCTGGAAGCTACCTTTCCATTATCACCTTTTCAGCTCTTGGCATCTTGTAATGTGCAGTCTACAAGCACTGGAAGATCCAAGTTATTTCATCATTTGACAGAAATGGTATTCTTTGTGTCTTCTACCTCCTGCCCACGTTCGATAGAACGGATACTATTTTTAAATGCATTAGTTTTACCTTTCTATAAAGAGAAAGGTGAAGTCAATTATTCTAAGACAAAAGGTATTGAAGAAAAATACAGGAGTCTAAGACATCAGTTAAAAAGAAATATGAACAAGAATAGCTTGGACTTTTGATCTCTCCCTGCTGATTAGGCTGGAAGCCCAAAATAGCCTTTCATAATACCATCTGTAACCTCCCTAATCCCTTAGCTTCTTTCTTTTACTCAGCCTCTGCTAATCAAATGCTCTTTGTGAAGGTCATCAGTGACAAATGACCTTTTGGTTAACAATGTTCAATGGTCATTTAACAATCCTGTCTTCCAACTTTCAACAGCAATTGATGCTGTCAGCCACCCTTAGGAACTTGTAGTTCTGCCTCTCTTTATGCAGTAAATGGTACTTCTTTCTTTGTTTTTTTAATCTTCCACCATCTTCCCTATCTTCCCTTTAAGTTTCATTAACTGATTTTTCCACTATACCATCCCATTATTGTGAAGGTACACTTTTTTCTCCCTGTGTGTCACCATCAGTGATGTTAACTATTACTTCAATAGGAGTGACACAATGTCCAGATCTTCCAGCTTTACTCCCTAAAGATCCTGCCGCTGTCAATTGCTTACTGGCATTTTCTCCCAGATATCTTTACTTGCACCTTGTCCATTTTTGGCCCAGCTCCTGAAGGCTCCTGATCTGGACAAATGCTGCAGGGTTCTTGTGAAAGAAATGTCCTTGCTTGACCCTAGTATTCCCACACTTAGATTTTCAGTGACCCCTGCCCATTTGTATTTGCTTGGACTTACTGTGTTTATTCGATCTCTTCTGTGTTTTAGGATATGCCTTTGTTTGATTGCTGATCTGTGGCTTCCTCCCTATCTCTCTTTTTTAAAAATTCTGGTTATTCATCTCATCTCTTTGGTTTATTTGGATAATTCTATGATTAGTGTCCTGGGTAATGTTCCCAATAAGCTCATTTTTTTCCAGCACCCTACTGGAAACATCTATCCTTTTTAAGAGAAATTGTTCTTTAATTAATGTGTTTAAATCTGGACTTATTATCTTCATTACAAACTCAACTGCATGGCTATTTTTCATTCCTTTAAAGGCATCAGTATTCTCACAGCCCCTCAAGCGCAAAACCTGATTCATCTTTGACTGCTTCCTTTCCTCCACTTCTTAAAATCATTCTGTTAGCCAAATTCTGTCAGCTTGTGTCCTTTCTAACTTATAATCCCCTAATCCTCACTTCCAGCTGTGAAAACCCCTAAATGTTGATCTTACATACCATTTGTGCCTGTGTAGCCTTCTTATTACCTATGACCAAAATTAGGTTTATTTTAACTGCAAACATGCATTGTTCTTTGCATTTTAACTGTTTATAAGACAACCAGATCACTCATTTAGTGAAATAAAAAAGAAATAAGGACTAAGACTTCTTTTGTCTCCCTTCAGCATCATTTACTTATAAAATAACAACCTTACAAAGAGTTTTAAATTGACTATTTAAAATGGTGTACTACAGTTTTTAGTACATTGGCCTTCATTTGCACAAAGATAAGGCCCTCTGGCTATATTAAGCAGGAAGTGACTTAATATAGAGAATTGAGTTAAATAAAAAAATCTACCAATTGGGAGTTTGAGCTCAAATGCAAATTCATTTGGCCAGGTTTCAGGGATCAGGAAGCCACTGCCATGTCTTTAGAGACATGCCAAACCTTCTAGATGTCTACAGGGGAAGGAAACAAATGTTCTATGCCTTTCCTCTTGACACTCATAAAGACAATGAATGTTGATGCTGTTGCAGAACAACCCAACATCATTCCAAGTGTTCCAAATCTCATGGAAATGAGTCTCATCGGTTGAGCCCAAAGATGATTTGGAGCTACAAAAGAGTCAGAGAAATGCAACTTATGGCTAGTCAGGCTCTGTAGTATACTGAAGCATATGAGAAGGGGTATGAGATTCTTGTTGAAAGTCTATCTGGCATAGCCATTACAAACTTTATGGAGGATATTTAACTGTTTTCTGATCGCATAATTAATATGAACTTATTATTAAAAATGGTTAACTGAGAAAAACATAAAGAAAAAAATTAAATCCCTAATTATACTGAGAACACTTCCATATACATATTTTTATGTCAAACTTGAAAACAAACTGTGACAGCAAGGGAGATTATATTTATTTGTTATTTGTAAAGTCCTTTACAATCTTGGAATCTCTATTAGCCAAAACAATTTGGCTGCCCCTTTCCATATAATGTACATTTTATTCAAAATTTCACTTAGAACATATTTCAATTTTCTGTTTACCAGAGTCACCAGATGTAATTTGGAGCAACAGTAACCAAATAGCCATCATTTTTTCTATACTGAATTAAATTCATAACCTAAAAATTTTATTTTTTTTAACTTTGCTTGGCAAGGTGATAGTTTACAAAGTGCTACCAAGTACGGAAAACTAATAAAAGATCTAAGTAGCAGTATGTATTTTATACACATACATAATGAATCGATATCAATTTTATGTTTATTAAAATATATATTACACACATATACATGTCTATTGAAAAATTAATAAAAGAAACTCTGTTGCCTAAAGGCGAGATGGTTTGGGATTTTAAAAATAAAATTGTAAAAAGTCGAGTTCAAAACACCCGCCATAACCAAACCCAATTTCCTAATCTTTAGATTGACATTCCCAAGTTACTGCAAGGATTTGTAAAAACAATGCTTCCATTTTGTCAGTATAAACTGCCAGATAAATAATATGGTAGAAGCACCTAGAATGAGTGAATATCTCTGGATAACCGAGTCTCACACTGATTCTGTCACAATCAATGTGAAAAATTGGATCTATAATTAAGACAGGTATAGACAATGAAGTATTCGTTAGTTGGCTATGCCACAGGGTTGAAGCGTTGGGTGGGGGGAGGTAGGTGGAGGAAAAAAAAGCCTATGATTCTTTCTCAAATGAATTTTCTGTTCTTTTCCAGAAATTGAATGGCCTGCTACCACCATCCCCAAACAATACTTGACTGTCCAAGGTAGGGGAATATTATGGACTGAATTTTATCACCCCAGATTTACATGTTGAAGTCCTAACCTCCAGTACCTCAGAATGAGACTGTATTTGGAGATAGGGCTTTAAAGAGATATTCAAGTTAAAATGAGGGTTTTCTGGTGAGCTCTAACCCAATCTGACTGATGTAATTTTAAAAAGAGATTGGACTTACTGTGTTTATTTGATTCCTACTATGCTTTAGCATATGCCTTTTTTTGATGTGCTGATCTGTGGTACCCATAGTGAGAGTCATCAGGTGTGTGTGCAAACAGAGGAAAGGCCATGTGAGGACAGAGCAAGAAGGCAGTTGTCTCAGTAAGTTCAGATTGCTATGACAGAAAACCAGAAACTCGGTGTCCCAAACAATATAAATTTATTTCTCACAGTCCTAGAAGCCAGGAAGTCCAAGATCAAGGTGCTGGTGGATCTGGTGTCTGGTGAAAGTATTCTTTCTGGCTTATAGCTGTTTTCTCACTTTATCCTCATATGGCTGAGAGAGAGATCAATTCTATCTCTCATGTCCTTTCTTGTAAGGGTACTAATCCCACTCATGAGAGCTCCACCATCATGATCTAATTACCTCCCAACGTCCACACCTCCAAATGTGACCACATTGAGAATTTAGACTTCAACATATAAATTTTAATGAAACACAATATTCAGCCTATAGCAGAGGTCATCCCCAAGCCAAGAAGAGAAGCCTTGTAAGAAACCAAACATGCTGACACCATGATTTTGGATTTCCAGCCTTTGGAACTGAGAAAATACGTTTCTGTTGTTAAAGCCACTCATGGTATTTTGTTACAGTAGCCCTAGCAGACTAATAAAGGTAGGAAAAAAAGTGAAATTTGTTATTTATTTGTTTATTTATTTTTGAGACAGAGCCTCTGTTGCTCAGGCTGTAGTGTAAGTGCAGTGGTGCAATTTCTGCCCACCGCAACCTCTGCCTCCCAGGTTCAAGCAATTCTCCTGCCTCAGCCTCCTGAGTAGCTGGGATGACAGGCACGTACCACCATGCCCGGGTAATTTTTGTATTTTTAGTGGAGAAAGGGTTTCACCATGTTGACCAGGTTGGTCTCAAACTCCTGATCTCAGGTGATCCACCTGCCTCATGTTTGATACTCCTCTTTGTATAGAAAAGTAGTTCTCAAACACAGGTAATTTTGCTTCCTGTAGGAGACATTGGGTAATGTCTAGAGATGTTTTGATTACCACATTTGGTAAAGGTGAGGTTCCATTGGCATCTAATGCATACAGGCCAAGAATGCTGCTAAACATCTTATGATGCACAGGACAGTCTCCTTCTCACAATTCCATGCCTCCCAAACTCCCTCACTCCTAGTCATATAGAATTATCTACACCAAAATCTCAGTAGTTCAGAGGCTGAAAATCCTGCTATTATGGCATGAATTTTTCTGACAGTCTTCCTGATTTGGGAGTGGGTACCTTTAGTTTTTTCTTTTTTGTTGAAGCTACACAGTCATTTCTGCACTAGTTAATTATCTTGTGCCAGATACTTTCAACAGTTAGCTAGTGGATGCTTTCACTAATGATTCCCATCAGGCTATTTGTCCCTACCCGTGATGAACATACAGGAATGGGAACTTTTCACTTTACAATTAGTGGAATTAAAACATTTCTGCTACTACTCTTCTCACAAAACACAGAAGGCAGAAATGTTGGAATGTATCTCTCTTTCAATATGTAGGACAAACAGATTCTTTTTGGCTATAAAGTACTGGATATAAATTTATTTATTGTACCAGTTAATCCTTGAAGTGGCCTGGAGTGGTGACTCGCACCTGTAATCACAGCACTTCAGGAAGTCAAGGCAGGTGGCCCACTTGAGGCCAAGAGTTCAAGACCTGGTGGGCCAACATGGCAAAACCCCACCTCTACAAAACATAAAAAATTAGCTGGGTGTGGTGGTGCATGCTTGTAATCCCAGCTACTTGGGGGGCTAAGGCATGAGATCACTTGAAGGTGGGAGGTGGAGGTTGCAGTGAGCCAAGATCATGCCACTGCACTCCAGCCTGAGTGACAGAGTGAGACTCTGTCTCAAAAAAAAAAATCATTGAAGCAAATTTAAATATGCTTTATTTAGTGAATAGAAATTTTAGAAGTGAGCTATGACAGAATTTTCAGGTGATGAGTGTACAGTCACTTGAAGTTCAATTTTCATCATATATATGATCTTGTGTTATTTTCCTTTTCTCTTCCTCCTTCCCTGTTATCTGTATCTAGTCACCAAAGTCTTTTTATTTTATTTTTTTTGCAAAAAGCTAAGGATATTAAAGCAAGAAAGGTAAGGATATTAAAGCCTGAGAAGTTGAATTAATGCAAGTATGATCTATCCCCACTAGGTGAAGTTGGATCTCTGTACCAGAAGCTGTCAAAGCATCAGCAGATAAAAATGAGCTTTTTCTCTAATTGCAGCTAAAGGACAGCCTAGAACCAACAAGTATTGGAACTGCCATGTGTCATCTGCTTCCAGTTTACCAAATTGGGTTGTAACTGAAGACCTAGCAGTCATTTTGCCATCCCCTCTCTGAAATCCAGGAGAACATGGTATAGATGTTGGAACTTTCGAGGTTGGGGATGACCATGGACTTGAATTAGTAGTGAAATGAAGGGTATCACCGTTGCTTGCTCCAGGCTTCATTTTCCTTCCCACAGCTATAACACTGGTTTTAAGGAAACGAGATTATAATTAAGAAGAAAAACAGTGTTCAAAATGTAAAGTAGATAGAAGTTTGTTAACTAATATCATTTATTATGTTCTTCTGGAAAGTAATTAGCATTTCAGAGAAAATATGTAAGCAATTTTGTGATAGGCTTAATAAGATTATAATTTCTTCTGGGGAGTTAATTACCCATCCATACTGCAAACCGTTAGACAGAAGTTAAATTTTTTTAACTAGACATTTCTTTACTATCTCCTTTATTTAAAAAAAAATGAGAAAATTTTGACTTCGTCTTCTTAGAATCTACTCCTTTGAAGCAAATTTGACATACAACATTGATTTTTGCTCATTATCAATTTTTCTTAGAAGTTTTCATTTTAGTATTCCACCCCACCAGGAGGCAACCATTCTCCTACCATAGATGGGAAAGAAGGGATCATGATCTGTAATAACTTAGTAAGGTTCTTCTTGACAGGACTTCAAAAGGCACCCAGAGAGGTTTCTGCCAACAGCTATGATGAGACAACTGATACTGAACTGATTTTCTCACCATAAATAACTAGAAAACTGGGGGGCTAGGGAGAAGACAACTATTTTCAGGTATTGGAGAACTGACAATAAAGACTGTGATTTCTAAATAAAGGGAAAGAAATGATGCAAGGCCTTTAATTACCTTGACTCTGTGAGAGACTTTCTGGACAATAGTGGAAAGAGAGGTAAACAAAATTTAACATAAAAATCTCATGGAATTCCAGAGGCAGAAATCAGGGAAAGTTGAGGTAACTGAAATTTATAAGACAGAGTGCAAAAGAGAGTGGGTTTATAAAAAGAGCATTCCAGAGACTGGCATAAGGCTTTTCTTTATCTGAATACTTAGCTGTACTTGCACGAGGCAATAATTTATAAGGCTGGACAAAGAAAAAGGAATATGAAAGCTGAGCAATCTTTAAAGCTCATTAGGGCTAAAAGACATTTGAGCTCTGACTGGTCAGAGTAGAGAGACTTATATGAACATCTGAGGCATTCAGGAAAAACTCCAGAAAGATTATACATTAGTAGATGAGCTAAAGTGGCTGTGGAGTAAAGCCTACTGAGACATATGCTAACAAAGCTTAAAAAAAAAAAAGTAGACTTGAAATGACTAAACTGATCTACAAGAACTGTTACTGCATGCCAAGCAAAACTCAACAGCCTTTAAATCAACACATAAAAAAACTGACACTTGACGATACAGCATTCAATGTCTAACATCCAATAAAAAATTACTAGACATAAACAGGACAATGTGAACCATGACTGGGACAAAAGTCAATTGATGGAAACAGAATGAGAACAGAGCTCCTCAAGAAGCCCCAATTCCAGAGAATTGTCATTATTTAGCCTGTTTGCCACCTCTCTAGAAAGATCCACTCTTGGGACTTGTACTTAATTGACTCAACTCAGGGTTTACTCAGTGATGAACAGCTTTCTTTAAACTACTTATTTAAAAAATCAGCAGCAATTGTTTAAATTGCAGTTGACCAGGATGGTGATGATAGTAAGGGTAAATAAGAGGCTGACTAAAAGCCTAAAAGAAAAAGCTATTAAATAAAGTTTCCATTGGGGCTTTCAAAAATTTCTGACATGAACTGGGACATGAAAAGAGCTGTTTGCATGCATAGATCTGTGCACGCCCCCAGAAAGACCCAAGAAGACCTAATCTCTCAACTTGAGGCTCTATGCAAACAGAAAATAAAGGGAAAGATAATGTGTTAAACTGCCTGCTAGAGCATTGAAAGCATGCTCCAACACACTTAGTCTCTGGGAAAATGCTGAGAGACTTAGTGGTTAAAAACATTTAAGAAAGCTTTTGTCTAATAATTAGCCGGCAAGTAAAAAACTAAGAAGAGAACTCAGTGGCCACACGGAAAAAAAAAGAACAAACTTTACAGAATTACTTCAGGAACGTCATTAAACACAAACACACACACACACACACACACACACAGAGTCACTAAACAAGGAGAAGCAGCAACACCACAACAATATTATGTTATTAAAATACCCAGTTTTTAACTAAGAAAGCAAAGCATACTTGGAGATAAATCAATCTGGGTTTATTCTACCATGACCATGCCTCCTGTAGGGTTCACAATAAGTTAGAAGCATGGAAAGAAACAAAAAATTACCTCAAACACACACACACACACACACACACACACACACATACACAAATATAGTAGTCAATAGAAATTATCATCTAGGAAGGCTAGATTTTGAATCTGGTACATAAATACTTTAAATTAGCTGTTAGGAACATGCTCAAAGAACTAAAAGAAATTGTGTATAAAGAACTAAAGAAAAGTACGAGAATAATATCTTACCAAATAAGAAATATTAATAAAGAGCTAGAAATTATTAAAAGAACCAAATAGAACTTCTGGAGTTGAAAAGTACAATAACTAAAATTTGAAAATCACTAGAGGGTTTCAATAGAGTTTAGCAGGCAGAAGACAGAATTGGTGAACTTTAAAATAGGTCAATTGAGATTATATCATCACAGAAACATAAGGAAAAAAGAATGAAGAAAAATAAACAGCGCCTAAAAAATCTATGGGACATCATCAAGTGTACTAATGTATGCAAAATAGTAGTCCTGCGAGATGAGGAGACAGAAAAATAATATTAGAAGAAATAATATTTGAATATATAATCACTGAAACCTCAAATTTCATGAAAAACATTCATCGGCACATTCAAATGTGCTCCGTAGGATAAACTCAAAGAGGCTGACACCTAGAAATACCTTAATACACCCCATACACAAAGGACAAATTGAGAATCATAAAATCAGGAAGAGAGAAGCCACCCATCACATAAAAGTTACTGTCAATAAGATTAACAATTGACTTCTCATTAGAAGGAATGCAATGTAATGCATATTCAAAATGCTGCAATAAAACACAATTCTATATCTAACAAAACTATCTATGAACATAATTCTATATCTAACAAAACAAATTCTATAAGAAAAGTATCTCCCAAAGGTGAAAGAGAAATTAATATTCTCAGACAAATACAAACTGAGTATATTTGTTATTAGTAAATATTCTTTTGGTGTTGAACAATGAGAACAATGGACACAGGGAGGGAAACATCATACACTGGGGTCTGTTGGGGGTTGAGGGGCTAGGGGAGGGATAGTGGGTGTGGAGGGAGATTGGGAAGGGTTAACGTTAGGAGAAATACCTAATGTAGGTGACGGGGGGTGGGGGATGGAGGCAGCAAACCAACATAGCATGTGTATACCTATGTAACAACCCTGCAAGATCTGTACATGTACCCCAGAACTTAAAGGAAAAAAAAAAAATTGAAGGAGTCTTTCAGGGTAAAATAAAAGGCCATTAGACAGGAATTTGAATTCATGCAAACTAATAGGAAACACCAGTAAAGGAAACATAAAAAAGGGCAAACATAAAAGACAACGTAAATGTAGTTTTGTTTGTAACTTTGACTATCTGATTTGAAAGACAACTGAATACAGTAATAATTATAAAACTCTAATGGTGGGCCTAAAATAGAGATATAATTTGTATGGCAGTAATAGCACAAAGAAGGTGGAAAAATGAAGATGTATTTGTATATTATTGAAATTAAGTTGGTATTAATTTAAATTGTTGGGATGCTCATTATAGCCCCCAAGCAATTATGAAGAAAAGAAATTTAAAATGCAGTAAAAGGAATTGTAAAAGAAATAGAATAAAAAAGACAAAAACATAGAAAATGCATAGCCAAATGGTAGATATAAATATTACAGCATCAGTAAGAACATTAAGTGTAAATGTATTAAGCAGACGATCAAACAGACTGCTTATGGATCAGCAGAATGGGTTCTACGAAAAAAAATGATCAAGAAATATGCTGTCTACAAGAGGCATATTTTAAATTTGAAGACACAAATAAGTTAAAAAAATAGAATACCTATCATACAATATCCAAAAAATAAAAATAAAAAGCTGTAGCGTCAATAATAATATGAGACAAATAGACATTAACGCAAAAATTGCTACTAAACACAAAGGGCATCTTGTAATGATAAAGTAATTAACCTGTTAGAAAAATGTTATTGCATGTATGAAGGTAATAACAGAGCCCCAAAATACAAGAAGCAAAGCCTGACAGAATTGAAAGGAAAAATAGACAACTCAACAATAATAGGTGAAGAGTCAATTACCTCACTTTCAATAATAAATAGAACAAATAGGCAGAAAAACTACATGGAAATAAAAGACTTGATAATACTACAAACCAGTAGGCACCTGTAAAAAACTTTACCCACAACAGCGGATACACTTTTTCCTCAGTGCATAGGTAACGTTTTCTTACATGGACCAAATGATTAGATGTTAAGTCATAAAAGAAGCATCAATAATTTCCAAAAGGTTGAAATCATACAAGTTTGTTTTCTAACCACAATGAAATAAAATTAGAAATCAGTAACCAAAAGAAATTAGAGAAATTCATCAATTTGTATAAGTTAAACAATATTCTTTAAAAATTGATGGTGCAAAGAAAGAAAATCACAAGGGACAGTATAAAAATACTTAGAGATGAATAAAAACTAAAACACAACATACCAACACATATGCAATGCAGCTAAAACAGTGCTTAGAAGGAAAATTATAGGAGCCCATACTTATATTTAAAGAAAGACGAAAGATCTCAAATCAGTAATCTAAACCTTCGCCCTAAGAAACTATAAAGACAGAGCAAAGAAAACTCAACCAAATAAGAGGAAGAAAATAATAATGATTAGTATGAAAATTAATGAAATAGAGGATTTAAAAGATCAATGGTTAAATTCACTACAACTAAATTTTTTTTATTTCAAAAAATAAGTAAAACTGATAAAACTTTAGCTACACTGGTCAAAAAAAATGACTCAAATTATTAAGTGAATCCTGAATATTACTACTGATCCTACAGAAATAAAAATGATTAGAAGAGAACATTAGAATAAATATATTCCAACAAATAAGATAGTCTAGATGACGAGACATATTCAGGAAAGAAACACACACAAACTGCCAAAATTGACGAGGAGAAAAAGAAAATCTGAATAGACCACAGAATATAAAGAGATTGAGTTTGAAATTTAAAAACCCACAACTAACATAAGGATGAGACTTCATACTTTTCCCCTAATATCAGGAACAAGAAAAGAATGTTTGCCCCCCAAGATCCAGTTATTTTTTTAATAGTGGCACTATCTCTCCTATTGAAAATGCATGATCACTGGGTATGATGGCTCATGCCTGTAATCCCAGCACTTTGGAAGGCTAAAGCAGGTGGATCACCTGGGATCAGGTGCTGAAGACCAGCCTGGCCAATAGGTCTCACCTGGCCTGTCTCTGCTAAAAATACAAAAATTTGCTGAGCGTGGTGGCCCATCCCTATAACCCCAGCTACTCAGGAGACTGAGGCAGGAGAATTGCTTGAACCTAGGAAGCAGATGTTGCAGTGAGCTGAGATCTCACCATTTTGAGTTGGAGCAAAACTCCATCTCAGAAAAGAAAAGAAAATGCATGACTTAACATTTCTAATTTATAACTTTCATCTTTAATAATAACCATTAGCTGTAATTGACACAGTGTGCTAGACGCTTTGCATAGATATCTTAGCCTATTTGGTTGGTATAACAAAATATCATATGTTGGGTAATTTGTAAACAACAGAAATTTATTTCTCACGTTCTGGAGCCTGGGAAGTGTTAAGAATAAAGTTCCATCAGGTTTGGTGTCTGGTGGGCCCATTCTCTTCATCCAGGATGATGCCTTGAACACCATGTCCTCACATGGCTAAAGGCAGAAAGGCAAAGGGGGCCAAACACTACATGAATCCTATTCTATAAGGTTCGGAATCCCATTCACAAGAAAGGAGCCCTCATTACATAATCACCTTTAAAAGCCCCACCTGTTAATGCTGTTGCATTAGCGATTAAGTTTCAACCCGAAATTTAGAGGAACAAAAATATTCAAATGATGGTGATGGATTATCTAAATTAAATTCTCAATATCAAGTCTATTTTACAGATGAGGCAACCAGATTCAGATATTTACAATAGACTGCAAGCTCCAAAGTCAAATTAGGCAAAGTTTGAAAATTAGCTCTGCCCTTTATTAACTGTGTGACCTTGTGGTAAGTTATTTATCTTCTTTGTGTTTCCTTACAAAAGAGGTAACTTATAATATATCCCTCATAGGGCTCTTGAGTATAAGAGATATAAAGCACTTGGAAACTGTGCCTGGAATATAGTGAAGCTTGATAAGCATTGGCTATTATTATTATTATTATTATTACTGGTGCCGCAAGTAGCAAATAGTAAAGTGAGGATTTGAACTCACATATGGTGGTCGTGAAGATGTACTGCCTACATCTCATTTCAAGGAAGGACTTGCTTTCCAGCTGTGGATATTAAGCTCAGCAGAAGCCTTCAGCTGCCATCAACCCTTCAGCTGATTGCAGTAGGGTCTACCTCTGCTGCAATCAGCTGTCCTACTACAGGTCACATGATTCCCAGTACCGTTCTAGATTCAGTGATAAGTGAAGTGGGGTTATAAAAGTACAGCCATTCTGACCATGGGATGACTCTGGTGAGTAATATTTATTTCTACGTTTCTTGCCTGGTGAGCTAAGATGTTATTGGACCTTCAGTATAGTCCAACTTTATCCTCTTCCCAATTCTGCTACTGTCTACTTCCTTTCACAGGTATTGACCCTTAATAAATATTAGGCACAGCAATCTCTGCCTCATATCTGCTTGGGAACAACTCTCCCTGTGACACCACACTAACACAGTATGTACAACCCATACATGGAAAGAAATTAAGTGGTATGAGACTTAGGGTTGTTATTAAATCGAATAAGTGGAGAGAACTAATATTTACTGAGCTATCATTGTATGCTGGACTAGTCAGTATCATTTCATGATTTAAAAAATTACCACCATCACTATCCTCACACTCACAATTAGAGGTATACAGTAGTAAGTAGCTTGTCCAAAGTTACACAGATCATGATCTTATGATGTATTTGAAGTAGCTCTTAAACTCATACACATAAAGACATTCTAATGTAATAACGAAGTCAGTAAAATTTGTGTTAATACAAGTAAAAATGTACTTATAATAATATTGAGGATTGTCTTGAAACACGTTTCAAAGGACTTTGGTAATATCTTCCAGTTAAAATACTATAGATCTTGCCTGATTTTGGTGAACTTTTGCCATGTCAGGTAGGGATAATTCTTTGGATTTCCTTTTACCCTACATTTGAGATAATTTATTATTCAAGAAAATTCAAGTTTTCTAAGTTCACTTTTTAAGGTTTTGTAGCTCTCTCAACTCCAAAACAAAGCGAATTACAGCCATACATAGCATAATGACATTTCAGTCAATGACAGACTGAATATACAATGACGGGCTCATAAGATTATAACACCAAATTTTTAATATACCATTTCTATGTTTAGATACACATCTATCTTTGTGTTACAATATCCTACAGTATTCAGTGCAGTAACAGGATGTACAATTTTGTAGACTAGGAGCAGTAAGCTATATCATAGACCTTAGGGATGTATTGGCTGTGCCATCTAAGTTTGTGTAAGAGCACTCTATGTTTACACAACAACCAAATTGCTTAGTGATGCATTTCTCAGGATGTATCGCCATCATTAAGCAAGATATGACTGTACAGTTGGCGCTTGAACAACTCAGGGGCCGGGGTGCTGACTTCCTAGGCAGTCAAAAATCTATGTATAACTTTTGACTGTCCCAAATCTTAACTGCTAATTGCCTATTATTGACCAGAAACCTTATCAATAATATAAACAGTTAACATGTGTGTTATATATTGTACTCTTACAATAATGTAACCTAGAGAAAAAAATGTTATTAAGAAAATCATAGAGCTGGGTGAAATGGCTGCATCTGTAATCTCAACTAATCAGGAAGTAGAAGAGGGAGAATTGCTTGAGCTCAGGGGTTCAGGAGTTTAAATCCAGCCTGGGTAACAAAAGGAGACCTTGTCTCTTAAAAAAAAAAAAGAAAAAAATCATAAGGAAGAAAAAATATATTTACTATATGTATTCAGTAGAAGTGGAATCTTATAAAGGATCTTCATTCTCATCATTTTCACTTGAGTAGGCTGAGGAGAAGGGAAAGAAGAGGCTGGTCTTGCTGTCTCAGGGGTGGCAGAGGCAAAGGAAAGTTCATGTATAAATTGACTCACAGTTCAAACCTGTGTTGTTCAAGGGTCAGCTGTATCTTGGTTAATAAGGAGGTGCCTCTGAAATCCTCCACAGCTATTCTTGCCACACTCCAGTGAGTGTACATTACCTGGAGGGCTTCTTAAGGTACCAAGTAGTCATCCCCACCCAGAGTTTCTGATTCAATAGGTCTGTGACGGGCCTCAGAATTTACATTTCTTTCTTTCTTTCTTTCTTTTTTCAGATGGAGTCACGCTCTGTCGCCCAGGCTGGAGTGCAATGGCACCATCTTGGCTCACTGCAACCTCCACCTCCTGGATTTAAGCGATTCTTCTGCCTCAGCCTCCTGAGTAGCTGGGATTACAGGCGCATGCCACCACGCTCAGCAAATTTTCCGTATTTTTAGCAGAGATGGGGTTTTCACCATGTTAGCCAGGACAGTCTCAGTCTTCTCACCTTGTGATCCACCCGCCTAGGCCTCCCAAAGTGCTGGGATTACAGGCATGAGCCACCGCGCCCAGCCCAGAATTTACATTTCTAACAAGTTCACAGGCAATGCTGATGGGGATTGGTTCAAGAACCACCCTTAGAGAGCCGCTCCCTACTGCAGTTATTTCTCCATAAGCCACAGTGCGTAAGATCTAATTATGTCCTTGTTCACTGCTCCCCCTTCCCTGCTTTAGATGCTGTAATAGAGTTTCATTGTTCTTTGGCAAAAGAAACTTGACATGGCCTACAAGCATAAAAATGGTCTGGCATAACAATGAACATTTGTTGAATAACTAAATCAGCAAGTGTGAAGAGCTTCTGAAGTATGTTTTGCTGTCATAGTTTTGTGTTATCATTTTTGTAAATACCAACATTCAACTAAGGGATCGTTGTGGTTAAAAGGTGCTCTCATGGACTTCTATGATGAATTTTGCCTAGAATAAATCATGCAATTTTCTTATGTCTAGGAGGAAAGAAGGAAGATGAAAAACACTTGGTCAGGCTGACCCATCATAATTCTTCAGTGTGCTATTAAAAACAAAAAGAACAAATGTCCTTCAGTATCACAGAGCACGTAGCAATTGAAGGCTCAGTGAATGAGTATGAATGAATATCCAGTCATTACAACTAGCCGTACATGTCTGGCTTTGACTTGGCAAATTTTATTTAGGTGATTTCAGTGATGCGGGAACCTGCAGATCACCAGCTCTGCTTCTCCTTTGCTTCTTCCCTCTTGTCTAAGTGCTAGCCTAAATCAAAACTTTAAGATTCACAATTCATCAAGATGACTCTATTAGTGCATCATAAATTGGGCAGATTAGATTTTGTATATTTTTAGCTCCACCAATCATAATTTATGAGTCTCTCTGTTGGATGCAGAATGATAAGAAAAATACAGGGAGATGTGGGGACCAGGATGGGATAATCTCATTTGAATTAGACAAATGAGGCCCTGCTGAAAAGGAACACCCAGTGTCTCTGGACAAATTTATGAAGTCAAAACAAAAAATAATTACAGTGAAGAAATGGCTGATGCTATGAACCTGCTTAATTCCTAATGTTGGTTGGCAGCTCTTCATCCTGATTATTCCATCTGGAGATAATTGTGTGATATCATCCATAAAATTAAATCATAAATCAACCCAACTAGTACACAGGCCAGAAAGCTGCTGAGAAAGCCACGTGTAGGAGTGATGAGAATTCTTATCTTAATGAGAGATATGGGAGAGAAATTAAGAGAAAAAGACATGTAAGGGTGACCCTCAGCATGTCCACAGGCTCACTTGCTGACAGCTGCTGCCAAAGTCTGTGCCCAGTAGCATTAGGACAGCCAGCATCCTGCCTCCATTACCCATTTGTTGATGAGAAAAGAATGTTCTATTCATGAATGGAATTGCGTTTTGCTTTTTAGAGATTGCTGCTTTAAGTTGTTAATGTCCAAAACGAACACACTTTATTTGCTTTCTGATGAAATATTAACAATGATGGAAAGTTTATAAACATAACAAAAGTTTTATACAAGAACATTTGGCCAAACATCCTTGCTGGGCCTAGTTTTTTATTTTAAAAGTGTGCCACCAGCCATTGATTTTTGTTAGTAAATGAGGCGTAGTCAATTTGCAGGTTATTTTTTGACAAGATTTGCCTTTTTCGGATATCAACATATAATTTTAAAGCAGTTAATTATGATGCATGAAAGAATAAAGTTATTAAAATAAGGACAAATATATGATTTAAATAACTCCTGTTGATTGCCACAAGTGCTTTGGCTGTGGCCAGCAAGTCAGACAAGATCAGAAGTCCAAGGTCATCTCACACTTCCTAACAGCTCAGGCTGGAGCAAATAGCCTCAGGCATGTATTTCTTTGGGTTGAATCATTTGACAAAATCAACCCCATTGGCTTTGGAGATTCCATTTGTGACCATAATAAATGCAGAGTCCAGCTGTACATTGATTTTCTAAATTTTCAAAGTAGCAACAGCAACAGATGTTGAGAAGCTGGCAGCCTGTGAGCATCTGTGTTGCGAAGGTCATTGTGACACTCAGCAAAAACATAACTAGAACAATAATCAAGATAAGTCCTTTCTTGTCCTTTGCCTTCAGCCCACATCTGACAATAATATGAGTTCCAGTACACCAAGAAAAGTCACCATTTCTGAAAAATGCACGGTCTTTTGTTTTAATTGTGTTACGTACATATAATGCATGTATTCTGAACATTATACATCTGTATAAGTGTAGAGGTCCAGTTAGTTTGGACAATTCTAAAATGTGAGCTGATCAGAAAATGAAAAATCTTCACAGAAATAAAGATGATTTACTTGTCTTTAATCATAGGTATTTCCTTGCCTCCCTCTCCTGCCCCTACTAATGCTCATTGTCTGCTCTTCATTTTGGCTAATCTCAACTAGAAACTAGAAAACCACATATACCAATTTTATAATAATGAACAGCACCAGAATTCCATGTTTATTAGGTTTATTATATTGTTCAAGAGTCTTTTAGTTGCAAACCTCAAAAACTCAACTCAAGTTAGTCTATGCAAAGAGAATACATTTATTCTAAAAACTAAATTTACATAAAGGTCTAGATATTTATACCTAGAGGTGAACTAGTTCAGACATAGCTGCATCTTCATCTCAAATAATCCTGTTAGTTCTCCTGCCATCACTCTTTCCCCGACCTTCCTACCTCTATTTCCATCTGCATGTATATCTCCAGCTGTTTTTTGAGTTTTCTTTTGCATTTGGCTTTAGACTCAGACTCTCTATAAAAATGAACAAAACCCCAAGTAATAGTGAAGTGAGAAGTTTGTAAAAAATCTCCTGATTGCCCCACTAAGTGCCACTATCTGTACGCTCACTTCCTGATTGCTCACTAGGAAGTCCCTTGAGAAACTGCCACGTTGCCTAAAACCTTGAGCTACTCCCCCTGCCCCTCATCTATAAGAGTTGTGGGGCCGGGCGCGGTGGCTCAAGCCTGTAATCCCAGCACTGTGGGAGGCCCAGGCGGGTGGATCACGAGGTCAAGAGATCGAGACCATCCTGGTCAACATGGTGAAACCCCGTCTCTACTAAAAATACAAAAAATTAGCTGGGCATGGTGGCACGTGCCTGTAATCCCAGCGACTCAGGAGGCTGAGGCAGGAGAATTGCCTGAACCCGGGAGGCGGAGGTTGCGGTGAGCCGAGATCGCGCCATTGCACTCCAGCCTGGGTAACAAGAGAGCGAAACTCCGTCTCAAAAAAAAAAAAAAAAGAGTTGTGTGCTGTTCCAGGCTGGGGGGCCAGATCTTTGGGTACAAACCCTGTCCGGGCCCACGGGCGTAACAAACTGTGTTCCTCCAACCCTCTGAGTGCCGTTTCGGTTTCTTGTTAGGTGAAATTCTTCCACAACAATAGCAGGCTTATATATTCTTTAAGATCCATGAATTCAGAGAGTAAATATTTCTCAATGACTTCAGAGAACAGTGCAACATGGCTGTGGCAGGTGTATGGGAAACAGTGGACGATAAGGCTAGACGGTCTGATTGCGCTAAGCTAAATGCTATATATTTTAGCCCATCACAGGAAGTTTTAAAGTTGTGAAATGAAGTGACTGAAGCTTGATTTTAGAGGGGTTACTTTGATAGCAGTATGGAGAATGAATTAAAATTGAAAAAAACCCTAGATTCTTGAAGAGGAGTGCAGGTGAGTGTTGGTGATAAGATTAGAAAGGATACAGGCCCTGGTGGGGTGGCTCATGCCACTTTGGGAGGCCAAGGCAGGCAGTTCACCTGAGGTCAGGAGTTCGAGACCAGCCTGGACAACATGGTGAAACCCCATCTTTAGTAAAAATACAAAAATGAGCCTGGTGTGGTGGTGTGTGCCTGTATTCCCAGCTACTTGGGAGGCTGAGTCAAGAGAATCACTTGAACCTGGGAAGGAGGGGGGAGAGCTGCAGTAAGCTGAGATCACGCCTATGCATTCCAGCCTGAACAACAGAGTGAGATTCTATCTCAGATAGGAAAAAAAAGGATTAGAAAGGATAAAAGGCAAATTCAAAGATATCTTTGAGGAATATAATTAAAATAATTCAGCAACGAATTGATTATGGCCAAATGAAACAAAAAAGGAAAAATGAACAACAGCATCAAAGTTTCTAGCTTGATGATTGAATGGATTTTAAGATCATTTACTGATATATTAAGACATCTCAAGGCAGAGTTTGAATACATTCTTTCTTTGTAGATAATTTACTTTTTCTACCCCTTAGGTAAAAATGCCATCCAATCTGATACCTTTTTACATTTCTTTCACAGCAGAAAAATTATGGTTCAGATTTTAGACAACATTCAAGATTGGAATTAATGTTAATATTTTTACCACTGGGGCCATTCTATCTTTCAGGCTAATTTCATTAAATGACATCATATGTTTAAATATTCCTTCTAAATTTTTAATAATCCAGAGAATTAATATGAGAATATTTGATTTTTCTTCAAATATTGTATGGTATAACTTAGAGATTCTTTTTAAGTTAGTTTATTGAAGCCTACATTTAACAATTACACAAAAGAGGACATTTAGGATATGTCTGATCAAGCCCCTAGTGCTGCAGTGGGCAGTGCCCAAAAGGCATGACAAAGAAGAATATTGGGACCAATAAAACTTTATTTACAAAAGAGATAGCCAGCCATAGTTGGTCAATTTAATGGTCTAAATTATTAAACAATAATATTATCTACCTTCATTACTGTTTTTTTTTTTTTTCATCTCCTTGAGCTTTTTTGTCTAAGAATAGTGTTTCACCCTAGGCTCAGTTTTGTTGCTCCTAAGCTAAAAGGAGTTTGTTAAGTTCAAGGCATTGTATTCAGGAGGAAAACTATGAGCAGAAAGATTAAGGGCCAAAAGAATCTATCCATAAGGTCATCAGTGTGGACACTCAGATTTCAGGGGGAGCCAGGCTCACTTCCAGATGGTTGGAAAAAGCATAAACCTATTTTGGGACACCATCTTTCAAAGGCAGCTAGCCTAATTATGGCAGAAAAGATGTGAGTGCCTTGGTTGTTTTCCTGAACCAAGAATGTGCTATTAATTTTTTTGAAATGTAAAGAGGAGGAAATAATTTATAAAATGTGACATTTGATTCTGAGTCTTGCTGTTAAAAAATGTGTCTAGCATAGTCCAGCAACATGCTAGTCCAGTATCGCTTGCTTGCTTGTTAAAAATGCAAATTCTCAGGCCACATCTCTTACTTATCGGATCAATATCTGCATTTTAACAATATTTCCAGGCAATTTTTACCTGCATTAAACTATGAAAAATGACCCCTAAAATAGGCTATAAAAATAAAAGGAAATTTTTATTTATTATTGTTTTTGAAACTGCCATCGCAAAATTATAACTGAGACAGTGAAAGAAATCTGACTAACCAACTCCATTTTGTGTCTAAGCTCCAAGATGTCCTTGTTCATTCCTGGGCATAGGCTGAACTAACTTTGGGAGGAACTTAGATTATAGTTTAACTTTGAAACAAAGGTGATAACAGCCCTTTCCCAAAACAAACCCCTTTCCTGCCTGGGGAATACACGGCCTTTATAGGACTAACAAATTAGCCACAAGATTGGAAATTATGGTTTAAGAAGCAGCAAGAGGCTAAAAGATCCTGACCCTCTCTGCAAATTGCTCCTGGAGACAACATCATTATTATAAAACCTAAGATCAGTGCTAGAGATATTTTGCCAACCAGGCACTGGATAGATCAGCTGGCACCACGCAGATCCATACACTGGCTCATCTGGTCTTGTGGCATCCACCCAGGAACTGACTCAGTGCAAGAGGACAGCTTCAACTTGCTATGCTTTCATTTCCGACTCAACCAATTACCATTCCTGACTCAATGGCCCTCTCACCCACCAAATTATCTTTAAAAACTGTTATCCCTGAATTCTTGAGAGGCTGATATGAGTAATAATAAGACTCTGGTCTCCCACACAGCTGGCTCTGTATGAATTATTCTTTCTCTAATGCAATTTCCCTGTCTTTCTAAATTGGCTCTGTCTAGGCAGTGGGCAAGGTGAACCTGGTGGGTAGTTACATTTTTACCTCAGACTCTTACCATTTATATATATTACATATAAATTAATTCTATATTATATTATTGCATTAGTGCATATCTATTATTTGGGGGAATATATTAGGAAACTTTGTTTTTTTTAATCAACAGAAATACAAGACCAAAAATTTTTGGAAGCCACCGCTTAGAAGGTCGCAACGCTGGCCTACCAGTTCTTGGACAGAAAAACAAAAGAGGAAAGAACAAAGCCTGGAATATTCTAATCTTCTGAAGTAAGCTTCAAGGTTAGTCTGCTACCCCAAAATCTTGATGACTAATTAATGCGTGCATCATTTATCAAAATCCTCATAGAGCTATCTAGGAAACTTCTTTAAGTTGTTCCCAATTGATTTATAATTGTCCTTTAATACTTGAACTTGGAGCATACAAGCAAGCTGGATTCACAACTCAATGCTTAGAGAACTATCAAGTGATAAAGAACAAAGCAAACTCAGAATTTTCCATAGTCCTTTCTATGTCCCATACATGGAGTCATAGCTAGTCATCTAAAATTCCTCATATGACACTTTTTTTTTTCTGGGTAATCAGTGAAATGCAAGTATCATGGGTTATTAACAACAGGGAAATGTATGCTAAGGTAGATCCCATTTCTGAGACATATCCTCCTATGTAATTAGTGATGCTTTGATTTGACTATCTCAGTCAAAGCTCAGTTTCTTGCTTTCTTTATTACTTCTTATATCTTTCTCCCTTTCTATCTCCCTTTTTTGTTCTTTTCGTCACATAATTCAGGTTAAACGTAACTCACGTTAATGAAAAAAAAGTAAAGAAAAATCAGTCAATGGCTCTTGGAAAGATCTTAACATTTAACTTGAGAACTATCTGAGGATTAGATAAGTAGACATTTTAAAGTAATACTTGCATTTATTACCTTTATATATCTGAATGTGGCCTTTGGGGAAAATTCAAATGACAAGTCCCAGGCCAAACAATTTTCTTTTCAGCCTTTATACTTAAGCTGCTCAGGAATACAGGCTTATAGCACCAAGAAACCACATTTAGATAATTGCTTCTGTTTTCCTGTCCAATTTGCCAAATTGAGCTTCACTCTTACAGGGGTCCATCTGGGTTTGCCCATGAATCTCGCTTATTCATACTTCTTTCAGCTTCTCAATCACTGTTAGTAAATCTCTCTGGCAGGCATCCAGAATGGCCCTAACTCATATTAAAATCCAGTTTTTAGTCAATTATGCTACAGTGGTTTTTGTTAGTAGTTGAATGCTATAATTATGGAAAATTTTATCAAAAAATATAAAAATAAGCAAAAAAAGATCGGTCTTTGAAAGTTAAAATATGAGAGGCAGAGCAACACACAGGAACAACATGGGATTTAAGGTAAAAATCGTTTGTTCAGTAACCTTGGACAAATTACTTAATCTCATTCAGTCTTATCGGTAAAATGGGAACACATTTATTTACTTTATGGATCAGTAATGATTCTTAAGTGTGATCAACATAAAAAATTCTCCTTAGAGTAAAATTTCTCTTCTCTCTTCTTAGGATTTCTGACTGGATCTGAGCATTAAAACAACATAAGAAAAATTAACAGGAGAAAAACCTACACATTTTATTCTGTAATTTTTTATCTACAAGAGAGCCTTCCTAAGGAAAAAAAAAATGAAGACTCAAAGAAGCAATGAGAGCTGAAAGTTTGTTTACTAGATGAACAGAGTACTGCATTGTGAAAATTTGTTGAGACAAAGGGGTTTGAGCTAGGGCACAATTAAATTTTAATTGTGGAAAAATACTAGGTATATAAAGATTAGTTTAGCAAGATTTGAACAGATTTCTCTTAGTCTTGATTTCCCAATTTGGGTGATAAGAATGTCTTTCTTCCTCCTGGTACAGGGAGGGTACCTTTCTCATGGGAATTTCATCTCTTGCTTTCAGGAAGAAAAGGAAGATCAGAGTACCCTTTTTGCATCTGTTGTTATCAAATGCTTTAACTCAAAATAATCAGTATGCCAAAGTGGCATATTTTGGGACGGCACATTCTGAACATGCCTAAGGTATGATCTCTATGGTAACTATTGATTATTAAAATCAACACATTGACTTTGACTCAGATAATGTAAAGTCTTTCTGAATAAGCTTGGATCACTATAACCTGACTGAATCCATCAGCAATATCCAGAAAAAAAAAAAAAGTGATGTCAAGTAGGATATTCATCAACTATGCAAACATGGAAGATTGAGGGTAAAGTTAAAAAAAATGGCAGTGAATTTTCTAGCTCTGTTGAAGGGAAAAGGAGAGGCCTTAACCAAAGCCACTTATTTCTGATCCTCAAAATGAGTTGAGTGCTTTAAGCTATCCTAAACTGATGCCAATTAGCATTTCAACATTTGAACAATTGAACTCAATAGTTCTTAGCTTTGGCTGCTCATTACGATCCCCTGGGAAGTTGTTGTTGGGGCTCCATCCCCAAGAAGTTTGGAGCTGGCTGTTCTGGGTTAGGCTTAGACATTGGTATGTTACAAAACAGTCCCAAGGCAGTCAGAGTTGAGATCCACTGATATCACCACTCTTGTCTTAATTGGTTGCTCACCAATTATCTTTTTGATTCCTGTGTAGACTTTCTCTTCATGAACAAATAACAGAAGAATTTTAAATATTCCCAGACCTGTGGCTGGATTCATCGTGATTTCCCACGATGAATCATTAATGTGACATTTGATTATGACTTGGTTTTCCACTAAGGCTGATGGCAGAGTATGAGCCAATTTTTCTGGAGTGAATTTTACTTGTTCCTGTGATAGTTATTAGTCTTACTGTAAATTAATAAATCAATATTTTGTAGCTCTAGATCAATTTCCCATCTCCTATTCATGAGTCAACTTCCAGAAATTTAATTACTTCTAATAACAAAAAGTCTTTGCCCCTTTGTTCTTTCTAGTTCCCTTCTCCTTCCTTTCTTTCTTGTTCTTTCTTGAATAAGCTAATCTAAAAGCTATTAGAAACCAATCAAGCAAGGTTGACAAACAGCCTATCAAGGTATATTTGAGGGAGGCACAGGTACCCAGAGCAGAGTGTTGGAGACTAAACATGGAAAAAAGAATAACTACACGGGGAGAGGAGTGGGTGGTGCCTAGTGAAGGTGTCGCAACCCAAGCAGAATGAAGAGGACATTCACGTGAACAGGAGAGGGTTTCCAGCCTAAGCATGAACTGATAGGACCCAGGTGAGGCAGGTGAGCATCCCCATGGACGTGTAGCTTGTTGCATGGTATCACCACCCAAGTGGAGTGAGGAGGTTGTTCGTGGTGTTGGATCTTATAGTCTGAGCAGGGTGAGGACGGAATCTGTGATGGAAATGGGAGGATAGTGACAAAGAGATTGGTTACATATAGGGATCTAATCAAATAAGAAAATACACTAGAAGAATAGGAGTGAGGTTGATCACGGTCAGGGAAGAAAGTTACAAATATGGAAAGGATGAAAGCCATAATGATTCTTGTGATATGGACTTGAAATTGGAGGCATTAGAGTATGTTATAGTTTATGGTATAGATAGACAAATAGATGGATAGACAGAAGAATGTGTATATGCATTCTATGGTTTGAATGTGTCTCCTCAAAATTTCAGGTCTTGCCAAATGTGATAGTATTAAAAGATGGTGCCTTTAAGAGGTGGTTAGGCCACAAGGATCTTCCGTCACAAATGAAATTAAGGTCTTAAAAAAAAGAAGAGGCTTCGCACAGCATTTGGCAAGCTTGCCTTTCTGCCTTCTGTCATGTGAGCACAAAACAAGAAAGCTTTACCAGACCAGATGCTGGGGCCTCCAGAAAGCTGTGTAAAGTAAATTTCTGTTGTTTTTTTTATTATTTATTTTTCCATAAGTTATTAGGGTGCAGGTAGTATTTGGTTGTATGAGTAAGTTCTGTAGGGGTGATTTGTGAGATTTTGGTAATTTCTCTTCTTTGTAAATTATCAATTTCTGGTATTCTGTTATAGCAGCATGAAGCAAACTAAGACAATTCACGCAAACACACATCTATACACCAGATATGCACATAAACACACGCTTTTTTTTTTTTTTTTTTTTTTAGACAGAGTATCTCTCTCTCACCCAGGCTGGAGTGCAGTGGCACCATCTTGGCTCATTGCAACTGCTGCCTCCCATGTTCAAGCAATTCTCTTGCTACAGCCTCCCGAGTAGCTGGGACCACAGGCACCCACCACCACACCTGGCTCATTTTTGTATTTTTAATGGAGATGGAGTTTTACCCTGTTGGCCAGGCTGATCTCAAATTCCTGACTTTAGGGGATCCCCTGCTTTGGCCTCCCAAAGTGCTGGCGTGAGCCACCATGCCCCGTCTCACACACATATTTTTAAGTTCTATTCACTAACAGAAAAAATATCTCAATAATAATGAAGACACATGACACCTAGTTTTTAGTTTCTAATATCATTCTCCATAAAAGGAAGCAAGCAAGGCTTTTTGCATAAATGTCTGATTCCAGAGATAGGACATAGAAAATAAAAGAACCTAGACCACCTTGAGACAGGAAGTCTCCAAAGAATGATGGAATATGTTAACAAGACACAGAAACTAGACAGCAAGAGTTTCCCCTAGCCAAATCCGAGAAAACTATTTTCCTCTGAAAAAAAGAAAACCACGAGTTCATAATAATGCAAATAAACCGATTAAAAGTTTGATGAGGAACAGGATATTCACATAGTCTCAATGTATTTCACATGAAATCCTTATTAATTCCAAAGAGAAAATGAGTAAGTTTCCAGTGAGAAACCTGGTCGATACCATCTTAATCAGATGATCATAGTTAAACTCATCACAAAAGGACAAAGCAAAATTGTATGCCAACTAACAGAATGCAATGAAAAGAGCACAGAAACTCATTTGTGATATTCTTGCCAAGGAGGTGTAATCTGAATCTAATCATAAGGAAACATCAGATAAAGCCACACTGAGGAAAATTTTAGCAATAACTGGTCTGTAATTATCAGAATCAACAAGGAAAGACTGAAGAGCTATTGAAGGAGAATAACAAGACATGGCAACTAAATGTAATGCTTCATTCTGACGTAAATCCTTTCTATCATAGTCTTTATTGGGACAACTGGCAAACTTGAATGTAGTCTGTGGATTAGGAGATAGTAATGGATCAGTGATAATTTCACTGGTTTTGATGATTGCATTAGGTTTATATAGAAGAATGTCCCTGTTTGTAGGACGTATACATGAACTTACTGGTGATGAGGTGGGAGGAGATAGGCCATCATGTTGGCAACTTGCTTCAAATGGCCCAGAACAAAACACTTTTGGTAATGTTTCTGTAGTTTGAGTTGTTTAAAAGCAAAACAAGTTACTTCCAAAAACAGAACCAGATTCTGCAAGATGATTTCCAAGGGTGATCTCCATTTTTAATCTCTTTTCCTTTGGAGACAAGATTATCCTTTGGAACTTCTTGGTATTGATCCGTCTTCCCCTCTTGCCGTAACTCATCCTCTTGCTCTCCCCCTCCTAAGCTGGACAACAAGAACCTAGAGCATTTACCTTGTTGACACTATGATTCATGGCTGTCTATATATTCAGAAGTGCCTTTCAAACTTGCAAATTGGAAATTACACAATATATTTTACCAGTAAACTGCAGGTGAAACATCTGTTTTATGTAGCCAAGTGTACATTAAGGTGTTTGGTGTTTCTCCAAAATCCAAATATTTGAAAGGTAAAGCATAGTGACAGAAATCTCAAAGGCTGAATAAGATTCTACTGTGACCCTAATATAATAAGCTCCCTGAAAGCTTTGCTTACCTTTCAATCATCAAGGCATACAATAGTGGCTGACACAAAATATGGGCACTCATTAAATATTTATTGAATTAATGAGACAATGAACAAATTCACTTAGCCATTCTAAATGTCAGAATTTATAATGCTAGTAGACTGCAATAGATTTTCTCTACAGTAAGTTCTGCTTCGAAAATGTATTATTTATTACATCTGATATTACAGCAAGAATTTATATTATCTGATCATACATTAAGAAGTTTATTCATCTCAATTCTGTCTTATGCTCTTAGCTAAGACTGAAGGTCTGATAAATGTGGTTCATAGACAACACAATATATCAAAAGAAGCTCAATATATTGAAATATATATGTACATGCATCTATATGTACAAATAATATTTGGAAGGTGATCCTAGGAAGCACACATAGAGGAGTGTGGAAAGTGACACAAGTAAGTCAGAAAGTCTTACTGGGGACAATTAGAAGAATCATGTGGAGCATATACCTCAAAATTGTCCCAATGAGGAACTGAAAAGCTGAGTTCTGGTGTATTTTCCTTTCCAAACATGACCACAACAATATCTCTCATCTGATATGCTCCTCTTGTCCTGTGGCCTTGAGACTCACATACTCAAGAGCTTGGGTCTAATGCCCTCTCCTTAAATATGGAAAAGCTTGTAACCCTAGTGGAAGTGGTGTTACGTGACTTCAGAGACTGGAACATAAAGGGAAATACAGCTTCTTTTAGTTTCTCTTAGGATGCTCACTCTTAGAACCCTGCCTCCATGCTGTAAGGAGCCCAAACTACATGTGGATGACACATGCAGATGTTCCAGCCATTAAATCCACAGGAGGAGCCAGCTACAGCCAGCACTGACTGCCAGAAATTGATTAAGGAAGCTTTCTGATGATTCCTACCCTCCGTTACCAAGTCACTCCACGACTGCATTTTCTCAGATGAGACCTAACCATCATGGGGTAGAGACAAGCTGTCTTTGCTTTACTCTTTCCAAATTCCTGACTCTCAGAATTTGTGAGCTTCCTGGTAAAATCAATGTTGTTGTATGGCCCTAAGTTTGGGGTGTTTTATCATGCAACAATAAACAGACACTGGGGCATTAATCCACCAATATCTAACCCTCATTGGTTGTAAAGCATTAGATCACTAGGACATTCAGGCTGCTCTGCACAGCTGAGCAATTTCCTGCAGATAGTGTATGACAGAGATTTAAACACTTGAAGCGAGAATCTGTCAGGGTATAGAGTTTCTGCTTCCTGCAGCCCCAGGTGATTGCTGAGGTGACTGAGGACACAGGAACAGACCAACCTCACATCTGTCTCACCTGTGGTCAAACTGCATACATTACAGGGTGGAAGATTAACATGTAAATGGACAAGCTTGAATATGCTAAATCCAATGATGGAGTTAGCATAAGGCTCTTTGACAGCTCAAAGGAGATCCTCCTACCCCAGACCTCAAGGTATGAGGACGGTTTCCCAGAACAACAACTAAGTGAGTACAGCGGCTCCCACTGCTTCAGGACCCAGGGAGGAGAAATCGGCAACTTCTCCAACATGCCAAACTCATCTGTACAACAGTATTTTATAAAACATCTGTTTTTAAGATTGCATTATGGTAGCCAACAAATAAAACCTTGGTAGGTTACAATTAAGCATATGATAACTGTCTTCCTTTTCTCAGAGAACAATGTCTCAGCCTATACAGAACTGGTTTAGTGATCTATCCTTAAAGTCAGGAGGAATACTTTTGATTTTTTGGTAAGTGAAGGTAATATACTCTCTCCTAGTGATATCCTATAAATTCCTTCTTAATTCAAAAGATATAATTTTTCAAAAAAAATTGAAGATAAAGAAGGGGAAATAGAAAAATGTCATTTTCAGGCTCTCTTCATGACTATAATAGATTTATTAAACAGTACTTTCTTGAACTAAAATTCTGATGCCCTATATATCATTTTTGTGCGTGTTGCAATGTCTGCGACGCTGAACAAACCTTTATGTGTATTGTGTGTATATTTTCATGTGAATAAATTTTTTATTGGTTTTGACTTTTTGATTTTTTAATACATTTTTATTGAAGTATACATACAGAGAAGTAAACAAATCATTACAGCTCAGTGACTTTTCACAAATTATACACATTCATGTAACCAAGAGCCAGACTGAGAAACAGAATGACCAACCCTAGAAATTTATTTTGCTCTCACTTCCAGGCACTCCCTCCTCGAAGGTAATTCCGATCCTGATATGGGGCCACAGGTTTAACTTGGGGCCATAGGTTTAACTTACATGCTTTGACAACTATGCAGAAAGAACCATACCATGTGTGCTTATTTGGGTCTCATTCCTTCCACTCAACATTACTTCAGCAAGATTCGTCTCTCTTGAGTATTTTTGTTCATTAGACTTTGGTTGTTTGACTTTAACTGCCATGAATTAAATTTTTCATTCACTGGAAAAATCAGGAGGTTCATGATTATCATCTGACATCCTGACATTCTGCTTCCAACTAAGGAGACCTTTTATTAGGGGGGAAAATTAGACTTTTCTGAAATGCACCATATTGCAGTTAGTGTTTCCTCCGGAAGTTTGGCAAGAGCATAGGAAGGGGAGTGTATTAGCCATTCATAGGACTTTGTCCTTAGATGCCCTGATTTTGTAGTTGAACAATTCCCATTGTAAGATAGAAATAATCCTGATATATGATTTCTGTGTATGAGACCATGTGAAAACTGTAAAAGCTTAAGTTTAAATTCGGAGTACTACCAAAGAGGTTTATTTGCTGGCATTACATAGTTTGGGTTCATCACCTCTGTTCGAACTGGAAATTTGGGGCCAAAGAAGAGGGGGAAGCTCTTTCTTGGTATGAAACATGTCAACAACTCTTTAAAAAAATGGTGCAGAAAGGTAACCTTAATTTAGTGATTTTATTAGTAAGTCCTACCACACTGTAGTGAAACTGCAGGATTATCTTTCTCACTCAGAAAATAGTGACAGTATACACTGAGTTGAGTCTGACTCAATAGGGGAAATAAGATATTTTAAAAATGTGTAGATTTGAAAAAGCAATATTTATAGGAATTTGCCTCAGGAGAATGTGGGCAACCATTTGCCAAAGAGGTATAGGCAAGACTTTAAATTGTTAACAAGCTGGGTAACTCTATAACTGTAAGATGACAGTACACCTGTATCTGTCTCATAGGGTGCTGGAAACATTGAAATGAGATGGTCCATGTAAAGGCATGACCAGAAATCTTAACCATAATAAAGTCCTCGATAAATGTTGGCTGCTATTATTATTGTCAGAATAATGGGAGCAAATGGTTAAACTGGAAAAGTCAGTGGAATCATGGCAGTGATCTCATTAGAGATAACATTTCTATAGATGATTATGTGCAAGTTGGCACGTAGCCTGGTACAATGGGAAGGACATTGCTTTATAACCGAGGTACCACTGTATTTTCTTATAACTGACTTTTGACTAATCACTTAACCTCCTTGAAACCTCCTTGATCTCTTTCTGCATCTCCTTGATGGAGAAAATAATCGCTACCTTTCAGAATTTGTATGAAGCAAACATAAAAAGTGTTCTAAAAATGTCTGACACATAATGGAAATCTGGCAGAAGTTAATTTTCTTCCCAACAACCTTTATGATTCTAGGCTAGAGGATGGAATTGTGATCAGCCACAGGAAGTTTAGATTTGGTCCAAAAACTGTTATCTGTAGTGGGTTTCCTCAAGAGAAAGTGTTGGCTCATTGTGGAAGTTGACTAAGTCAGTATTTCAGATAGAAAACAAACTGAGTGAACTATTGGACCCCATCTCCTTTACTTAACATGGAGTGATGAAAATATTCATACAGGCTTACAGAAAGTTCCTTCAGAATCACTCAAGCCACAAGCAGTTTTTAGTAAATCCCAGTATCCATTAGCCTTGTCTACAGCAAACACTAGTGACCGGAAGATGCACCACAGACATCTTATTGGCTTTGCCTATCTCTTTGGGTGAACCTTGTTTACTCTGTAATTTGAGATGATGCTAGTCTATGTTGGTTTACTTAGTGACAGAATTTAGGATGATGGTTTATTAAAATTTTTTGAAGCCATTTTATTCATTTTATAATTTTTCTTTCTCTTTTTCAAAACAAGAGCCATAGCTTTTACATGTTCCTTCTTGTTTTGAAAACAAAGCGTTCTGTTCTTCTGCTATGTAACAAGTCTGCATGATCTGCACATGTATCTCATAACTTAAAGTATAATTTTTAAAAAATTAAGGAGCCTAAGAAAATACTTGCACTGTACAAAGAGTATAAAGTGAGAAGGGAAATGGAATGACTTTGAAGGTAGTGTTAAGAAAAAAAATTACTCATGACATGTTCTTAAGCAGGGTAGAGGAGTCAAGTTTAACTTCAAATACAACAAGGATTTATAGGCAAGGAGCAGGGCTGGAGGCAGTGGATGGAAAATTACTAAGAGGAAATATGAGGGGTAAAAGAGATTCTGGCGAAACCAATTTGACAGACAGGATCCTTGCTGAAGGCAAGCCGGCGTGTAACAGATTGAGGATGGGAGATAAGAAATTTAATTGGATACCAAATATGGGAGGTTTTGCTAAAGCGATGTAGCAGGAGTCCTGCTAAAACTGGACTAAACTGGAAAAGGGCAGAGCCCAAACCTAGGCTTATTACAAAGGGAGCTCAGAGGAGCCTGACTTAAGTTTGGTCAAAGAAGAGAGTCTTTGTCAGTAGTAAAGAAAAGAAGAAAGATTTCTTCTAATCAATTCCTTTCTGCCTTCTTCTGGGAAGGGGTTAGAAGGCATTTATCCTGTGGACAGGCTGAGGGACACACCACCTCCTCTGTGAGATAGCGCTGGGGAAAAAATGAGATCTCAGAGGGAAGCTGCCTGGTAGAGGTGAAGTAGAGAACCTGTGGAACTGAGGCTTCCAAATCAGCTGGCATTTCCATTAACAGAAGCAGCAGTCAGCAGTCTTCGAGTTGCTGAGCAAGTTCTGTCAATGGACCGCTCATCATGAATTGGTGAGGACCAGTGACCCAAGTCCCTGAGAATTCCTAAACTGTGAAGAGGACAGCATCTATCTGGCTGAGATCAAATTCTCCTGGTGAGAAAATCTGACTAGCCTGGTAAGCTAAAAGCTGGTGTCTGGTTTAGGCTGATGATTAAAAAATAGGGAAGTGTAATTATTTCCACATTACCTAATTTTGTAGCTATAAAATCATACCTTCTACAAACATAAACCCATGTGAGAGTTTGCAGTCTAAGGTTATCGTCTCTGGGTCTCTCATAATGTTTAGAAAATGTTTTCATGTTAACCCAGTCAAAGGTGAAGACAGAGAGACCCTGGGAGATATTAAGCGATTGATCCAGCCATACCATCAGTGGAGTCCAGGTGAGTGAAAACCATAATTCTAGATTTCCCAGCTCCTAATTGCTCCCTCTTCAGGTTTGAGAAATGCAGTCTCAATATGAGAGCCATTATTTCAAGCAATTTTTTATTTCAGTTCATGTCATTTACGGAAACCTGGTGGAAGACGGAAATGTAGCTGAGCTCCCCTGGTGCCTTTTAGTTTCCTGCTTTGCACCCTTCCTTGTAGAGCTTCCACATTGCTTCTGCATGATTCTGAGAACAGGAGGCTTAGAGAAAACAATTCATGATTGAAAAAGATTTTAGAATCCTGAGATGAAAGTGTCTGATGAGGCTGAAGTGCCAGTCCTTGAAGGATTACCTCTTTTTATGCTCTGGCTACCACTTGGCCGTGTTTAAGGGAAAGGCTGATTTTGGAATTGATCCTTTTCCCCTTTGAACAGCCAAAGTGGGCAGAATTGAAAAGAGATTTGAGTCTGCTGCCAGCTGCTTTGTTGTGGCCTGTTATCTCCCCTGCATGGGGACAGTCTCTTGGGGTTGGCTGGCCTCGGAGCAGTTAATGAAGCCTCCTATAGGGTCACCTTAATCCCTTTGCTGACGCAACTTGCACACTTCAAGCTGAGTGAGAGAGAGAAGCTCCCGAGAAGGCAGGAAAAGGGGCAGTTGCCGAGCTACATGCTGCCAGGCCCCCTCAGCCGTGACACTGGCCAGGCTGCTCCCAAGTCTTGTGACAGCCTGCCAGTGGGGCTCATACCATGCGTCTCTGATGAGAAGGCAATGGGCCTGGATTGGGGGAGAAGGAGGAGAGAGAGTCTATGCAAGGACGAAATGGACTCCAGGAAGATGCTCATGGTCTCTGAGTCACTACTGGGTGAGAAGACTCTGTGCCATTCTCACAAGCCATGATGCCCCAAAGGCTGTCTTTCTTTATCCTTATCACATCCCTTACTTCACACCCACGTGCTTCACTTGGACAGCTCCTCTTACTACAGTCATGCACTGCATAATGACCTTTGATCAACAACAGACCACATAGATGATGGTGGCGCCATAATTTTATAATGTAACTAAAAAAATTTCTATCACCTAGTGATGCCGCAGCCATCCTAACATTGCAGTGCAATTCATTACTCATGTGTTTGTGGTGAAGCTGGTATAAACAAACCTACTGCATTGCCAGTTATATGAAAATATAGTACATATAATTGCATATACTACATAATACTTGATAATGATGTTACGGGCTTATATATTGACTATATTGTACTTTTTTATTATTATTTTAGAATGTATTCTTTCTAATATATATATTTTTTTAATTAATGGAAAAACAGCTCCAGGTGAGTCCTCCAGGAAATATTCCAGAAGAAGGCATTATTATCATAGGAGATGATAACAACCATCTCCACGCATCTTATTGCCCCGAAGGCCTTCCAGTGGAAGAAGATGTGGAGGTCGGAAAGAGTGATATTGATGATCCTGACCCTGTGGCGACCTAGGCTAATGTGTGCATTTGTGTCTTATTTTTTAACAAAGAAGTTGAAAAAATAAAAATAAATTTAAGAATTTTAAAATAAAGGAAAGCTTATAGAACAAGGATATAAGGAAAGAATATTTTTATATAGCTATACGATATGTTTGTGTTTAAGTTAAGCATTATTATGAGTCAAAAAGTTTTACAAATTTAAAAGTCTGTGAAAAAGTTACAGTAAGCTAAAGTTAATTTACTTTGGAAGAGAATAAATTTAAATAAATTTAGTGTGGCCTAAGTGTACAATGTTTATGAAGTCTACAGTAGTGCACGGTAATGTCCCGCACCTTCACAGTCACTCACCACTCACTCACAGACCCACCCAGAGCAACTTACAGTTCCTGCAAGCTCCATTCATGCTAAATACCCTATACAGGTGCAACATTTTTAATCTGTCATACTATATCTTATATACATATTTTTACTGGAACTTTTCTATGTTTAGATGCACAAACATTTATCACTGTGGTATAATTGACTACAGTACCCAGTACAATAACATGCTCCACAGGTTTGTAGCCTGGGAGCAATAGGCAATATCCTACAGCCCAGGTGTGTAGGGGCTATACCTGTAGGTCTGTGTAAGTACACTCTATGATGTTCACACAATTATTACAAAATCACCTGATGATGTATTTCTCAGAATGTATCCTCATCATTTAATGATGCCTGACTCAAGCCTCAGCTATGGCGGAGGCCCCTCCCCGCACAAACCTTGAGCATCCCTGGTCAACCTCAGACTGCTGTGCTGGTAGTGAGAATTTCAAGCCAACAGGTCTTAGCTTGGTGTGGCTGTGCCCCATGGAGGTGGGACCCAATGAGCCAGACCAATTGGCTCTGTGGCTTCAGTCCCCCTTCCAGGGGAGTAAAGGGTTCTATCTCACTGGCACTCCAGATGCCACTGGGTTATTTAAAAAAAAAAAAAAAAGAAAGAAAGAAAGAAAAAAACTTCCTGCCACTAGCTCTGTGTCTGCCCAAATGGTTGTCTGGTTTTATGCTTAAAACCAATGGTCCTGGTGGTGTAGACACCAGAGGGAATCTCCCGATCCGCTGGTTCCAAAGACCGTGAGAAGTGTCTGGGCCAGAAAGCACCATTCTTCCCAATATAGCCTCTCACAGCTTCCCTTGGCTAGAGGAGAGAAATCTCTTGACTCCTTGGACTTCCCAGGTGAGGCGACGTCCCACCTGATTCAGCTTGCCCTCCATGGGCTGCATCACTGTCTGACCAGTCCCAATGAGATGAACCGGGTAAAAAAGAAAATTTCAGGCCAATATCCCTGATGATCATCAATGTGGATGTGAAAATCCTCAATAAAATACTGGCAAACCAAATCCAGCAGCACATCAAAAAGCTTATCTACCACAATCAGGTTGGCATCATCCCTGGGATGTAAGGCTGGTTCAACATACACAAATATATAAATGTAATCTATCATGTAAACAGAACCAATGACAAAAACCACATGATAATCTCAATAGATGCAGAAAAGGCCTTAAACAAAATTCAACAGTCCTTCATGCTCAAAACTTTCAGTAAACTAGGTATTGATGGAACGTATCTCAAAATAATAAGAGCTACATATGACAAACCCACAGCCAATATCACACTGAATGGACAAAACTGGAAGCATTCCCTTTGAAAACTGGCATAAGACAAGGATGCCCTCTCTCACTACTCTTATTCAACATAGTATTGAAGATTTGACCAAGGGAATCAGGCAATAGAAAGAAATAAAGGGTATTCAATTAGGAAAAAAGGAAGTCAAATTGTCTCTGTTTGTAGATGACATGATTGTAAAATTAAAAGACCCCATTGTCTCTGCCCCAAATCTCCTTAAGCTGATAAGCAACTACAGCAAAATATCAGGATACAAAAATCAAGGTGCAGAAATCACAAGCATTCTTATACAGACAAACAGCCGAATCATGAGTGAATGCCCATTCACAACTGCTACAAAGAGAATTAAACACCTAGGAATACAACTTACGAGGGATGTGAAATACCTCTTCACGGAGAACTACAAATCACTGCTCAAGGAAATAAGAAAGGACACAAACAAATGGAAAAACATTCCATGCTCATGGATAGGAAGAATCAATATCATGGAAATGGCCATATTGCCCAAAGTAATTTATACATTCAATGCAATCTCCAATAAGCTACCATTGACTTTCTTCACAGAAATGGAAAAAACTACTTTAAATTTCATATGGAACCAAAAAAGAGCCCACATAGCTAAGACAATCCTAAGCAAAAAGAAGAAAGCTAGAGGTATCACACTACCTGACTTCAAACTGTACTATAAGTCTACTGGAACAAAAACAGCATGGTACTGCTACCAAAACAGTTATATAGACCAAGGGAACAGAACAGAGGCTTCAGAAGTAACCCCACACATCTACAACCATCTGATCTTTGACAAACCTGACAAAAACAAACAATAGGGAAAGGATTCCCAAAACTGGTTAGCCATATGAAGAAAGCTGAAACTGGATCCCTTCCTTGCATCTTATACAAAAATTGACTCAAGATGGATTAAAGTCTTAAACCTAAGACCTAAAACCATAAAAACCCTAGAAGAAAACCTAGGCAATACCATTCAGGAAATACGCATGGGCAAAAATTTCATGACTAAAATACTAAAAGCAATGGCAACAAAAGCCAAAATAGATAAATGGGATCTAATTAAACTGAAGAGCTTCTGAAGAGCAAAAGAAACTATCATCAGAGTGAACAGGCAACCTACAGAATGGGAGAAAATTTTTGCAATCTATCCGTCTGACAAAGGGCTAATATCCAGAATCTACAAAAAACTGAAAACAAATTTCTAAGAATAAAACAACCCCATCAAAAAGTGGGCAAAACATATTAACAGATGCTCCTCAAAAAAAGACATTTATACATACAACAAACATATGAAAAAAAGCTCATCATCACTGGTCGTTAGAGAAATGCAAATCAAAATCACAGTGAGATACCATCTCACGCCAGTTAGAATGGTGAGCATTAAAAATTCAGGAAACAACAGATGCTGGAGAGGATGTAGAGAAATAGGAACACTTACGCTGTCGGTCGAGTGTAAATTATTTCAACCATTGTGGAAGACAGTGTGGCAATTCCTCAAGGATCTGGAACTAGGAATACCATTTGACCAGCAATCCCATTACTGGTTATACGCAAAGGATTATAAATTATTCTCCTATTAAGACACATGTACACATATGCTTATTGTGGCACTGTTCATAAAAACAAAGATTCGAACCAACCCAAATGACCATCAATGATAGACTGGATAAAGAAAATGTGGCACATATACACCATGGAATACTATGTAGCCAAAAAAAGCATTTGCAGGGACATGGGATACGATGCAGCCATAAAAATGCCTTTGTAGGGACATGGAATACTAGGCAGCCATAAAAATGCCTTTGCAAGGACATGGATGAAGTGGAAACGATTATTCTCAGCAAACTAACACAAGAACAGAAAATCAAACACTGTATCTTCTCAGTCATAAGTAGGAGTTGAACAATGAAAACACTCGGACACAGGGAGAGGAACATCACACATCAGGGCCTGTCAGGAGGTGCGGGGAAAGCGAGGGAGAGCGTTAGGAGAAATACCTAATGTAGATGACAGGTCGATGAGTGCAGCAAACCACCATGGCACACGTATACTTTTATAACAAACCTGCACAATCTTCGCATGTACCCCAGAAGTTAAAGCATAATATAAAAAAATAAAATAAAAAATAAATGATGCATGATTGTATTTTGATTTATTCTTCCTAACGTCTCGTCATAGAAGTAAAGATTGTTACAGTGTGAAAACATGTCAATAATCACTCACACTTCTTACTTTAGAGAAAACTTAAATGAAGAATGTAAGTGATTAGCCAGGCCGATGACAGAGTCAGAAACGTGAGTTTGAATCTTCTGACTCCTCTCCAGGTCTCCTAATAGGGCATCCCAGTAGCTGTCTTCCTCCCTTCCCACCCCTTTCTCCCTCTCCTCCTCCCCACTCCTTGCCCTTCCCTTACCCAATTTCTCTGCTTTCTCTCTCTGTCTCCCATTCTCTCTTTCTCTCTCTCTTTCATTTTTTTTCTCTCTCTCTTTGATGTACATAGTAGTATTGGGAAACAGGAAATCAGAGTTCTTCTCCTGAGTCTGCAAATGAATAGTCATGTGACTTACTGAAAGTCATCCAGTGTCAGCAGTTGTTTGATCATCTGTAAAACGAAGGTGCTAACTAAAGGGTCTCAGTAACAGTGACAATTCCATGTGTTCACCAAACCCAGTTCTTTTCCTTCTGGACATGTGGGAAAACTACATTTTCCAGCCTTTGCTTTATTATTTGGGACCAGATAACTGAGCTTTGACCAGTGTAATGGTGGAAGTGACACATTTCACTCCAAGACTTGAGAGTAATGCACCCTGCCAGGGCCCCCTCTCTCTTCTTTCCTTCTGTGTGACCTTGGAGAGCAGGTGGGAAGTTGGAAGAACAGCAAGGTGGGGAATGACTGTGGAGCATTGCACTGCCCGCCACCACACGCCCCTCCTTCACATCCACTGCTTTAGGCCACGACATGAGAGCTCTCAACCTTTGTTAAGTTACTTTGAATTAGGGGGTGTTATAGCAGTTAGCGTACCCCAGCTAATAAAAACATGTAAGACCGCGCAGAGAGTAGAATCTCTAAGATCCTGTGAGTCAGTGTTACTTGATTTTGTTCTCTTTCACTCAATGTTTATTAAGCAGCTACAGCGTACCAGACTTTGTCTTAAGATAGAATATCTCGCTTCTGTCCAATCTAATTCAGACGTGATTGGAACAATTTTAGTATACGAGTTTGCCTTTGATTTCTGTTTTTCTTCCTACCACAGTGGTAAAGAGGACGCTGGGAAAAAAGACAGTGCTAAAGAGGAAGCTGGAAGAAAAGGCTTTCAATTGCCGAGATCCAGCACCATTCTAAGAAAGTCTCAAAGCAATTATTAAGTACCAATGGGCCAGTTACAAAAGAATGAGAGGCAGAAGTGTTTCTAATGATGGGGCTGATGGGAGCTAGCTGAAACGATTCAGCACTCTCCACTCCAGGGGACTGGACTATGGGACTCCTTTTAAAAATACCTGTATTGGGCCCTTTGGGTTCTTTGGAAAACATCTTTAAATCAGGCCCACGAACAAAGTACTATCTGTCCTCATTAGAGCTGTCAGTTCCGTACCGGCTGGGATGCCCACTCCTACTCTTGAATTCTTTAGGCACATTTTTCTTCTCAGCATTGCATCTCAGCACATCCATCTGGCCAGGAAAAGAATATAATAGGGCATATTTTCAGCATGACCAATTAGATGTGCAACTTCCATTAACAATAACGGGACTTACACTCCAGATTCTTCCTCCATAAATCTGGCCTTTCCCCTTATGAGCAACAGATGGGTTTTCCACAATGGCTCATTACCTCCTGGCTCGGCTCTGCTTCCAGAAGTGAAATATAAAGTTATTTATGGATGGAGAAAGATGCATAAGTCACTGTGGATTATTTTCTGCCATCCTTTTTCATTTATTTAGTTAGAGTTTTTTATTCCCCAAGATGAACAAGTTAGAAAAGATGGTAGTGTCCCTACTGGGAATGAAGATGGATGTCCCTTCAGCTTGGTTACTTTTCCTGATGGCTACAGATCTCTGGGGTGATGCTGCATTTCCCACAAGAAATAATAATTGGGATATTTCCATAGAGAAGACACCCATTCCTCAAAAGATTCTCCAGCCTCTGACAGGCCATCTCTGTGAAATTTGGTCATGGAGTCACAAGTCAATGCCACTGAACTGCATGTGATACATTTGAGAGAAAAAGATAAATTGCTTTTTTAAGGAATGCCAATATTTCTCAGCACTTGACATCTCAGCCAGATAAAGATTATTCCTCTGTCAACTGGGGGGAAAGACTGGGGCCGGTCAAAAAGACAGCCATGCTAGGCATAAGTACACAGTAAAAAGATAAAATTCTATGAAGAAGAGAAGAGAAAGGGGTAAGGATCTAGACAGCAGCACTGAGGGTAACATTGTCAGACTTTATGAATGTGAAGCAGGCTGTGCCATGTGAATAGACTCTGATTCAGTCCACTTCTGCCCTGGGCAATTCCTTAAGTGCTCTGTGCCTCAGTTTCTTCATTTCTAAAGGAAAATAATAATAGGAATGCTAGTATGAGCATAAGGATTAAATGAATTAATATTTGCAAAGCACAGACAATAGTGCCTACCATATAGTAGGTGCTATCGCTGTTGGGTACATAAAGGAATTCAACACAGCAGTGGATTTTAATTGCTTTGTTTTCCCATTTGCTTCAATGGGGCTGCCAATTACAGGGATCTATTGCCCCTCAGGCCACAGGCGTGGATACCTCATTCAAAGTAAGTACTTCCTTAGAATTTTTAAAATGGGTACAAAAGAAAGATGTTCAAACCTATCTTGAAATTTAGTTAAAAATTAAATGCCTCCAGAAGCCACGCACCTGGCACTGTGTGACCTGGAAAAAGCTGATTAGCAATAGAAGAGACGAAGCCAACACAGAGGAAGGCAGAGACAAGAGATAAGAAAGAGAGCCCTAAGCAGTGTTCCAGTGGCTGGTTTCATTGGTTTCTAAGGGAACTATATCCATGCTCTTGTTGCAGCTTGATTCCATGAATCAAAGTATTCCCCTTTCTGGGACAGGAGAAGGGCATAATCAGTTCAAATTAGATTTCTGTCACTCACAGAGAAAGACCAAATGTACATGAAGAAAAAAAAAAAAAGACCAAAATTTACTGAAAAATACAGTTCCCAGTTCCTTGTGCCATTCCCCTGTCCCCGAAACACACGTACGAGAGGGATGGGGAGAGGAGCAGGAGCAGGAGGGTGGAGGGTCATTTTTAGAAGTATATATAGCAGAGAAGTAATCCTTTCTGTTTGTATAGCCCAAGCATAAGAATAACAGAATCAGAAAATTCCAGAGCTAGGAATTACCTCACAGGCTCTATTCATATTATGTGATCACATTTCAAACTGTCTGGGTGTCAACTGAGCACAGGGAAAGCACTTCTGACGTTGTCAGAAGCTCCATTGGTGAAAGCACTTATTTCTCACATTGAAGCAAATCTGACTTCACAAAGTATCCCCTCATCATTCCTAGAACCTCCCTCTGGAAAACAGTATGTTTCTTTTCTCATTCACATGAAAGGATTACAATATTCAAACATGGTTTTTATTTTCTCATCAATTTTTTTCTTCCTTGGGACAAACATCCCTACCAGAACATTTTGGTAAATATTAAGGAGTTATAAACTTTCAGACACTTGAGAGCCAACAGGATTAGTGAAAATAACGTCTGCTTGAAACCTGACCAGTATTATACTAAAATGTAGCAAGACTTATTGGAACCTATCACCTGGAAAATTCCCCAAAAGATCCTAGGCCTGGAATAGCCTTTCAGCAAAATGAATAGAGCATTGCACGGTTGCCCTTCCAGGTACTGATGACCACAGACCGTGAAACCAGGAACTAATTTCCAAGACATAAATCCAATTTCCTTTTATTCTAGGTCAATTTCCTTTTGAATTGACACTAATTAAGACAGACATTATGCTAAAGGCATTCTGTGTTTGGAAAAATTGAGTTTTTATTTAAAATTTATTTTGCCGGGAATCTATTGAAATGCCACCTCCTTTACCTTTGAAACAGTTCTAAATGAAAAGAACACATTGTTGAAATCTAATTTCCCTGACTGAGAGGAGAAATTAAATACTAAAACATAGGAAACTTCTCTCCCCATCTTAAGTTTCAGTTTTGTAGGTCTGATTCTAGTTAGGATTTTACTCCTGTTTATAAAGCAGAAGTAATAAAATAACTCTGGCTGGTCTTTAAAAGAGTATTGCAGCCGATGGAAAAGACAGGCCTCAGTTACAACTATTAAAATAAAATCAGAGAAAAAAGGGAGAAAGGACACTGCCTAGAGCTGTTACTGCATAGAACTAATACATTATCACTGTAATATTGGAGGCTATAGGAAGTACCACTGAACTTCCTGGACGTCTTACTAGATTTCCCAATTTTTCTAAAAGGCTGCATCTGGAACAATCAAAATATAGGTTAACTTTTGCTATCTATTATTTAAACATCAGTAGTTACATGTGAAGTTTGGAACACCAGAAAACATTGTATTTGTATCACATTGGCTTAATTCTTTTTTATCAGTTAATCATTGCCACAAAAAAACCCTGCTCAATTACAGTCAGATACCATTACTTATCTCTATAAATGTCTAAAATTGTATAATATGACAATATTAAGTGTTGGTGAGGATGTGGAGCAACTGGAACTCTCACACAATCCTGGAGATACTGCAAAATGGTATAGCCACTTTGGGGAATAGTTTGGCAGTTTTTTGTATATTTTTGTATGATCCAGTGATTGTACTCTTAGGTATTTACTCCAAGCTAGGCGAAAATATGTTCATATCAAAAGTTGCATATGAGTGTTTATGGCACCTTTATTCCTATTGCCCTAAACTGGAAACAACTCAGCATCCATAAGCTGCAGAATATATAAACAAACTGTGGGGCAGCCACATAATGGGATACCATTTAGCGATTGCAAGGACAAATTTCTGATAAGTGATTTAATCCCAAATGGATTGATCTCAAATGGATTATTCTAAGAATTGACCCCAAATGGATTATTCTAAGCAAAGGCAGACACAAAAGGTTACATACTATATGATTCTAGCTATATGATAATCTGGAAAAGGCAAAACTATAGAAACAGAGAGAAGATCAGGGATTGACAGTCACTGGGAGTAGTAAAGGGGAATGGCTGCTAAAAATGAATGAAGGAACTCTTTGAGATGGTAAAAATGGTTTATGTCTTGTTTGTAGTGGTGGTTAGATGCCTGTATACATTTTTCAGAATTTGTAATATGGTATACCAAAAGAATGGATCATCTTGCCTATAAATGATATCTTTAAAAACCTTACTTACAAAGTTCTGCCCAATAAACCACTCCAAAAGGTAGTAGCTTAATATACCACTTGTCTAGGATGTATGAGTTGGCATTTGGGTGGTGGACTTGGTGGGATACAGATGTGGCAGTTCTATTTCTTTCTATAGCTCTGCAAATCTGGGTCTGATCTACAAGTCTTATCCTCCTTTGGCCTTCAGGATTTCTAGGATATGTTCTTCTTATGCTGGTGGTAAAGGCACAACAGAGTAAGCCTACCCACAGGAGAATATTTCAAGAATTTGTTTGCATTACATCTGTTAAAATCTTTTGGCAAAAGGAAATCACGTGACTTAGCCCAAATTCAAGAGTTAAGAAAGCAATGTCCACCGCTACTAGAAAAGACCTGCATGGCAATGTGAAAATTAAGTATTGGAACAATAGTCCAGTCTTCCTGAAGGCTCTTAACTGAATTACAATTTAATAGTATATCCTTATGTTTCTTTAAGGATGGCAAGAAATAGTTAATATAAAATCATTTTTACTTTTTCTGCGTTATCACTATTAAAGGTTTTTTAGAATTTAGAGTAGAAATTGATACTCTGTTTTCTGAAAAACAGTATAGTTGCTTTTACCAGACAATTCAAAGCCTATGATTCATTTTTATTTCTTTTTATATTGGTTACCAGGAAGCTCAAGATCAATTCTATTGCTCAGTTGAGACAACCATAATATTCCATGTTCCCTGCATATTTCTTCTTGCTCTCCAAAATTCATAAGCTCTTTTTGGAATCTTTTAATGTATTTGTATTTGCCTTATTCTATACGTGCTTTTATTGCAAGCTTCTCAAATATATTTTGAAAATAGGCAGAAATTTTGAAGAGGGAGGATCATAAATAATGCAAAGAATATCGGATAGGGAAGGGTAGAATATCTACACTCTATTTCCTTGGAAAATACTATGTGAACTTTAAAATCTCTTGATCTCTTTATGTCTTGATTGGTTAATCATTTTATAAGACCAATTATGTCTTTCTCTACTTAATTTGCAACATAATGGAGAAAACCTGTGAAATTACAATGCATTTTTTTGGCACAATGGATGCTGATTATAAGCCATTTTTGTTAAACGAATGCACAAGTATGACATTGGCTTCAGAGAAAGCCTACATTGTTCTATAAATGGAACAAAAGCCTACTCTTGATTCCTTGCAGTGGCTTTGCCTGCTGAGTGATTCAGGAGATTTGTAATAAGCAAGAGAAGGCTCAACTTCAGCTCACTTGTGCTTTCAAACCTGTACAGAAGGATGAGAACTCTTCAGTTTCTGACAGTTGTGAAATGAGCTGGTGGTCTCAGGCTGATTTTAAGAATAAAGCTTGCCACAGTCCCAGCAAGATCCTGAGGGATTTACTGTGTCAAAGCCAAGACTGAAAAAAGTGTAAGGATAAAGGAGATTGGCTGGTCACAGAGGGGTAGCTTCTAGGTCAGTGAGTCATTGAAATGGTGTACACAGCAACCCTTTGGTGAGAAGGTAGTGAGGGAACACCAAGGTGAGTATAATTAGTTCTCTGACCTATTCCTACTCTCTCCCTTTGACCCACAGTGTAACTCGGGGCAAATGTCACAACTTTTTTGAGTCTTTTTATTTTATTGTAAAAAGCAAGAAGAAAATGACTTAAATGGGCAATCATTTAGAATCTGTATAGTTATCTGAGCTGTAAGATTTGTAATCTACATGAGATGAGAGGACGTTTGACTTAATCAAAATTTTAAGACCTACATGTTTCTAAGAAGCCTTGTGTCACACAAAATTACTTAAAGCTCAGTGTAAAATTATACCTTGGAGCTCAAAGAGCACTGCACTAAAGGAAGTATCATTCTATAGCTAGAAAGCTGAGCATTAATCAACCAGAATTCCCCCGTTGTAGAGTGTTTATCAAAACCTAAACTTGTAACTGAATCCCTTAAATTGCATATTAGAAGTGTTAATTGGTTTCTCCCTGACCCCCCAACCCCACCCCAAGGCCTACTCAGGACATACGAAATTAAAATTCTGAAGCTTGGGCCCTGCATGCAATTTTACTTTTAAACAAGTTTTTCAGCTGATACTAAAAGACAATGTCATGAGAACCATTCTAAAGAGAGTCTACCTGAAGTCATGCTTCCCCAGCTTTGAGTTCTTGCTTCTCCAGTTTCACAAAAAAACCACGGAGCATTATGTCATGCTTTTCTTCACTTTAAAGGTAATTGAGCTTGACACAATTAAGATTTTTTTTAATTTTAAAGTATTGAATAAAATACATAAGCAGATGACTTTTTTCAGATGAAACAAGAACCTACAAAGAAATGTCTTTGCTTATATTTCCAGGTATGCTCCCTCATTTCTTCTGTACTCTCCACTGCCTTTAAAAGGATTTAGTTGAAAAGTCTGAAGGATGCAAGCAAGGATTCTCAAGGAGAAGCTGGTATCAGTGTTAAAACAATTCTCTATTTATTTATTCTACAAATATTTATGGGGCACCCACTACATGGGAGGCACCTGGAAATTATAAGGTACTTGCCTGAAAGGAACCGAGAAAGGATTTCTAATATTCAGTTAACAGTATACTGTGGAAGGCCACAGTGGACAAGAGATTGATTCTGGCTATGCAGAGAGGAATAGGGAAGTAGGGGATTTGGGTAGCTATGCTGATGATTAGGGGAAGTTCAGCCGAAGGAATGGCATTTACGCTGGGCTTTCAGAGATGGACAGATTTAGAGCAATAGTGATGTGAAGAATGTCTTGGACTGAGAAACCAGACATATGCAAAGAAGAAATAAAAGGAAAACATTTATTAAGCACCTGCTCCCGAAGTTTCAGGTACTTCATTTATGTTACTACTTCACAGTGACTCTTTGGCATTTAAAACTCAGTTTCAATGATGCTCTCTCAAAATGCTCCCTCCTACACTTTTGTCCTTCACTTTTGTTACATTATCTGCATTTTAAATACTAAATTATAAGTAGGTTTGTATTTATCTGTTAGCTTAACCTAACTAGATGTGGTTATTTATCATTTGAAGTTCTCTATTCAAGAAAGAACACTCAAGGGGTGGGAGTTCAGCATTTAAAACTATTCGGAAACTCACTTTTCAGAGGCTGCTACTACCTACTATTTATCTCAGATGAATATCAGGGTTTGGGTTGTACATTTGCTTAATGTATATAAGATACTGTCTTTTATTGGTGAAAAAAAAATGGTGTTCTAGATATGTGAATTGATTAGAAGTATTACACAGGCACCTTTGTCCTTACATGGATCTAGCAAATTATGCCCAGCTAGGCTCACAGGCGTGATCATGTATGTCATCATTTTCAAGCAATTTTTTTGCCTGAACAGACCTAGGTTAACTAAATCCCACTATTAGAATGTTGTTGAGTGATTCTTTCACATAAAGGTGCTTGTCAGAGAACCTGAAAGGATAGGGGACTGACACTTCACAGAGCTAGTGGAATATCTGGATGACCTATTTTTTTTTTTGTGCCAGCTTTCTAATAAAAGTTCAAATGTTTGATAGAATAAGGTATCAGACTTGCTGTCTTTTTAACAGCATGTCTTGATAATAAGATCATAGGCAGGAAAACCTATAGCCTTCAACTACTCTGACTGTTGAAGGCTACAAATATTTACCAAAAAGAACTTAGTAATTGTGAATAACTCAACAGATTTGGGTCAGTTTATAACAAAACCTTTCTTTGATTCAAATATGCATTCTCTATGCTCTCATATGTCGCTGTACAAACGCTTCTAACACTTCACTGTAATTATAGGTTAACTTATCTGTCCCCTCTCCTTGGCAGTGAGTCTTTTGCTTTAGCAAAATGATCTACCAATTTCCTATGTGCACATATTTTAGGTGTTTTTGATAAATAAAAGTGGATACCTAAACTTCCAAAGTGAATGAGATTTAGCTGTACCAGCTTTCTCCATCCTCACCCACGAAATTGTCATGGGCAGACATTTATTAGTTATACATCTATTGATAAACAAGCAGTTGCGAAAACAGTTCATATAAACTGCTCTAAAAACTCAATCAAATCTTATCTTTTTGTCTTTCGGGTGTTCTAACCTTCACTTTACATGAGGAAGGCTCAATTGAGGACACCTGTTAATGAACAAAGGCAGAATACATTCTTTTTAGCAGGCATTTAGCAAATGTAATCCTCCAATTTTACAGAATCATTTAGAAATTACCTCTTGGCATCATCCCCCCAGGAAAAGACCACACACTTCATTGTATTTCTAAGTCCTGTTCATGCAAGGCTGGAAATAGCTCTAAATACTTAGTCCTTAGAGTTCACCAATGCCAAACTCTTTCTAACATTCAACAGGCCGTCAAGATATTAGTTGCACAAGCAAAATTTAATTGCTGATATTCACCATGCTGACTAACAAACCTCTGGTGTTGGTTGAGATAAGAATAGCAGGTGTGCTTGTAATAGGGCTTCTGGAAAACAGAAGCTACCTGCTAGCTAAGCAAACAAAGAGTAGGCATCTTTGAGTAGCATGTTATTTGCATCTGGGTTGTAGCTTATCCAACCAGCATTCAGAGAATATCACCATTTCTATGCTAAAATATTTTAAAGAAAGTTATACCTACCTTGAACCTGGCTACAGGGACCTTGATTAATTGGATTTTGTAGCCCCAGGACTTTGTACAGTGGCACATAGTGAGGGCCCATTTCCTATTTGTTTAATAAAAAACTGCTTGGGTAAACAAATGAATCACAGTGACACCTTTTAATTCTTAACCCTTTGTGATACAACACCAGTTTATAGATTTGAAAAATGACACCTAGAGAGATTAAGCACATTTCTCAAGACCTCTTCACCTAGAGACAGAGAACTGGTGTTCTGACCTAAGTCAGACTGCTGCCAATTACAATCTAACCTGTTGGGAAGTTTATAAATTTCCCCCAGCATAGGTTTATCTCCCATGTGCACAGAGGTATGGAAATTCATGGTATATTTGAGAAACATAATTTGTTACAATGGTAGACCATAACAATGACAAATAGAAAATAATGTCAAGATAGGTGGAATTTATCTTTGAGCCATAGGCTTCATTTTATAGATAGTGGGTGATGCATCAAGGGCTTTTTCTTAAGTGGAATAATGACCTAATTCTTCCTATGTTTTGATGATCTAGGAGTAGTTATTGAAATAATTTGAAGCGAAAAGAGGTAGAAGGAAGTCCAAACAGAAAGCAAATGGCTAGCTGAATGCAAAAGGCATAGACTGGAGAAAACCAAACCTGAAAGAACACAGTGCAGTGACTCGTAAATTGTGGGAAAAGAGGGAGGGAGAGGAGAGAAGAATACTTTAAGTTGAATGTCTGAGTTACTGCAAAAATTAGAAATATAAATAGTGGGCAGCAGGAGCAAAAGCCTGCTACCTTTTAGAAAAATGTTTCCCAAATTCCATGCCAAGATGACTTGTTCTTTAATTTATGTCATTCTGCTCAAAGACATATGTGTTCTGTGTTGAGTGATCAAGATCCCAACTTTCACAGCTCTGTGTTGAGTAGTCTCTGCTGTGGACTCTCAAAAGTTTAATTTCAAAATGTTTTTAAAAATATCACACAATTATACACAAAAAATAGTAAGCATATGCTGAACTTTTATTTTAGCTCATTAATGAGAACTAGCAAGATGATAAAGCTAGTTCAAAGCTAGATAAGATGAAATGAATGTGTACTCATATATTACTTCAAAAGAAAAAATAAATGTATGTCATTGAATGACAAAACACAAAATGATCAAGTAATATTTCCAAGTTATAGCAAAACCAATTAATGTTCCACAGTATAATAAAACATAGCCTCTGTGGTTAACTTCTTCAATAGACCAAAGTAATTTGCATTGCTATCAGGGAAAACCTTTTTGCATACTTATGATATAGAAATAATTTGCGTCCATTTTCTTAAATTAATATATTTGCAGAATTGTAACTTTACCAAGATATCATATGTATGTTCTAATTGACAGTAATAGTAATCTATACTCCTCTTCTGTAGAAGCAAGTGATCCTTAGACAATCCTGATGCAACAGCATTACATCAAAGATCACAAGACGCTTTTTATTTCCAAACTTTAGATAATTTTTCTTCATGAGACATTCATTTTGCCTGCCTACCTGTCACAATTTTCTGGAAACTACATCTTTCTCCTGACTCCATCCATGTGACTTCTGAACAGATCACTTTGTCAGCAAATAGTCCTACCTCTAAAATGTTCCTTATCTCAAGGCTGAGAAAACCGCTCAGAGGAGGGCTAGAGGCTTGGGGGTTATACTGTTTTTCAGCTTCTCTCACTTCATTCAGAATTTGCCAAATTGAGTGAAATCATGTGAAGTGTGTTGTTTCCAATTTTTTAATTTATAATTTGTGAAACTGGATTTTTGGGTAGTGATTGTAGTAAAAATAAATTACCTGAATAAATTAGATAGTCAAACTATTTTGCACTGTCAAATATGCATATATGAATTGACAACTTTGTATCAAAAAATGATTCTATATAATGGCATATCATACAATAAATTTTTATGCTAAAATTTTTGTCTTCACTTTTTATTAACATATCTTTTATATGCCAAGGTACAATTGTGCTAACCTACCCTGTGTTAGCCTGACAAACTCATCTTGCTGAGAGCCAGACAGACTCCATCTTAACTTCCGTCTCACCCCTCCCACCATTTCTCCCTTGAGTGCATACCTGGGTCATGCTACTGTGCTGGGTCGTGCTGTGCTTAGAACTATAGAGACATATAACCACTGTAGCCATATCCTGCTTGGCAAGCCCACTTGCTATTGTGAATATCCCTTTGATTGATTATATGGTAAGTACCGAATACCCTCCTTGGTAACCAGCAATCATGGGAACTGCTTAAGTATACCCTCCTTAATAATCAACAATGATGGGAACCTCCTGCCCCCTAGTTACCAGCCTTCTTATCTAATTTGCTTCTGCTTCTGTAAATTCTGCTTCAGCTAGGCTCCCCCTCCCTTTTCTTAAGCAAGGTATAAAAAGGAATCAAGCCCCTTCCTTGGGGCAGAGAGATTTTGAGTGCGAGCTGGCTCTGGGTTTCGGGCAATAAAGGACCCTCAATTGGAACTCGGTTAGTGTGGCGCTTTCCTTCTAACTCGCTCAGGTATAAATAACATAATCAATAATTTTCCTTTTTGAATGAGACTCTATGTTATTCCAACATTATAATCTTACCTTTTTATGTTAAAATGCTTTGTGTGTGCATATCTGTGTGTGCGTGTGCATGTGTGTGTTTGCATGCACATGTGCAATGACAATAAAGATAACAGATGTTTTTGTTGGTTTTATTTCATTCTTTCAAAATTCTTTTTATTTTTATTCTAATTATTTTTTGCTATCTTCTACCAGAGGAAGGCTTTATTTCATTCTCAATATTTTTAAGAAAAATAAAAGTGGGTAACCATATGTCTGTTCCTTATTTGCTTATTTGTTTCTTTGCTTGGTTAGAGGTAACTTTCTCACGAAGACCAAGTCTAAAAATTATTCTAGAAAACCTCAGAGAACCAAGACTTCTTAATGATTCCCATTGTTCAGAGTTCATCTCCAAACCTTGCAATTTTTGAAAGTAGAATTGATATTTTGTGTAGGTCAGTTCATTAAGGGTCTACTTACATTAACTAAGATTAACATATAAAATCAAATTTAAGATGTAGAACAAAAATGCTGATTTATTAAATTAAATTAAATTTTAAGTGAGGAGCGGATGGTATAATTAAGTTCAATACTTCTTCCTGCACCTTCCCCCCGAAAAGCCCTGTGGCCAAGTAATAATCAGAATGGCTGGTTAGCATGTAATCAGAGCACAAGGGATATTGGTCCTGGAATTGAATAACTGATTTGTTAATAGCTCTTTTTTTTTCCCCCCCAGATGGAATCTAGCTTTGTCACTAGGCTGGAGTGCAGTGGTGTGATCTTGGCTCACTGCAACCTATACCTCCCTGGTTCAAGCAATTCTCCTGCCTCAGCCTCCCGAGTAGCTGAGATTACAGGCATGCACCACTATGCCCAGCTAATTTTTATTTTTATTTTTAGTAAAGATGAGGTTTCACCATGTTGCCCAGGATGGGCTTGATCTCCTGACTTTGTGACCGCCTACCTCGGCCTCCCGATGTGCTGGGATTACAGGCACGAGCCACAGCGCCCAGCCTGTTAATAGCTTTAGGCTGCTCACAGGGGCTCAGATCGCTGTGCTAGGGAAACCTCTCTCTTGGACAATGATACATTGCAAGCTTTTATATCTATGTGCCCTTTATTGGCTCTCAGGCTGAGGAAACCTCTTTTTCAATAACACATCATTCTTTTACCATAGCTGTAATACTTTCCATCAGGGGTTTATTTCTCTAAGTCACGTACCCAGCTAAATGAAAGGGGCTTGATTATAATGAAGAAGTAAGGAATGGATATTGGAAGAAAACTAGTGCTATTTGACACATTTAGACAATTATAACTGTATTTTTTATTTTTAGAGACAGGGTCTCACTCTGTTGCCCAGGCTTTAGTACAGTGGCATGAGCAATCATAGCTCACTACAGCCTGAACTCCTGGGCTCAAGTAACCCTTCTACCTCAGCCTCACAGGTAGCTTTGCCCAGCTATATTTGTTACGGTTCTACAGTTAATACTATTGGGCTGCCTTTACTTATCAGGCATTCAACCAAATCTTCCATGTACTTTTTTCACAGTTAATCCTTCAGAAAATCTGTGAGTTAGATATTATCATTATTCTGTATCTCATATATGAGAAAACTAGAGGCCAAAATGGATAAAATTAATTATACTAGATTGCACAGCTATGAGATGGAGCTAGGATTTAAAGTCAGATTGAGCTTGTTCACTGTGTTCATGAAATTAATCATTTCTATATGCTTCCCGTAGAGCATTTTGTAAGAGATGATTTTTAGCAAGCTTTTCCCCGCTCATGAACCAAAATCCTAAACATAATAATCACATGAGTTCAACTATAGAGTTGCTAGAGATTTCTGGAACAGCTAGATCTCATGTGACTATAATGGTTCCTCAGCAAATATGTGCATATCTATATCAAATCTACATACACACAAAAAAACTATGCTTTTTTTCGGATAAAAGGAAGTGTAGAGCACAATTTGCAAATAATATACAATATTGTCCATTCTGCAAGTTCCATTTATTCTTATAGAATGCTTTAACCGACATTTTGCCAAACTCTTCTATGAGCAGCCAACCCACATTCGTAACTGACAAACAGTTGTAGTTCTGACCTGAATGCTGGCTGTTATTTATGTTAACCCATGGGATGGAAGTAAAGCAACAAAGGTGATAGGAACTTCACTTGTTCATCAATAATGTGAGATATTTTTTGTTGAATTAAATAACAGTTTTCAAACACTGGAAGAATATTTATTCAGTTTTTGTGTTACGAACAATCTAACAGCTACAGACATGACCTACTTTTAAGTCTTCTGTATTATTAGCATTTTCTTAAGTCGAGAGCACAGGTTGAAAACCATGATCCTTTGGCCAAATCTGTCCTTCTTTCCAATTTTGTAAATAAAGTTTTCTTGGAATACAGTCATGCCAATTCACTTATATTAATGCCTGCCTTTGAATTACAGTGTCAGTATTAAGTGGATATGACTGAGGACTTAAGATCAATGAAGATGAAAATATAGTTGTTGACTATATTGCTGTGTACAGAAGAAGTTCACCAGCCTCTGGCTTAAAAGGATAGAAAGGAATAAATAAAAGGCAGATCCATATTTGTAGTTACAGAAAACAGGACTTTCACAAAGAGTAATTGTTTGGAGAAAGAATATCTTAGAACACTTTTGAACAACTGTGTAAGTAAAACACCTTAGGATGGTCTATGTATGGATCCTGAAATTTCAGACAATGAAAAAGACCATTTAGCCTGGCAGAAGATATTCATTATATTTCCCCTTGATGCTGATTTAAAAGAAATTATTAATGGAAAGAGATATTGAAGAGGAAACAAGCCAGTCCTGAATAGGTATATCATCTTTTGAGTTTTATAGCATTCAACGGACTGGGCAACTGCCAGGAACAGCAGCATGACACAATTGTCAGATAAATTCCCAATTTACCTACAAAGTCACCTTTTCTCTTCTGAAGCACAAAGACCTTAGGTTTCAAGGATAGCTTTAAGTTTATTTCAGTGTTCACAGTCCTTTTTAGGTGTTTACAGTGTTCAGAAAATAAATAGACAAATAAAAGAAGATTGCAAGAGTAAATGAGGGCATGTGTGAGTTATAGAAATAATAGACGTCTTAAAATATAAATAATATTATAAGCAAAAATTGACAATAGTCAAAATGCAAATTGTGAGTTACTTATTTCTTCTCTGGGTATACAATACCATTATTCCTGGAATTGGGAACAGAAAATTCTTCACAGTATATTTAATACTATCAATACGTGGAATATTTAATATTAGCATAGCCGTGTTTCTACTGCTAAAGAATTAGTTAGGAGTGGTACACTAAAGTGAAAAGGTCCTATCAAATCTCCTCTTACAGTGATCGTTGTACACTTTGTTACAAGGTGGGTTCTTCTGGAGTCAGCATCATCTACTGTTATGTGTCTTATGATATCTCAATTCTCTGGTTTTCTCTTTTCGAAATGATGCCAAAATTTAATTTCTTTTGATGCCAGAGTATCATGTGATTCTGGCATAGGCCTGAATTAATAAACACAAATGGGAAAATTGACACTGACATTTTGTGAAAAAGTTTCATTATAAGAAGTCACATACATAATCTGGAAAATGTGAATTTTTGATAATTATTAAATAAAAACATAAGTTAGAAAGGTCTTATAGAGAACTCTCCAAGCTCTAAAATTAGAGTTCTCTATAATCCTTATGTCTAAGGATTCTGAGGAATCCATTTAAAAAGATTTGATAGACATTTTTTTTCAAATGCGTTTGACTTTAAAACAGTATATTTGTAAAGAATCCAGTGGAAAGAAAATTTGGGGAATATTGGATTAATGGAAGAGACAAAGTTTGTAATAGAATAGCCAATGGGAGAAACAGCCTAACCTAGGATTTGTTTTCTGAAGGTACTGGGGAAAAGCCAGTTCAATATCAAGTTGAACCATCACCTTTACACAGCACAAAACATTTTTAAGTTTAAGAAATAAGAAATAGATCACTGCACTTTCAGAGTCTTGAGGGGACCAAAAGCTGAAGTGCCAACGTATTGTAAAAGGAGCTCTTTTAGTGTTGTCTGACATGATTGGAAATTGACAGTTGAGAAAGGTCTCTGGAGAGGGTCTGTTCTTAAGAAACCTTGAGACCAATTTTGTAGTCTTGGTAAGTGTGGATAAAGTCAAGTACCTTTCAGACTCTTTAAGGGCTTTATCATGATTATATCTTTACACTTGCAGAGCATCTTTTCTCAAAAGGCCATCTGGCATTCTGTCAAATATGGGGGGTGGGGGGGAGAAGATGGGGGGAGGGGGGAGAGAGAGAGAGAGAGATACTGAGTGCATTAGCTTGCCCAGGCTGCCATACCAAAGTTCCAAAGGCTAGGTAGCTTAACCAATAGGAATTTATTTTGTCACAGTTCTGGAGGCTGGAAGGCCAAGAACAAGACGTCAACAGATTTGGTTTCTCCCAAGGCCTCTCTCTTTGGCTTGCAGAGGGACATCTTCTTTCTGTGTCCTCACATGGCCTCTCTTTTGTGAGCATGCACTCCTGGTGTCTTTTTCTGTTTTTATAAGGACATCAGTCCTACTGGGTTAGGGCCCCTCCTTTGTGACCTCATTTACCTTAATTACCTCTTTAAAAGCCTTATTTCCAAATAGGGTCACTGGAGATTAGTCGTCCAGTATATGAATTTTGGAGGAGAAGAGACACAATTCAGTCATAGCAATAATGAGCAATAAAATGCTCATTATAGAGCATTTTATCAGAATATCCAAGTATTTAAAAGAAAGTAAATTGAAAAAATTATCCTTCTACCACTTAGAATTAATAACTTTAGCTTCAGCTGAATGTCATTACATCTCTCCAACCATTTGGATGAGTCAATAGCTTGATAGAGAAGAAGATGAATAGTTTTCAGTCTATAAGAAAATTGAACCATAGTACATAATTTACTTTTTAATTAAATAATTTGACATTTTGCTGATGTGATGTTTTACCTTAGTTGTTTTTAAAACCAGGGCATAAAAGTATTATTTTTTCTAAAGATTTAAAAAACATCCAGTAGATATTTTTAAAACAGTAGAGTACACTTGTTTTCATGTGTAAATGCTGTTCACTAATAGTTATGGACACTAGAGACTCTCTAAGCTAAACCAAAGAAAACAAACGAACAAAAAAAAAAAGTGCGTGTGTATATGCCAAGTCATTTAAACCATTCAACAAGTATAAAACAAAGTGCTCCTAGTTGCTTATAAGATCTGTTTTAAAATATTCTTTTATAGGATGGTTTAGTGTTTTGATTATTAAACAAAATAAGACAGCACCTAGCATAGACCCTTAATAGCTATTTACAGTATGTGTTCAATAAATATTTGTTGAGTTAGAATGTCAATCTTGCTTGATCAGAGATACATGTATTCTGCTGCTTGAAAAATTATAGAAAAGAATGGCAAATTTGGCATTTTGTTTTGAAGTCCTGTTGAATAACTCGATCTTCTATCTGTAGGCACTGATCTAATGGAAGTGAATTTTATAAAGATAAATTCTATAGTAATCTATAAGTTAAATGATATAACTCTATTATATTTCATGTGGCAGAAAAAACTTAAATTGTAATAAAATGCATTTAAAACCTAGGATCAATGTTTCTTAACCTCAATACATATTACTTTCTAAAATATTTCTCAAACTTTATAGAAAAAGGTTGTTAAAATAATTAAGATCTTGGAATTACTTTTACATTTTAATACTGTGAGTTGTTTGATTACTTGCTATAGGAGAAAATAAAATTAGGCTTTATAATTTCTTCTGGTTCCTCTTCTTGGCAGTTAATCTTTGTTATGCACATGGACCCACGTGTGTGTGTGTGTGTGTGTGTGTGTGTGTGTGTGTGTGTGTGTAAGAGTTACATTTGTGCTCCATCCTGTAATCATAATTCCCACTGTTAGTTCATTTTAACATAAATTTAATGGTCACCAACAGTGTTTTTATTCTCCTTTCTTGCATTTCTAAGTTCATTTAAAAATAATTTTAGTTACCAAGAAATTTGTACTGGAACTTGCTCTGTTGCAGCACAGAAAGAGTTTAATAACCAAGTACTTTTATCATAAAGAATCCATGAGTATGTATAGCTATAGCTCTAGCATGTTTAAAAATGTCTATGATTTTTATTCTGGAATGACAACCTGATTGGGCACAGTATTCTTGGATCACATTATTTTTTCTCTCAGAATTTTATAGACTTTGCTCTTGAATTCTAGCCTTAAATGTCATTGAGAAAAAGTGTAGAGCCAGACTAGCATCTCCCACTTTTGCTGTCTGAATGATTGAAAAAAAATTTTTTTCCAGTACATTTTAAAATCTTAGCTAGGATGTATCTGAGTGTCAATCACTCTGTACTTTTTCTTCTAAAATAAATTGGGGTTTTTCACAGCTTGTCGATCAAATTTCTCCTCGCTCTTCCAGGTCTTCCTTTGAATGCCTGTTTCATTTATAATATCTCTTGCTCTAGAAGAACACTTGGGAGAATTTTCCAGATGTTGAATTAGTTTCTCCATTTTACACAATATTTCCTTTACAGATTGTTTTCATCATTCTGTCATTTTCCTTTGTTATTATCTCAAGACATTTCTTATGTTAGCAATTTCATTGCCAACCATGTTTATTGTGTTTCCTGTTAGGTTTAATTAATTTAATTTGTCTACGATGGCATCATTTTCTTCTCAATTTATTGCCCCTATTTTCCAATCTCCACTTCTGTTTTATTTCACTTTTTTTGTCATCTAGATTTTTGTTGAATTCGTTTTTATTCTTCAAAAGCATAAGACATTAATGAGAAATATACTTCTGTTCTTTGAATTTTTTTCTTAGAATAGTTTCTCCATCCATCCATTTATTTCGTCCAGATTGGTGAACACATCCACATGCCAGGATAGTGGTGTACCCTAACTCCATTGGACAGAAGGTCTTGAACCCAGGATTCTTCTGGACCCGGCCCTATATACCTCTTCAACTGGTTGTTCATTTGCATTTTTATAATATATTTTGTGATAAGTCAGTAAACATAAGTAAAATATTTCCCTGAGTTCTGTGAGCTGTTATAGCAAAGTATCTAAAACCGAGGAAGAGTTTTTGTGAAATTTCCAATATGTATTAAAGTCAGACAGAAGTCTGGGTAATCCAGTGACACACTCTTTGCAACCGTGGAAGTGGGGAGCAGTCTTGTAACCATAAGTTCATTGCCAATGCACAGTGATTAAATATCCTGAGACCCCAGGGGTTGCCACACAGAAAGAGTTTAATCATCATAGAGTAGCTGAATGAGGAGACAAGACGAAACCTCAAATATTCCTCCCTGAGACATCTGCTGATGGGTTTTTTAAGGGGTCTGGAAAGATGATGGGCTAAAGTGTGGGGATCACTGATTGATTGAAAAGTCGAGGGTGAAGATATGGGACACAGAGATGAAGAAACTGCATTCCTGTGCAGAACTGGTTCCTTGGTGGGGGTTCTTCAGACCACTTGATGGCAGCTGTTCTGCTGGGATTCAAGATCTAAAAGATGCTTTAAGCAATTTCTGGGTTAAAAAATTTAGTTTTGGTCCAGGTGCGGTGGCTCATGCCTCTAATCCCAGCACTTTGGAAGGCCAAGATGGGTGGATCACCTGAGGCCAGGAGTTCAAGACCAGCCTGGTCAACATGGTGAAACCCTATATCTACTAAAAATACAAAAATTAGCCAGGCATGGTGGCAGGTACCTGTAGTCCCAGTTACTTGGGAGCCTGAGACAGGAGAATCACTTGAATCAGGAGGCGGAGGTTGCAGTGACCCAAGATTGCACCATTGCTCTCCAGCCTGAGAAACAAGAGTGAAACTCTGTCTTGAAAAAAAAAAAAAAAGGTTTAGTGTTAGAGATTCTATCTATATGAATAATAGGTGAGCATGGAGTCAAAGTGCTATGTGACTCTTGGTTAGTTAGCAGCTGCAGGAAGTGAGTTGAAGCACACCAGCATACCCTGGTCAGGGCCTCACTATAATTCTGCCTAAATCCTAGCTTGTAATTCTCCTTAACCTTGTGAGGGCAGTTTCAGTCTTGTGAGACTTAGCCCTTAATCTATAGAGTCTGTGCTAACGTCAGATAGTGTCAGAATTGAAATGAAATTGTAGGACACCCAGTTTGTTCCACGGGGAGTTGAAGAATGGGTTGTTGGCAGAAAAAAATCACACACATTTCATTTTAGAAGTGTTATGAGTAAAGGAACAGTTTTCTTGCCAAAAGCTTTTGGCATTTGTGATACCAGGCTGTGACTTATTGCTCAATTTTTGTTTTTAAGTTCATTTCATTTGATAAATTTTTGGAGAGGTGGGAATCTCTGATGTGGCCTCAGTCTGACGTAATTACCTACACGTCTTTATCAATTAAATTTTAATTCCTCCACTGTGGCTCACATTTGTCTTTGTCAGCTTCATCACATGTTTAGGGGTACTGGGTTTTACTGGGTAAAAACTATAAAATCCAATTGTTTGTTGATATTTGTTGTTCTAACACCAAACACAGAAATCTGGGACTCTAACATTATTTTATTTAATACTATAGTAAGAAATATTATTAAGAAATAACTCTAAGAGTATCAAAAACTCCAAAAGATGATAAGTAGAGATTGCTCTTTTTTTTTTGCAAATAGGTAGAAGATATGCAATTGTAAAATCTAGCTCAAGTTCAAATAGCAATGAAGTCTGCTTTTCAACTCCTGTCAGCAACTAGTCTGTGTTCCTTAGACAAAAAATAAACAATAGCTTCACTTGCTTCCTGAACGTGCAAATTGGTGAAGAACGATGTAGTCAGGCATCGCAAAGGCCCTCTGCTCACCCAGGCTGGACATTCCCAGTATTCGGTAACTGCGTCCCATCAATGACCAAACACTAGTATACACAGAGGTGTGGAGATTTCTTTTTCTTCTTCTCTAGGCTAAGACATCTCCTTCTTTCATTGTGGAATTATAGTAGTTTAGAAACTGCCAACTTTGTATCTCTTAAAAAATCCATCACATACTTTCAGTCGTAAAAGAAATAACCCAACTGATTCCTGCTTAAGTGTATTTTAAGAGCAGACTGAACATATCCAAAAAATAAGCTCCAAATGCTCAGTGTTATTACATGGAGATGAAGGAAGACAAAGGGGACTGTCAGAGGCCCTCTGAACTAGGAGGAAGATAGAGAAATCTCTTCCCTTATTCATTCTAAGCCAAGAAAACCCAAAATAGAATTAAACCTCTAGGCCTCTTTTGCTATAGCATCTCCTCAAAATCATGACCCCCAAACCAACTACTATGGTATGAAATACTACGAAAGAAAAAATTTAATCATATGGATTGTTTCATTAATGATAATTTAGATAATCTTGGACGAATATCCCTCCACAGAAGAGTGAGCACTTACAAATAATATACTTTATGGAATTTCCATCCTAATCCCCAGGACCTGTGACTGTGTTAGCTACTATGGCAAAAGATTAAATTAAGGATCTTGAGGCGAGAAGATTATCCTGAATTATCATGATGGGTCCAATATAATCACAAGAAAAGCTCTAAGGAGGGAAGTAGGAGAGCCAGTAAAAGATGTGATGACAGAAGCAGAGGTCAGAGAGAGAGTTAAGATGCTACATTGCTGGCTTTAAAAACAGAGGAAGAAGCCATGAGTCAGTGCCTACAGATGGCCCCAAGAAATGGAAAATAAAGAAGAAATGAATTCTTTCCTAGGACCTCTAGAAAGAATACATCCCTTCTGACCCATTTTAGAATTCTGACCTCCTATAACGTGAGATAATAAATTTGTGTTATTTTAAGCCATTATGTCTGTGGTAATTTGTTACATATGACAGTAATAGGAAACGAATACAAATGCAAACATTCATGGTTAACTAATTGGCATGCTGATTTCAGAGTAATAAACATGGCTACTGCAGGAACTGTGAAGTAAATAGTATATCTGATACCATACAATAAAATCCAGGTGCTCAGAAGTCCCTGGAAGGAAATCCTCACCTGTTATTAACTACAAAAGAAGAAACAAAGACTCATTTTTTTTACCATTATTTTTCAGGAGCTGGTAGAAGACAATTTTGAGGGACACAGGAATTCTTAATAACCATTTCCTGCTGGCTGTATTGAATGAACATGCTTCATCTTAAACCACTGCTGTTTCCATTTCTGCATGAGCAAATACCCACTGAGCTTTTAAAGCTTTTGACTAAAGTATGGCCCCAACAGGACACTTCTGTTTAGGCTTGTGTTTGTTCCCTCTCCAAGGAAAAGACTTTTTTCAAGTACAGAGTTATATTCCATAAGCTAGAGAAAACATGATATTATTATGCCATAGAGAAATGAAGCCTCTTTGTTTACTGAAGAGATCTCTAATGGTCTTTTTGAAGAATCCTAGAAAATTTCATTGCATTTATTTTCCTTCCTTCCCTTAAAGAAAAGCAGCAATATTCACAGTCACTGCTTAGGTGCCGATGATTCTGATGTCAGCTTCTTTCTCCAGTTAAGGCTTCATGGCCCTGTCCTTCCAGCTGGTCCATATCATTGCTCTCATTCTGCCACTTCCATCACCTGATGCATTCAATGGCTCCTCTTCCCTTCTACATCACACTCCTCTGCTTGGCTCAGAAGATCCTTCATAAATGATTCCTTTTTGGCAACCTCATCTCCTATGACAGAGAATTCCCTACTGAAGGAATTGTGGTTCAGCCAATAGGCAAATCAGATTGCATTTTCTCATAGAACAAATACTCTACAAGGTTCTGAGATGCCAGAACCAGCCTTCAAAATGCCAACTGACCTATAATGTATTTTCACTGTTTTCACACATAATCCCTGCCCCTGCCCTCACCATGAGTAAATGTCAGCAAGAGTACTCACTTGGGTTGCTAAATGAATTTTTTACTCACTAGGATTACTTCTTGGGGACAGGGATAAAATTCAAAGCAACACTGTGATTCAATTCGGAATGTTCTAACTAAAAAGGAAATTGCAAATACATCCCACCGCCTCATTAACACTGTTTAGGTGGCCACAATGCTCCTCGTAACTGTAAACTATAGGTAAGCTTCCACAGGAATTCAGCTGGGATTAGACAAGGGCCTCTTTTGGGCAAGGGTAACTTGTTATCACACAAAAACATGCAAATAAAACCACTATTCTATAACTTTATGATTGCATAGAAGAAGGTGTCACTTAATTCTAACAATTTACTGCATGATTAAGAAATAAGGAATTGCTGAACTCCCACCCTCTGTCCGTGAGTCTGTGTGGTTGTTCTTACATAAAATAGTAACAAGTAACTACCGGTCCTTGCCTATGGGACTTGTCTGCATCCCTCAGGCCTCTCTCCTCAGATTCTATCCTTCTTTTCCCTTTGGTTAAAATCTGTTATTCTTCTAGGTCACAGAGCATGTGATTTTGGAATTGCCAGACAGCCCTTTTTTGGTAAGTGTCCAAATATTATGCCTCCTTGAAGGCCTATCTCAGTCTTCCCGAAGGCATTCCCTCTCTTATCTAGCTGTGGTAGACAATTACTATCATGTAAACCCAACACACTCCCTTTGTTATGGGAAAAGCACTCTCCTCCTTTTGGGGAACTTCTTTTCCAACTTTCTGCCTTCTGTCAGTACTATCAATGGGATCTAGTAGGTTCCCTCTCCATGAACACAGTGCATGACACCTGATTGGGCTGGAAACCTGGAGCCTTCCCACCCACTTCTTAGCATATCGATCACACGACAGAACAATTTTTCCTGTGCTAGCTAGGTCCAGTGTCACTTACAAACAATAGTTCTGATGTCCTTCAACCCCTCTTCACAAAATTCCTGGATTTCTAATTACCTACGCCATCAGTTAGCACATGTCTCTGCCCTATCTTCTTGTAGAGAAATGAGTCCTTTTGCATAGGCCTTTTTCTGTAATTAAATAGTGTCACTTGAGAGCAAGCAGTCCGGTTTGAATTTAGCAAAATGCTTATCATCATGAGAAAAATCTCAGGAAATACTTGGTTACTAATTAATGGAAGAACTTCCTGCATAGATGAATTACACGTTTATCATACATTATCAGATATTGTCAGCTCATTTGAGGACATGTAAAAATAACACAAGAGTCAGTAAATTAAAGTCTTGTCTCTTTCTCTGTCTTTGTGGCATTGTTTAAATTACCTTTCTGGCCTCCAGTTTTTTTAAATTTAATGTTCTAGGTAGGAAATAATAATATATTGTTCATGATACTTTGGGTTGCAAGACACAGAAGTCCAATTTAGTTTAGATTAAGCAGAAAATTACTTTTTAGTTTTATTTAATTTAAAAAATAGAGCAGAACAGACTTTCAGGTAGAGTTGGATATGGGTAAGCAAATGACTTCAATCTCCCCATCTCCTGGCTTTAATTTTCCCCTGTGCTGCCTTTTTTTTAGGTAGGGGACCCCTAACTATCAACAAACATAGCCACCAAAAGCTCCAGGCTTTCATTCAATAAGTGTCCTTCTCTTCCAATAGTTCTGATATAAGTCTCATTAGATCAAGTGAGAGTGTGTGGAGCAAGCTGATCCAACCACTGTGGGTTGGTTAGGGAAAAGTGCATTTCTTTAATTGACTAAGCCTGAGTCACATTCTATCATTCCACCAGTGAATGGGCCCCCTCTGTTTGGACCACATACACTGTGAATAACATCCCGTGGTAGGCTGATCTCCAGAATGCTCATATCTGCAGCCCAGAAATCCATGAATGGTATGTAAGGCAAAAGTGATTAAGAATTTTGAGAAATGGAGATTATATTACTATATTTTATTACTTGAGTGAATCCAACATATACCCAAGAGTTCTCCTAAGAGGAAGGAAGAGGATCAGAGAGAAGAAGGCAACATAATTGTAGACACAGAGATCAGTGTGATGCACTTTGTAGAAGAGAAAAAGAAATTTCCTTTACTTTCTTATGTTCTGTATTTGGGGACCTGAGAATTAAACTGACAAAAGACAGATTAACAGGAAAAGAGGTATGGGGGCTTTAAAATATACTATATACTTTTAATTTTAAAATACTTTAAATTTGGAATTAAAAGTATTTTATAATTCTAAAATTAAAATGTAGTTTTAATTAATTTAAAATTTAAACTTTAAAGTTTGAAATACTTTTAATTTTAAAATTAAAAAATACTTTTAAAAATATTTGAATAAAAAATGCTTTTAATGTTATATGCACAGGGGCTTCACAGAAAAGAAGTGAAAAACCCAAAGATGCAATTAGCCTCAGGGGCTTATATACCATTTTAACAAAGGGTGATGATTATGGAGAAGTGATTAGTCAAAGAACAGGATTTGGGACTTCCAGGTCTTGTTAGTTCCAGTTTACTGTGTGAATAACTGAAGGGCAACAAAATGAAGATACTTAGATAGTGGCACATAGGCAATTAGAGTTAGGACAGGACAAGGATGGCAAAGTGCCTGTTCATTTCTTTCTCTGAAATGACACTGTTCCTACCACTGTGATATGTTTACCTCCAGAACCTTTGTGAAACATTTCACTTCTCACCCAGATGTATGGAATTCTAAAATGTCAAAGGTTTCCCCATGTTAGTTGCTTCTGGGAGCCAGAATCCAGCCAATTTTCAGAGATTTCTACCTGCTTGGAGAACTGGCATAAGTCAGCATATATAGATATATATATATATTCTTCTGTTGATTTGAATTTGAAAAATTCTTACAAGTCTCTATGATAAACAATAGGTTTATTTCAAAATTTTAAACACTAAGAAATCATTGCTAGTGCAAGACCAAAAGCCATGAGGTTTTCCCAGGCCACTCCTTATCGAATCCATCTTAGTCTTACTTGTTATAATGGGCATACAAATGCACAATGACATTAATAGCACCATTGAAAGTAATCTCTGCCACTAAGCACACGTCTGCCTTCTTAACCTTGCCGTTAACAACAGACATCAATATCACTGTCAGTAATAGTGCTTTCTCACACAAAGAACCACCACCAGGAGCATTTATCTCTGTCATCTGTTACTTATACATTTCAATTCTTCTATTAGTGTCTTTTGTCAGACTAATTATAAAGATCTTTTTCCATATTTGCTCCAGATCTAGAATTGATCTCTGAATCTACAGGTAATTCTGTCTTCCTAATTGTAACCTTCCCTTCTGGAGACACTGGCCAGATGACTCCTAAGTCTAGCAGGGAGTGACCATTGCTAGCATGAGGGGACTGGAACTCTGTCCAAGTTTGTCCTGGCTCAGTATTTTGGTGACAGTCACATGTCCACAAAACTAGGGGGACTCAGAGTAAGATACTAGCTTTTCTCCAAAGCAGTGTCTCTTGTCCCTGGTGGAATACCGTAATCACTTTGGAGTCTAAAAACAAGCCAACAAACAACAATAACAATAATAACAACAGAATCTGCCTAGGTGACACCCACATCAGTTAAGCCAGAGTCTTGGAGGCTGAGCTGAAGAATGAAAATTACTATTGTAGAGTTTTGATTGCTCACAATGCACAGGACTTGCATTTTCTAATGCCATGTTATCTATTAAGACTAACAGGTGGATGAAATCTACAAATTTCTAGCAACGGACTTCCACCAGGGATGAATATGTCCCAGACATTTGGGAATGTCTGAAGACATTTTTTGGTTATCACAACAGGGAAAAGGGATGTTACAGGGATGTAGTGGGTAGAAGGCAAAGATGCTAACCACTGAATGCTGTACATGTCAGCTTCTAGCAACAAAGAATTTTCTAGCCCACATTGCCAATTGTCCTGAGGTTGAGAAACCTTGCCTAAAGGAAGGTGACTTTCTCCCTTTGTCAGTAATCTATCTGTAAGATCTACTGAACTGAATTGCAAATCTCCCAAAAGGTAAAAGGAGGTTCAGTACAGTTTTCTATAACACGATTAGTAAGGAACTAGCTGATTTTTAAAAATCTTCTTTATATTCTCTTTTACTCCACAAAAAGATGTTCTTAGTGAAGGTGTGGATATAGTCATTCCAGGTCTGCTGCAAATTTACATTTCTCAGCGGTGTCAGTGTTATCCTTCTTGACAACCTTCCCCCAAATAAATACTTAATTTAAAAAAAAAAACAACGGAAAGGGAAATAAGCCAAATGAACAAGATACTCATTCACATATATAAGTCACGTAATTTTACATTTGATCTCAGATAAAAAGCCAAGAAGTGATAGTCACATGATCTTAGTGTAAAAAAAATCCCTTATCCAACTGTTGTTCACAGAGGCTGATGTTGACAGAAGTTTTACAGATAATGGCAGTGTTAGAACTGATATCCTCAGCTCTTGATTATCCATCCATTGCCTATTCCACTGGTTAGCATACTTTTCGAATGTGAATATTATGGGTAAAGACCTCATTTAGTCATGACAAATTCAGCTGTTTGAAAACTAACAACTTTTTGGAGATTTTGCCCAAATAGGGTTAAGAATATCATCTGTTTTTTCAAGCAGCAGTGATACCTCAATTATACATGCATTGGACTCTGATAGCCTGGTGGAGCAGGTGATATTTTTTAAAGATGACTGCTGCAAATATTCTCAACTATATTATGTTCTTTTGAAAATGTGGCTGTGAAGCTACATACACAGCATGGTGAGGTCTATTTCCCCTGTCTTTCAACCTGGGCAGACCCTGTCAATTTCCTTGCCCAATACAGTACTGCATAAGTGATGTGTATGATTTTCAAGGTTACCTTAAGAAACTGCCATGCATTTGTGCCTTTTTATATTACTCTTGGGTGTTCCCTGTTGGAACCCAGCCACGCTGCTAGGAGAAGCCAAGCTACTTATAGCTGTCCAAGCCAAAAGCCCCAGCTGCTGTCACAATAGACAGCCAACATCAGTTGTCAGACATGTGAGAGAGTCAATCTTCAGATGATTCCAGACCCCAGGCATCAAGTCACCTCCTGCATTCAGGCTGTTCCAGCTAATGACATGTAGAACACAAGATACACATTCTCTGCTGAGTCCTTCCAGAATTGCAGATTCATGAGCAAAATAAATGATTGTTGGTGTTTTAAACTACTAAGCTTCAGGAGCTTCGTTACCTTATAGATCACTGAAACACATGGCATTATTAGGCTTTGGAATCCTACAACTAACCTAACTTCTTGTGATCACACTTGGTTCACAATATATTTTTAATGATTATTCATGCAATAATTAGTTGAATCTGTAGTATGCTCACAAAGAAGTTCTCAAATTGGTTTGCCAAATATTATAAACCCTGTAATGATTGTCAATTAATCAATTAGCATTCTGCCACATGCATCAGCTTTTGTTAGTATGTTAAAAGTGGAGTCCCCTCCTCAGAGATAGATCTACCATCTGTTACTGAGCATACTGGACTTCTAAGCCTAAAAGACCCAGAAACTGAAGTGTGGTAAATTCATCACCATAGGTTGGGTGCAGTGGCTCACACCTATAATTCCAGGACTTTGAGAGACCGAAGCAGGCAGATTACTTGAGGTCAGGAGTTTGGGACCAGCTTGGCCAGCATGGTGAAACCCTGTCTCTACTAAAAATTAAAAATATATAAAAAATAGCCAGGCATGGTGGTATGTGCCTGTAATCCTAGCTACTTGGGAGGCTGAGGCAGGAGAATCGCATGAACCCAGGAGGCAGAGGTTGTAGTGAGGCAAGATTATGCCACTGTAATCCAAGCTGGGCAGTAGAGTGAGACCTCATCTCAAAAGAAAAAAGAAAAAAAAGAATGAAAGAAAGAAAGAAAAAAGAAAAAATTTTTCACCATAGAGGATCCCATCCTATCAGTACTTGGTAGCCAAATGAATTATCTTTTCTCTAATACATGAACTTCATGGAAAAACTTAAATCTCAACTTCAACAATATCCTTTTCTTCACATCTGAGAATTTTCTATTTAACGGATCAGTCAGTACAGATGAAGTAAAAAACTAAGGAATGTTGACATGCTCTTAAAGACCATCCTTGGATGTAGAGTTACAAACACTATTTTCCAGACCCTAGTTATATCTGTAAATCAGCCAAATCGCTTCATAATCAGGCATATGTTTTTGTGAGAAGAAGAACCATTTTTTTATGCTGGCTGTCCTCTGTGAAAGGAAAATATGTGTCATATCAGCTCACCAAGGAACTCTAGGCCAAGTGTTTTCTATTTAGGAAGTCTTAGATGTGGTCTACAATGAGTTAATTACTCTTGGGAGCAGAATGCTATCTTGTAGATGAAAGCAATATTTGAGATTTATTTGTGCTAGTGAAATAGCTCACAATAATGTGAGATAATTTCTTCTAAGTCTTTGGTCTCTTAGAGTTGAAAAATAATCCCTTTTCTGGGGAGCCAGGGATATAAATTGGGGATGGTTTTCTTCAGAAATAAAGTTTTTTAAAGTAAGAACTATTCCGAAGTATAAAACCAGGCTGAAGATTGAAAGGGAGGGGAAAAGAAGGTGAGAAGATTAGTCTAACTAGGGCTAAAAACTTAATTTGAATTAATATAGCTTGATATTGGTGCAAGGATTAAAAAAAAATAGGTCAAAGAAGCAGAGAGCCCCCAAATCAACTAAAGCATTTAAGTAAACTTAATATATGACAGGACTCACACTGGGAATCATTGGGAAACAAGTAAAATGTTAATTAAATATATTGAAACAATAGGTTATCCAAAATAAAGAAATAAATTGGGTTCATATATCATTTGATTAATTAATACTAAAAAATTAATTCCAAATGGGTTAACTACTTAAAAGTAATAGGCAAACTTTAAACCTATAGACAAAAATATAGGTTAAAAAGTTTATGTCTCAAGGCACAGATATATTTCTTAAAATCATGCAGAAAGCATAAAGTTTAAAGGAATAGATTGATAAATTCAGCTACCCTAAAATTAAGACACCTTAAGCAAAACAAAAGTCACAAGATGGAAGAACGTATTTGCAAGAAAAATGATTGACAAAGCTTGGTTATTAAAAAATATATAAAGAAGCCCTAAAATCAATAAGAAAAAAAAATACAAAATGGGAAAAAGAAACAAATATTTCAAAGGAAAGGTAACAATACCAATAAAAATAAGTAAGTGCACAACTTTATTTGTAACTAGAAAATGCAAAATTAAAGTGAAAACTATGCTCCAAATTATACCACTAACTTGGCAAAGAGTGAAGTCTGATTTCAACAAGTATTGACAAAACAGGGAGTCGATGAGCAATATTGTACATTGATGTTGGGAATATAAATAAGGAAACCACTTTGGAAACAAGTTAGCATACTGTAGTAAATTTGAACATATGCAGAGTCTATAAAACCAGTAATCCCCCCCAGAGATATTCTTGCCACACTTTACAAGGAGACGTAAAAATATGCATAAATGCTTTGCTTATAATACAAACCATGGTACCAACCTAAATCTCTATAGACTTTAGTATGAGTAAATATATTGTAGTTTATTCCATAATGGAATATTATAAAGCAGTGGAAATGAAGGCACTGTAGTTATACATATTAGTATGAATGTGTAGCAATGTATATCAGTGCATAGTGCTACATTAAAAAGTCATAGGAAAATAGTCACTGTGATTTAATACTTCAAAAAATGTATTATGAAACATGTAAGTATAAAAAAATCTCAATTAAAATGAGATATTGTTTACAGGAACTTATATAAATAGAAGACTATGAAGAAAAACAAAAATGATTAAGATATTCCTGATACTAATTATCTCCAGAAAGAGGTAGGAGGAAACAGTCAGGTACTGATACCCAGAGAACTTTAAGACTGTTTTGTTAAGCTAGGTGACTGATTCACAGTGTTTATTTTTATCAACAATTTAAAATTTATACAAATGTGCTGTATACACTCTTATCTAAATGATATATTTCAAAATAAAAAAAGAAAATAGATATCATGCTATCTGATGACAGGTTTCACATCTAAACTTTCTGATATCATTGTAAGCTAGGAAACCGAACCAGGCTGATTAACTTTCATTTCCGACTGGCATTCATAATTAACTGTCCTGTGTTAACACAAGATGAGCTTGGTTCCTGTTACCCAAGCTATAAATAGACAAGCAAAGGTTACTGTGAGAGGAACACAATGCCTAAGAGTGGGAATATTTATTTTAGATGATGTTTTCTTGGCTTTTGTCTTTTCAGCATAACCCTGTCCTAAATATCCCCCAGAGGATAAGGCCCCCATCAAAGTTTTTCCCACGCTTGTCAACCACGACCTTTTACTCCAGAGGGCCTGATGAACCAACCTCCTGGATTCTCAAGGCTGGCCTTTAGCGTATCCCTGTTCTTATTATTACTACCCTTAACTTATTTTCCTTTATTAGACATAAGCAAAATTGAAAGATGGCTTTACAAATGTTTTTAATTGATAAAGATTTTCCGAAGCTAAATCCATAATCTTACTTTAAATATATGTAGAGTTCAACAATTACACCAAATCTTTGCTCTTAGGAACCCCATTTGATGATGCTCCAGACATTCATAGTGTTTCACAGGGCAGCTGCTTACCACAATGGAAGCACTGGAGATCTAAAGACACCCACAATCAATGAAATTCCACTTTAAGTGAGACAGTAGTGTATTCTGCTTGAGGAATTCTAAAAGTAAATTGCTTAGCGTTTTAATAAACAGCTTTTTCAGTTGTCTTTTTTTTCACTCTTCTTAGGTTCCAGTTATTAAATCTGAGACCATAAATTTAGGTGTACAAAAAATATAAATTTATCTGTGACATTAATATTCTACAGCTGAAATTAATTTCTAGTTGAGCTTACATTTCACCTAGTGGCAGAAGCTTAAGTTCAGCCAATTTAGTGTATTTACAGTTAAAATATTTTGTTCCACTCCCCTACACACATCTTTTTAACTTAGATTTGTCTCTACTTTTCATAGGGTATAAGCGTGCACAGAACTGACATTTGTGTGCAACTCTGGTCTATAGTTCATCTATGCTGACACCTACTGAGATGCGTGTTTTCCACGTGGTATCCAGCTATCAGCCGATGCAGCTCACTCTGTATTTCCTTTGTACTATCCATGACATGGCTTCAGGATTTGTGCCATGGAAAAAACGTTACTTTTTTCTCTTTTCTCTTCTGAAGCTGTCTCAAGCCTACCTGAGATATACCAAGAACATATGTCTTATCTTCCACTTTCATGCTCTATGGGGATATAAGAGGATCGCTGGGATACTGGTGTTTTCTGGTCTCTCCATTGCTATTAAGTCCCTCTATTCCCTGGAAGTATTATTCTTTCCTGGGAAAAATCTGAGAAGTATATTGTTAGGGGTCATGGATTCTTGAGATTTGGAATTATTCTTCTCTGCTGATAAAATCTTTATTATCCTGTGCACTTGTCATGCAAAGCTCATTCATCCCTTATCATAAATTCTAAGAAAAACGTATTGGTTCAAATGCCAAAGCTCATGCATATAGGTTTATGGTATACACCCTCCCTAGTTTGTCAGCTATGCTAGGATACATCCAATTCCAGTGCAGAATTCCTCAAAATATCACCAGGAAATCTGTCAATAAAGCAAAATTAAGTTGTTTTGTTTTTTACAGTTGGAGAGAACATCACCTTGATAGAGTATCAGAAATAGCTCAGAAAGGGAAATCAGAAGTAGAGTATTTACAGCTCTTTGGGGTTTTGGGCTTAAGCAATCTAAGGTTGCTCTTTCAAAGTGAGTAACTGACTAAACTGGACAAAATTCATGCTATAATGGTTGTCAGTGAAGCATGTATCTTGAAGTATGGCTGGATAGATACTTTTTGTTTGCTAAGCAAGCATTTGCCTGGGTGAGAAGACTATTGTCTTTGATAAATTGAGTTTTAGAAATTTCTTCAAGCAAACAGTGAAGTTATTTGTATTATCTTTCTTGGGCAAAGTTTTTCTGGAAGAAATCACTAAGTCATGTTGACATAGGTGATCAAAAGTCTTATGTGACTTATATTGACATAGAAGTTCTTCAGTTTAACTTGTTTACACCCAAACTTGTATTCACACTAAATTAAAAAAAAAAATTCTTTGCAAACTGTATTCTCAAAATGCCTCAGAAATTCCAGAAAATATATTTTATGAAACAAGGCATCATAAAATGGTTTTCAAAAAAGGTGATATCTTAAAGTGAGTCTTGAAAAGTGAATAGGGTATAGACAAATGGAAGAGGAAGAAGAAGAGATAGAAAAGAGTAAGAAAGCAACTAGGAGAAAGAATATGAGTTGAAGCCTCAGTGATGGCATTTGTGAAGAACAATGAAGAGAATATTTTGACTGAGGAAACCATCTAACTTTGAGAGAATAAGACTTTTAAAAAAATGTTTGCTGATTACACCAAAGTCAGATTACAATGGCCCCTACATGCATAATTAAGGGATCACTCTATCTCTATTTACATTTATAATTAGGGCTTCCCAAGGACCTTTGCATTTTTTGACTCTTATGACTTGTATGGTTTCAAACATACCCCAGATCACATTGTTTTGGGGGTGGTGGGGGTCAGGGGATTTGATTTCAGTGATACAACTAAGTAAACAATTCAGTAAGCAGTAGATGATATTATTGTTATTATATTTCGTTAACCATTAAGAAAAGACGTTAGCGGCATTGTAATCAGGCATGCAGGAAGGGTTGAATCCTCTGGACGTGAAAAACTAGTGAACCAAGAATTACCATTTGATTAATAGCGGCACACATGCACTTGATAAATCTACTCAAGGCTCTAGGTTTAAAGGTACATTTGGAACAGGAAGCTTAGGTAGGCCCACGCTTTGAAAAGAAAAATAATGGATGAGAAGTAAGAAAAATTAAGTTTATTTACCCACTTATGTACATACTATCAGAGAAGAGAATTCGAGTTGGCAAGATTCCTAAGGGAAATCCCCACTGGTATTTTTATCTTTTCCTCCCTGAAGAGAAAGAAATCAGGTAAAAGCAGCATGGAGCCTGTGTTTCTGGGTTTTGTTGATGTTGTTTGTTTTTGTTTGTTTAGAACGCAGTGACTCTGCCTACTGGCAACTGTCACCTAATTCATGTCCTTCAACTCTGACCAGCCAGATTAACTACTCCCATACTTTGGGATAGAGCAGCTAAGAAAGAGGTAGACAGAGGTATGATAAGAAGACAGGGTACTGGTAAGTTTCCTGTCCGCTACATTCTTCTGTTCTGGCCCCCTGTACAAATTCACCTGGAGTGAGGACGTGAGTTTAGGATTGATTGATGATACTTTTCAAGAGACCTAGAAATTTCTCATTCTGCTGTGTGTATCACTTTCCTCTCCATGGAATTCTCAAAGGTGCTATATCCACAATGAATAAGACAAGAAAGGGGACCAAGCTTGCTTTATTAATAGCTGTACAGAATCTAATACTCACAGTGGAAAACTCCACGTTAAAAGCTGAGCTGGCAGATTAGGATGAAGGTCTTTTTCTGAATCTACATTGTGAGATTCTGTACTATATGGATGGTCATACAGAAGAAGGAAATATGGGAAGAACATGACCGTGCCTACACTGTGTATCTGACTTAAAATTCCCTGAATAGCTATAAGCACTAGATGGGCAGAAAGGAGGGTCTGAACTTGATTTTCAGGGCCTATTAAAATATATTTTTCCTCATCACTAGAAACCATGGCCCATTAATATTCCAGGCTCTGAACATTTATGTTAGCAATACTTCTTCCATTGCCAGGGAGCAGAAAAGAAGTGAACAGTGGAGCCAGAGAACGGGTTGCAATTCCTTTCTCTCTGCTAGACTTTCAGGCATTTGCTTTAGAAAGGCAGAAGGAGATCTATGAGGGAGAGAGTGTTGAGAGGCATGCTTCTGAGATCACCATACATACATCCTTTTTCCCTGTCGACTCTTTATCTAGTCAGCTCTAGGCTACTGACTTCATTACACCAGTTGGCCAACCAGTTAAAGCCAGGGTGGAGGGACATTACTAGTAACAGAATTTAATCTCTGTAGGAGCAGACTATACTTGTGATTTGCAGGGTATGACATAGTGCTTTATAAATATTTGTTGAACTGAATGCATGACTGCTAGTGTGCAGGTATTGCCCATTCTTTCAGAACTGTGGAATCAGGGATCACATGTACCTGCCCTCATCTGCACATACATACGATCTGGGTTATTTCCTTGCAGGGTGGAAAGTGTGGTAGACTTTCTAGCAATTCTCCCTCTCTCATGCACTTCCACTCAGATGCCATGAACGCTAAAATCTCACCTTCCCAGGCTACCTTGCCATTTGGGGTACCCACGTGGCTCACTTATGGCCAATGAGGACTAACTAGAGGTCTGCTGTCATGTCTCTGGAAAGTTTTTTGCTCTACTAATAAAAAGTGAAGGCGTAAATGATGCTATCCTGATCTCTTCTTTCTGCCTCAAAATGGACATTTGTCTAATATTTGGGCAGCCATCTAATGCCCAAATCTGAAAGTGAGGTTCACAGAGTCATAAATATCAGCCCTGGTACCTTCTAGCCACTGAACCAATATCCACAATTGCCTATATCTAACGTTTTTGCCACATGAGAAAAGTAATCCCTTACTAGTTACAACTAATAGAAGTTTTCTATTACATGTAGCCATTAACATTTTTTTTTTTTTTTTTAGATGGAGTCTCGCTCTGTCGCCCAGACAGGAGTGTGGTGGCGCAATCTCGGCTCACTGCACGCCCCCGTCTCCTGGGTTCCAGTGATTCTCCTGCCTCAGCCTCCCAAATAGCTGGGATTATAGGCACCCACCACCACACCCGGCTAATTTTTCTATTTTTAGTTGAGACAGGATTTTACCATATTGGCCAGGCTGATCTCGATCTCCTGTTCTCGTGATCTGCTCCTGTCGGTCTCCCAAAGTGCTGGGATTACAGGTGTGAGCCACCAGCAAGTGCCTATATCTAACCTTGTTGCTACATGAGAAAAAAACAAAGAAACAAAAAACGCTTACTAGTTTAAGCTAATGGAAGTTTTCTATTACGTATAGCCATTAACATACTTGACTGTTGCACAACTTATCTGGGAAGAAAATGGCAAAAAATTCATAAAACTCAATCACCCAAATGGATCACATCTGAGTTGAAATAGGATCATCATTTTCCTTTTTGCAATGTAAACATTTTCAATCTGCATCTGTGTCATACTTTCCCCAGGTGCACAGAGGGAAGATGGAAAGCGTGGCTTCTCTGGGTTTTTACTTTTGAGTTAGGAACAAATATAGAAAAATGATTCTCCATAGAGAAGAAAGAAACCGGATTCAAGTTTCAAGTGTCTGACTTTATTCTGTACCCAGGACCCTCATCCTTGAAGCTGAACTTCCAACTCAGGTTTCACAGGCCCAGATGTCTGGTTTTTGAAAAGGTGCTTTGTATTCCAATAATGTGGCTGTGCACTGCATTTCTTTTATGTGTTTAAACTGTTATAAATTTCTTCGTTAAGAGCACAACAGATATACCAAAAAGGAAATAGGTAGGCTGGGCGCGGTGACTCACACCTGTAATCCCAGCACTTTGGGAAGCCAAGGGGGTGGATTACTTGAGGTCAGGAGTTTGAGACCAGCCTGACCAACATAGCAAAACCCCGTCTCTACTAAAAATACGAAAATTAGCCAAGTGTGGGACTACATCTGTAGTCCCAGCTACTCAGGAGGCTGAGGCAGGAGAACTGCCTGAACCCAGGAGGCGGAGGTTGCAGTGAGCCGAGATCACACCACTGCTCTCCAGCCTGGACGATAGAGAGATACTCTGTTTCAAAAATAAACAAACCAAAAAACAAGAAATAGGTTAATGAAATAATGCATCTTAAGGAGTTATGGTTTACACTAAGACAGCTGGCTTTAGCATTTTAACACACCATATTCTTCTAGATTATTGTGCTTCCAGGCAATGGCTATAGATTTCGGTCAGCTCACTCCCCAAAAGCTTTCAGACAAGTTTGAAATTGGATTCTGGTGCCACCATTTACAGTGATATGAGTCACTTGCAGCTAGTATGCCGGTTACTTATTAAGTCTGTGACTTCAGGCAAATAATTAAACCTATCTTAATCTCAGTTTTCACAGCTGCAAAAGGAATGACGAAAACCAATCATTAAACTTGTGGTCAGAAGTAAAGAAATATACTCGATATATAGTATTAGGTGTTATTATTATTACCTGGAACTTGACAAATAGCCGCTCTTTCTGGATTATGGTTTGGCGGAACGTCCCAGAGAATCACTGTTTCTGGGATGAGACAGCGGAAGGATGATGATAAACTAAACCACTACCCCGGATCTTCAGTCTATTCTCCTCCACATTCCTAGGAAGCTGCTTAGGCCATTTCAACCAACAGTGATTTAGAAAACAGTTAATCTGAGTGATGATGAATTTGTTGCCCTATCTCCAGGATCCCAGAGGTTGGCGAGGCTGAAAGTCAGAGGTGAGGGGCAGGTCAGAATCAGTCCCTTTTGGAAGTCAAAGCTACAGATCAGTTGGAGTAATGGGGGGTTTCCCTGAAGAGGCCCTATTCTTGATGCCAGAGGGAGGAAAAGCAGATGTTTCCTCACCCTCCGCCTTCACTGCCTGATCCTCTGCTCCTCTGTAGATTAAAGGCTTAAACAGCTGCAATCTGTGTTAGTTTATTGATCGGAATAAAGGAATTCTAGATAATTCGTTATTTGGTACAACTTGTCAAGGAGGTATAGAATATGTCACAAAAGTGTGCCTGCCAGATTGCTTCACTGAGTTAGAAACCAGGCTGATTTTCTGTAACTGACAATCATAGAGTAAGAGTTTCCAACATTTGTAACCTATCCTAGTGAATATGAAAGGCAAATCAGGTAAATCGCAAAGACAGATTTACTTATTTGTTTGCAGAGCAGAGAAACTGAGATGGTGATTTGCCTGAGTTTGGGAACTTACCCTCAATGAGCTCAGGTTCTCCTGAGACAAGGTGGGCTCAGGAGAAATCTCAGTTACCGTTTGAGATCTGCTGTGAAATAGCCATGGTTTCTTTGGGATCATACCACATTCCTGGATCTTCTGCTACTCCTCCTGTGTGTTTTCAGTTGTGAACAAGGGCACTACCAGATCTAATGCTATGATTCTTTGATTAAAAATGGAAGCACTGCAAATTTGGCTGATGAATGGTGATATGTAAATAGATACAGCACCTTTCCTTGTCTTCCTCATGACGCGTATAGCATCATGCTATATGTTTCTGGACTGGAATATGCCTTTTAGTGTACCTAAAATTGCCCCTTGCAATATACACAAGCAACTGTTAAGTGTCAAGATTTTCTGGTAACAAATTTCTACCACCGTCAGATTCATTTGCAAGCAGATAATAGATTATTTAATCGATTATTAATTCCTGGGTTTATACTTAGTAGAGGATAGGGTATTTCACTAGGTCCTGTTATTTTGGTTGAAGAAATACAGAGGTGTGTGTATTCTACTACTGTAAAAAAAGCAGACGTCAACGGACTGTGGAGTGAAATTCACACAGGCCTGCAGCGCCACCTGTTGGCCATTTTGTTAATATACTAATAAGCAGAGTCTTAAGCTTTCAGAAAAGAAATTTAAAAAAAACAACAACAAAAAAAACATAAAAAAGGCAGGGTATGTAAAGGCCAAGTTTAAGTAAATTCACTTTTATTTGAAAAGAAAAAAATATTTCCCTAGAAAATGTTTGGGGCTATTTAATTCTGAATGTCTATGAAGCGACAACTGATTTTCATTTACTTTTAAATGAAGCACTAGAGGAAAAAGGAAAGGCAGAATAGTAAAATTTCAAAAGTAGGCAAGTTTTTAAATGATGATATAACATCATCACTGTGCAGATGAAAAACAAAAACCAGAATGGAATGTATTCCATAACAGGAAGCTGTGTATCTCAGAGCTACAGAGCTTGGTAGTGAGGCTGCCGGAATTAAAACTAACTTCAGATATTCAGTTCACAGTTCTTTCTGAGTAGCTTCCTTTAAAGATGTGCATTTTAAGATATCTTCATGTTCTTCATTTTTACCAGAATTATAATGAGTATCAGGGGCAGTTCTTGCAATATCATTTTTTAAATTCACAGAATTGTGGATGTAATAATTAGTTATTAACCTTCTTTCTATCTGCCTGTTAAAAACTTTCAGCAACCGTTAACATGCTTATGGAATCTAAACTTGCCAAAAACAACTTTTTCCCCTCTTTCCTCATGTTTCTCAGCAATTCATTCCCTTCCTCCCACTAGGAGAGAGGGATTTTTCGTGGTGTGCAGATCAGGGGCTGTGGTTCCATTAAAACATATGTGGTTCCAATTTTTATGCTGTGGGTCCCTGAAAATACAAATTGCTCACTTGAGACAACAAAGAGCTAATGACAGCACCACCAAAAAAGCCTCCAACTTGCTCTCCTATCCTAATCACATCTCCAGGCCTATCTGAAAGGGATGCAAACTCAATTGAGAAATGGGTCATAGCACAGGCAAGCTCTGACACAGGGAAAAAAGTTAGTGAACGCCACCCGCAGTGATAAAAGACCAAAGGAGTCCAGTAGGGTTCAATAGCACCATCTTGGACAGAAGTCAGAAACTTCTACCAGAAACAATATTTAGAATTTGTAAGTTTGCCAAAATCAAAGATACTCACCTTTATTTTTGTATACTTATTTATTTATGTATTTTTATTTTTTAATTTTACTTTAAGTTCTAGAAAATACATACAGAATGTGAAGGTTTGTTACATAGGTATACATGTGCCATGGTAGTTTGCTGCACCCATGTACCCATCATCTAGGTTTTAAGCCTGCATGCATTAGGTGTTTGTCCTAATGCTTTCCCTCCCCTTGTCTCACACCCCTCCTGACAGGCCCTGGTGTGTGATGTTCCCCTCCCTGTGTCCACGTGTTCTCATTTTTCAACACCCACTTATGAGTGAGAACATGCAGTGTTTGGTTTTCTGTTCCTGTGTTAGTTTGCTGAGGATGATGGCTTCCAGCTTCATCCATGTCCCTGCAAAGAACATGAATGGATTCTTTTTTATGGCTGCATAGTATTTCATGGTTTATATGTGCCACATTTCCTTTATCCAGTCTATCATTGATGGGCATTTGGGTTCATTCCAAGTCTTTTTTATTGTGAACAGTGCTGCAGTAAATATATGTGTGCACGTGCCTTTAGAGTAGAATGATTTATAATCCTTTGTGTATACACCCAGGAATGGGATTGCCATGTCAAACGGTATTTATGGTTTTAGATCCTTGAGGAATCACCACATTGTCTTCCACAATGGTCGCACTAATTTACACTCCCACCAACAGTGTAAAAGCATTCGTATTTCTTCACAGGCTTGCCAGCATCTGTTATTTCCTGATGTTTTAATAATAGCCATTCTAACTTGCATGAGATGGTATCTCATTGTGGTTTTGATTTGCATTTTTGTAATGACCAGTGATGATGAGTTTTTTTTCATATGTTTCTTGGCCACAAAAGTATCTTATCTTCTTGGAGAAGTGTCTGTTCATACCCTTCACCTACATTTTGATGTGTTTTTTTCTTTTTTCTTTCCTTTTTTGCAAATTGGTTTAAGTTTCTTGTAGATTCTGAATATAGCCAAGACAATCCTAAGCAAAAAGAATAAAGCTGGAGGCATCACTCTGTCTGTCTTCAAACTATACTACAAGGCACAGAAACCAAAACAGCATGGTACTTGTACCAAAACAGGTATGTAGACTGATAGAACAGAACAGAGGCCTCAGAAATAACACCACACATCTACGACCATCTGATCTTTGGCAAACCTGACAAAAACAAGGAATAAGAAAAGGATTCCCTATTTAATAAATGGTCCTGGGAAAACTGGCTAGCCATATATAGAAAACAGAAACTGGACCCCTTCCTTACACCTTATACAAAAATTAGCTCAAGATGAATTAAAGACTTAAATGTAAAACCCAAAACCATAAAAACTCTAGAAGAAAACCTGGGCAATACAATTCAGGACACAGGTATGGGCAAAGACTTCACAACTAAAACACCAAAAGCAATTGCAACAAAAGCCAAAATTGACAAATGGGATTGAATTAAGCTATAGAGCTTCTGCATAGCAAAAGGAACTATCAGGCAACCTACAGAATGGGAGAACATTTTTGCAATCTGCCCATCTGACAAAGGTACAATTTTTTTCTATTTATTTTTTAAATGAGTGACTAATAGCACATTCACTCTTAGGGAGAAATAACACTTGTACTCATCTCTGTAATCAGTAAGGACAGTGAAAACATAGGAGCCAGATCTTGCTTCTTAGTCAGTTTTGAAGGAAGAGGATAATGAGAATTGGAGATTTGAGAGAGGAAAGGAAAGCAGGGTGCCCCAAATTGGGTGAACTCAATGCTACTTTCATGCCTTCAAAGTGATCTTAGAGACTCAATATTGGAAAGGTGTATGGGCCCCCAACCTAATTTTCCATTCAGTTCATTGCCCAAACTAGAAGTTAAAGGGTTGACCATAATCCTCCTTCTCCTTTAACCCTATCCATTGTACCACTTCCAAACTATCTGTTAATCTATCCTTCCCTTTCCATTCTCATGATCACACTTCAGCACAAGTGACCTATTACACGGCAACTACCCCCTCACTGAGCTCTTGCTCCGGAAATCTATTCTTTTCCGGCATGGTTACCTTCATCTTTCTTAAATGCAAATTGGATCATGTTATTTCCCTGCTCAAGACCACCAAGCAGGGAACAGAATCCAAACTTCTTAGTATGGTGTATAAAACTTTTCAGTTTGGCTTAAATTAGAAAGTATTTTCCTGCCCAGCCTCATTTCCTGGACCAACGCCTCCAGTCCCTCACAGTTCAGGGTCTCTTTTGCCCCCCACTCTTCTGACTTCTGCATCTCTCTATATATTTACAGTCTATTCTTCCAGTCTGTTGTGTCCTTCAAACCCATCACTAGGCAAATTCCTATTCATCCTTCAAGGTCTATTTCTGTTATCACTGCCCCTAAGGAGCCTTTTCTAGAGCTCTCAGCCAGAGAGCTTCTCTGTTGTGTATACTTGCACTCTGCTTTTTTATTACACTCTTACAGTGTAAAGCTCATTGTATTGTAACTCCACTAGTATATTAATCTTCCTTACATAGATGACGATTTTCTTAAGGTATAGATCCTGATAGATCTTTTGAGCAGTTCAAATTGTTATCATGGGCTGTTCTATAATATTTACTGAAGATTAAACATGAATCCTTCGCTATGCTAAATACAGGAAATATAAAGATAAGCCATGAATGATGCCCACAGTAGTGTTACTTGAAGCCTATATTTTCTGCATTCTAAGTATGCCAATAGTTGCACTATGGTTTTAATACTTGTTCCCTCCAAAAGTGATATTGAACTTTCACCCCCCAATGTGGCAATATTGAGAGGCGTCCTTTGAGAGGGTGTCGAGTTTTGAGGGGTCTGCTGTCATGAATGGATTAATCTATTCACAGATTAATGGATTAATAGGTTAACAGATGAATGGATTATCATGGGCATGGCAGTGGTGGCTTTATAAGAAGTGTGACTTGGCTGGGCACGGTGGCTCATGCCTGTAATCCCAGAACTTTGGGAGGCCGAGGCGGGCGGATCACGAGGTCAAGAGGTCGAGACCATCCTGGCCAACATGGTGAAACCCGTCTCTACTAAAATATACAAAAATTAGCTGGGTGTGGTGGTGTGCACCTGTAGTCCCAGATACTCAGGAGGCTGAGGCAGGAGAATTGCTTGAAAGAGGCAGAGATTGCAGTAAGCCAAGATTGCACCACCGCACTCCAGCCTGGTACCTGGTGACAGACCAAGACTCTGTCCCAAAAAAAAAAAAAAAAAGAAGTATGACCTGAGCTACCACAGTAAGCTGCCTCACCATGTGATGCCCTGCACTGCCTCAGGACTCCACAGAGTCCCTACCAGCAAGAAGTCTCTCAACAGTTTGGCCCATCAACCTCAGTCATCTCAGTCTCCAGAACCATGAGACATACATTCCTTTCATTTATAAGTTTACTCAGCTTCAGTTACTCCATTTTAAGCAATAGAAAACAGACCAAGAGAGTTGGAGAAAGGAGAAGAATTTTGGGTTTTCTACACTGACTGAACTTCATTGCCATGTGGTGATTCTCAGTGGTGATTCACCAAAATCAGTAGTGAAACAGTACAGTAGACCCTCCAGCAACATGAGTTCAAACTGCACGGGTCTATTTATACATGAATTTTTTTTAACGACTACAGTTGGCCCTCTACTAGGTGTGTTCCACATCCACAACCAAATGTAGATCAAAGATACAGTATTCAGGTTATGCCGGGCCAACTTTTTGTATCCACAGGTTTTGCAGATGAGCACAGTCAGATTTTGGCACATGTGAGGAGTGATGGAACCAATCTCCTGTGGATACCAGGACGCAACTGTACATGTAATATGTACAGTTTTAGCTCTTACGTGTGGCTAGAACAAATAGGATCATCTGCCAATCATGTTGATTGTCGTGTGTATTGCTTTTTTAAAAAAAGTTGGAAATCACTGTCCAGTGCCCTGCCTGTATGCTGGATATTAGTACTTTACAAGCAGAAACTTTTCATTCAATGTTTGTGAAATAAATAAGCCTATGGATGGATGAATGGATGAGCTACTGGAATGATGAACAGATGGATAAAACTGAGTTCCTGATTTTCTTCCCATGAATATTCATTTTACTTGGTGCTTAACGCTGTGGCCTTCGAGGTGGACACTTTTTGTTGATATGTGGAATCATTATCACTTTTCTGAGCTCTTCTCTATCCAGAATAGTCATAGAGACTGGAAGCAGCATTCCTCAGTTGTCCTTGCTAGCTTGAGTCTAGTTAAATTCTACCAAGGAGAGGCACTTTCGTGTGATTTAAAAACAGAAGAAAAGGAGAAGCTATTATCTTCTGGCAGCAGCTGTATGTAGGCAGGTGAGTGGGCATTGGTAGAAAGCCAGTGAGGGGTTTTGCCTGTGGCTTCATATATCATACCATAAATTACCCAAGCTGGTCCACAAGTAACTGAGATAATTGGAGATGAGTTTGTTGAAATTTCTCACCTCCTGGATTTCTTGAAATTGTTTATATTATCTTAATTCATCCAGCTTTCCAATAATTGTGTAAGATTTTCCTATAGTAAATTTCTTTCTATCCAAAATACATAGAATAAATTCTGGTTGACACAGAGTTTTGGTTGGAAAACTAAAATAAAATGGCTATTCTAATGAACATTCAATTCAAAGACCTTTATCGTCTTTGAACACACACATACACATACACACACACACACTCAACTCTGGCTTACTTTCTTTAATGGACTGCTCACTGCTTCACAAGGTAGCTAATTACCCTCAGTGAGAGTTTCCAATTAGAAAAAAAGTAAAAATTTGTCTTTTTTAAACCTTGAAATGATTAGCCCTCATTACTCATTTATTTCCTGATTCCGTAGCTATAGGAAGTTCATAGACTCTGGGTATTAATGGTGTCTGCAAGCAAGTGTAAGATCCACCCCCTTGGCTCTTCTGCTAGAGATGATTAGGAGAGTAGAATAGTAGAATAATTATGCATGTTATCTTGGGGTGACAAATTTCAAAGTTCAGGTTTGATAATATAAACATATCTGACTGCTGGAATATAAGCTTGCTAAAGGTAGTGACAAAATCTACAAATCCTTTAAATTCCCGTTACCTTTAAATTCCCAGTATTGAACACCAAGTTTCTTTATTGCTGAGCTGAACTAAAGTAAATGAGAATGTTTTAAAAACCTGTAAATCTAGCATCACAAGAGATAAAATTTTTAGCTTCTGGACTCTTCATGCTGGTTCACTTCTAAGGAAGTAGCACAACGTCTTTTATAGTTCAGATTCTAGATCAGAATAAATATTTGTTATAGTAGAAACTAACACAAGATATAATTACAATCACTCCCGTAGTATATGAGAAAATAAAAATATTTAAAATCAATAAATTGCAGGGAACTGCTTCAGTTTTTTGACCCAAACTTAGCTAAGTGTGAACAAGCTTAGCTAAAATTTAGTAGCTGTTTATTGAAGACTCTTTTGCCTTTTACATATTCAGAAATAACACATATATGTTTTATAAAAGCACAAAATAAGCAAAAAGTTAGTACATTGTCATGTGTTTTAGAGGATATCTAGCATTAACATGTCATAGCAATATTTCATTGCCATCATTATTAAAATTTTGAATGAAACTTTGAGTTCTGGTCAAGACGAAGTAACAGAGACTGGATGTATCACAACCACAAAATTGACAAAATATATGCAAAAATATGGCTCTTAAAAGTTTTGACATAGGCAGTGAATGGAAATCTTGAGAGAAGGGAAAGAAAAGAGTGTCCAGGATGTGATTCGGGAAAGGGAAACCCAGGTGGAAGCCAGCAGTATTTGTGAGTTGAAAACATAGAGCTGGTTGTGTACAGGAAGGCCAAGGTGTCTACACTTTGCAGGACAGAGTAACACATAAAAGAAATCTATACGCAGGGACCCCCAGACATTTTCATAGGGTCTCTCTTAAATCTTGGTTACTGTTAAATCTTGCGTGACTGTTAGTTAGCACATTTTTGTGAGAAATCTATCAAGGCTGGAAATATAGCCACCAGAGAAAATTAGAGAAAATGCCCAGAGTTCATAAAGGGCCAGAAATACTGCCTCTAACCACCAACCGGTAGGTAGTTCCTCATAATTCATGAGGCACTGGATAGCATATTCAGAACACTTTATCTGATTATGCTGCTCTCAGCTTGCCCAGAAAAGCTTGAAGACAAGATTTAAATAGATCAAACTGATTTTAAGTAACTTATCCACATCTTAGAACAAGATTTCGAATATGTACAGGACTACAAAACTATTCAGCCCCCAAAAAGGTAAAATGTATAATGTCTGGCATCCAGTAGAAATTTATCATTTCATAAAGAAACAAGATAATACAGCTATAATGAAGACAAAAATCCATCAATTAAAGCTGATCCAGAATGACACAGAGGAGACAGATGAAAGTTAATAAGAACACTAAACCAGGTATTGTAACTATAGTTCATATGCACAAGAAGCTAGAGAAAAGATTTAACACGTTAAGTAGAGACATGAGACATGTATTTAAAAAAAAAAAAAAACCCCAAATCAAACTTCCAAAGATAAAAACTATATAAAAAGAAGAAAAGATTAGTTAACACAAAAACATAGCAATTGAAACTATCAAAAAGGAAACAAACAGGAAAAAACACTGATTAAAAAAAAGTATCAGTGAGCTGTGGGAGAATTTTAATGGCCTAATATACATGTAATTGGAGTTTACAACAGGAATGGGGGAAAAAGCTATCTAAAGACATGAGACAAAAAACTTTTTATTGATAAAAATTAAAGGTCAAAATAACAGAAGCTCAATGAACTCAAAACAAAAGCTACATAGGGAACGTCGCAGCACCACATATTATAATTGATTTCCTTAAAACAATGCAAAGAGAAAATGTTAAGAGTAGTCATAGAACAAAGAAACATTTTATGTAGAGGAAAGAAGATAAGGATGAGAGCAGATGTCTTGTTTGAGACAATGCAATATAAAAGACAATTTTATGTTTTAGTAACAGTTTTAGTACTGAAAAAAAAAAAAGACAACCTTGAATTCTTGAACTAACAAAAGTACCTTTAAAAATGAAAGTAAAAGAAAGACTTTTTCAGGCATACCAAAGTTGAAGGAATTCATTTATAGCAGTTCTGAGTTATAACAAATTCTGAAGGAAATTCTTCAAAGCAAAAGGAAAGTAATACCAGATGGAAATCTGGATCTATACAAAAGAATAAAGAGCACAAAATAAGATAACTATGTGGGTTAATATAAATACATTTTGGTTGTTATTTCTTTATAAAATATAATAGACTGTTGAAAGCCAAAAATAAGAATGTATTATAAAGTGTATAACATTTATAAAAACAAGATGTCTGGAAACAATAGCAAGAACCAGGAGAATAGAATTGGGTATTTCTATGTTTTGTGAGGTTCTAATTCATATGTTTTGTGAGGACAAGATAGAGAAACCTCATCTTTACATCTAATGCAAAAGGAGGTATAAAAGTACTTAAATATATGGCCTGATAAGATGGAATATTACAAGCCCTAAAGCAAAAACTAAAATAGCACAAACTAAACTCATAAGCCACAGGTAAAATAGAATTGTATGAAATACTCAGCAAATTCAAAAGAAGACAGAAAAATACCAAAAATGTACAAGTTGGAAAAAAGTAAACTTGTCTTTATTTTGCAAGATAATGAAATCCTCTGTGTAGAAAGTTTAATGTAAGCTACAAATTTCCATGAGAATTAGTAAATGAGTTCAGCAAGGTCGCAGTGTTAAAGATTAATATAAAGAATCAACTGCATTTCTACATTCTAGCTACAAACAATTGGACATTAAAATTAAAAAATGTTGGCTGGTCCGATGGTAGTGGGTTATCAGAACTTATTAACATTAGTGTCACTAAAGTTGGTATACAGCCCCCCACTGCTAAATTTGACTGGCTAAAAAATAAATAAATAAAATTTAAAAAAATTTAAAAATGTCATTTACCATATCAAAATATGAAGTACCTAGAAATAAATCTGACAAAATGTATAATGCTTGCACACTGAAAATTACAAAAAAATTGCTGAGAGAAATTAAGGAAGTCAAAGATGCCACCTTCATGATTAGAAGATGACTTATTTTTAAGATATCAATTCTCCAAATTCATCTATGGATCCAACACATTCTCAGTCAAGATCATAACAGGCATTTTTTTGGTAGAAGTTTACAAGCTGATTCTAGAAATCAAATGAGAATGTAAAGGCTCTAGAGTAGGAAAGTAATGCAAATAAATGATAACCTTGAAAAGCAAAAATAAATGTGAAGAACTTAGACTATCTGACTCCAGTAGTTATTTATAGAGATAGATATAATAATCAACACCATACTACACTGGTGTCAACATGGACAACCTAACAAATGAAACATAAAATAGAGTTTGTAAATAGAATTACTCATGTATGGTTCATTGATTTTCATTAAAATTACAAAGGCAATTCAGTGGAGAAAGGATACTATTTCAACAAAGCATTCTGGAATGATTAGATATCCATATGACAAAAAATCAAAACAAAAAAAATTTTATTGATACCTTGCATCATATACAGAAATTAACTCAAAATGGATTTTATATATATATATATATATATATATATATATATATATGAGATCTAAAACTTAAAACTACAAAACTTCTGCAAGAAAAACATAGAAGATATTTTATGACCTTGGGTTAGGCAACTATTTCTTAGACCAAAACCAAAGGCATAATCCATTAAAAAAATAAACAAATTGGACTTTATTAAAATTAACAATTTTTGGCTAAGTGTGGTAGCTTATGCCTGTAATCCCAGAACTTTCAAGGCAAAGGCGGACATATCACTTGAGATCAGGAGTTCGAAACCAGACTGGGCAAGAGGGAAACCTCATCTCTACAAAAAACAGAGAAATTCGCCTTGTGTGGTGGCACATGTCTGTGTTTCCAGCTATTGGGAAGGCTGAGGTGGGAGGATCATTTGAGCCTGGGAGGTGGAGTTTGCAGTGAGCCGGATCACACCACTGTACCCCAGCCTGGGCTCATAAGCCAGATACTTTCAGACTCTTTCTTAAAAAAAGAAAAAAAAAATCTGCTCTTTGAAAGATACTATTATATGGCATTAAAAAGAAACTGTATACTGAAAGAATATATTCACAAATCACATCCAATAATGAACTCGTATCAAGAATATATAAATCACTCTCAAAAATAACCAGTGAAAAAACACATAGGCTAAGAGAAAATGAAGAAATAACATGAACAGACACCTCACTAACATATAAACATACAGCATATAAAAACAAAAATCATCTTCAACATAACTGATCATTCAAAAAATGCAAATAAAACCATATGTGACACTACTACGCATCTCTTAAGATGTCTAAAATTTAAAAGAATGATCATGTCAAGTGTTATTGAGGATGTAGAGAAACAAACTCCTACACTGCTAGAAGGAATGTAAAATGTCCCAATCACTTTGGAAAACAGTTTCAAAGTTCTTAAAGAGTTAAACCTATGCCTACCATATAACACAGCTCTTTCACTTCCAAGTGTTTACACACGACAAGTGAAAGCCTATTTCCACACTTTTACATGCATGTTCATAGCAGTTTTAATTGTCAGAGTTCTAAACTGGAAAATACCCATGTGTCCATCGACAAATGAGGGGATAAGTAAATGATGATATATCTAAAGAATAGATTAGTACTTCTCAAAAAAAAGGAATGAACTACTGATATTCGGAAACATGGATACATCTCTAATTATGCTGAATGAAAATGGCCAGACAAAAAAGAGCACCTACTGAATGATCTCATTTATATAATATTCTAGTAAATGTCAACTAAACTGTAGTAACAGAAAGCAAATCAGTGGTTGCCAGAGAATGGGCAAGGGGCAAGCAGAGTCAGAAAAGAAGGATTACAAAGGGGAATGAGGAAACTTTTATCTTGTCTTGATTTTGTTGATGGTTTCATTGGTGTGTACATACATCAAAAAAGTGTAACGTTGTACACTTAAAGATGTGCTGTTTATTATGCCAAGTACATCTCCACAAAGCCATTACATATTTTTTTGAATGATGTACAAAATAATTTATAAAAACCACGATGCAAGAATTGTCCATTGTAACAATCATAATACTTAAGATTCTGCCTTATGCCAAAAATAAGGATTTGATTATCAGTCGTAACTATGGTATGAACTCATAAAACCAACTACTTTGAGCAACCCAAAGATTTCCTTCTCTGGGGATGGTAATTACAAAGGGACTGGATTTCACTTTGCTGTTTCTCACCTTCTCAGATTATAAATAACAGGGTAGGGTAGAAAATTTTAGCACACTGTGCAAAGGGCAATCTACGGTGGAATCAATAGCTAAGATTTGTTTCCCATTCTGATGCTCCTTCATGCTTCCAGAACTTACGGCTCCCCCGACATGCATTACATATGCTTGTGTTTGGCTACCTCTCTGGCAAATGCTCATGTCTCTTCCATTTAAGATTACAAATGCTAGGCCTCGTGACCTCTACCCACTTTATTCCATTTTCATTTTATCATGTTCCCTTGGCTTGGGGAGCAGTTTTAGATTCTTCTCTCTTCTCCCTCTGTCTCATTTAAACTTTTATCTTCAGATTCGCTATGGGTCTTTCTTCTTTCCTACATTAATAGCACGTGTACACCTCATGGGTCTCAACTTACCCACGTCTTTCATCAAAATCTTACTTCCTTCTTCCTGTCATGGTCAAGTCATCTTTTTGTTATGTTCCTTTCTTCAAACTCATTTCGACAGTAGAAATAAAAGTACTCCTATTATATATATATAAATATACATTTTATATATTATATGTAGGAATATTAGATATGTGTATATCTATATGCATATTACTTTCCTATAATGTAAATATAAGGCAAAAAAGAAAAACAAGGCTTTACACAAAGTAATATTAACAAATTTGTCTCTAAATTTGACGTAATCCAACAAAAATCCCTATGTGATTTATATCTGTGTAGTCAAGCTACATATTACATAATAGTTATTTTTGTACATTTCTGGTGAAAGTGAAAGTTGGTAGAATAATCTTAGGAAAAGGATTTCCAGAATTTAGTACTTGTTGGTCATGCACGCATGCAACAGGATCTAGAATAGACATGATAATGGTGGTCTTTTTACACAACGGTCTATATTAGCGTTGTATTTCAGCTATGACTATGAAGAAGCAGGGATAAGTCTCATACAGAATGTGAAAAAATGAAGCAAAACACATAAAAAAATGTAATATGATTGAATTTATATAAAGTTCAAAAATAGACAAAATTAAGCTGTACTGTTTTGGGATACGTGTGAGGTGGTAAATTATCCTGAAAAGTAAGTAAATAATTATTGTGAAATCCAAAACAGTATTTTATTCTAGGAGAAAGTGAGGGGCTGAGTTTGTGGGAGCTGTCATGCAGGTTATATTCTGTGGGGTGACAACACAGGCATTCACTTTAGAAATTTTTGTTAAAGTTTTTTTTTTTACTTTTCAGTGTGGGGTTTATATTTCATAAATATCAAAAAAAAGATCATACTACATATAATAACCTGCTTGTTTGTTTAGCTTGGCAATTAATAATGATTATTTTCCCAGGTAATTAAATAGGTTTTTAAAGATGAATCAGGCCAGGTGCAGTAGCTCACACCAGCACTTTAGGAAACTGAGGCAGGAGGATAGCTGGAGCCCAGGAGTTTAAGGCAACATACCAAGACCCTGTCTCTACAAAAAACAAGCAAACAAACAAAAAACTAGCCAAACATGGTGGCGTGTGCCTGTAGTTTCAGCTACTTGGGAGGATCGCTTGAGCCTGGTAGCTGGACGGCTACAGCGAGCCTCATGGTAGGGCCACTGCACTCCAGCCTGGGTAATAGAGTGAGACACTGACCCAAAAATAAAATAAAAATAATAAAGATGGATCTTAGGGGACACAAAGATACAGTTCTCTCAGATGAATAAATCTAGAAATTTCAAGTACATTCTGAGAACTACAGTTAATAATACTGAATTGTATAGTGAAAGTTTGCTGAAAGAGTAGATTTTAATTACCATCTCCTGCCCCCCATCACTTACTCCTCTAAAAAGAAAAGTAATTCCATGAGATGATGGATATGCTGATTTACTTGATTATAGTAATCACGTCACTGTGCATGCATGTATCAAAACATCATGTTGTACCTTAAATGTATATGATAAAGAATAAATAAATACAAATGGATCTCAAAAGATGTCCTTCAATCTACGGCGCCATAATTTAAACGCTCACCCAATTTTGTATTTTGACTTTGCTGTCCTTTTCTCTTATAAAACAGAGAACAAGAGACCTATATATATGTAACTCTTTGCTTCATCTCCTATTGTTTCCATAAGATAACATACTAGAAGTGTAGTAGTTTAGTCAAGTAGCATGCATTTTACAATCCATGAATATAAAATCTAAGAAAATAAATGCTCCCACCAAGTTTTCCTCAAGAAATTTTCCAAGTGACACTTCTACCAGTCTTTTATCAGAATGCTCATTTTCGTTCACACTCACCAGCATGACTATTAAAATGTCTTTGCTATCAAGTTTCATGAAAGTAAAGGCCTTTATGTTTTTCACCAATATGACATCTTGCCCATACGAGAGTGCTCGATAAATATTTACTAACTAAAATAATTATATCTAACTTATTTGAATTGGCATGTATTGCTAAAATTTCTTTGATGTTATGTAAGTTGATATCTTCACAGATTTTTTTCTTTTTTATATATTCTGGCAAATGATCATTATTACTTATTATTCAGAGGAACGCTTTTTTAAATACACAATGTAATCTCATGAGTTTATTTTGGCTTGGTCAACTCTTGACTTAGTTTCTGTGTTAGAGCACCAAGCACCCCCCACCAGTAGAAGTCACCATAAAGTACTCCTGTACAATCAGATCATATTACAAATTAATGTTTGCAGCATGCCTGTGTACACACCCACATATACATTTGCATCTTTAATGAGGACAATAAAGCATATTGATTATGATGAAGATTTATAAAGTTGTTCTAGACACAACTATACATACCTTGCCACCACTGATTTGACAAACACTATTACATAATTCATCTACTTGAATGGAGAAGAGGTAAAATGCTAGATATTAGGTAAAAAGTGAAAATCACATATTCAGATTAACTATTGTCTCTTCCCAAACAGATGTTATCTCATGAATATTTGGACAGTATCTATTTTATTGATTTGTTTAGATTACGATAAACTGAGTTAGTTTAGCATGAATTTTCAATGTTGAGTTTATACTTGCTTAAAGTTTGTCATTAGGAAGATAAAAAAGGATCAGACAGTATTGCCCAATGGATAGGATAGAGAAAATAGAAATGCAATCGTGTGATCTAGTTTGAGGATTGATATAGTTTTAGCCATAAGCCAAGATTTATTTTTCATCTCATGCCTAACCACACACACTCTGAGGAAATGATACGTATTTTTTCATTAATAGAAGCTTAGAATATAATACAATCTGTCTTTTACCATCCTACTCCCATTTATTTAAATAAGGTTCATCAAAATTTTCTTACTTGCCAAATCTGATTTTTGTTAGATACCTAATCAATAAATATTCAATAAAAAATGGCTCACATTTTAAAATCCTGTTTGAACGCTCTGTGACCTTTAATGCTGTTGACAATTTCCTTGAACTTCTTTGAGACCCTGACTTTCAATTTCATGGCATATGTTTTATCTGGATGTTTCTCAGTAACCCTGACCATTCTTTCTTGCTCTTCCTTTGCTTTCAAACATTGGACTTCCCAGCTCATTTTTTTTTTTCCTCTCTCCCTCTTTCTTTTTTTTTATTGAGGCAGAGTCTTGCTCTGTCGCCTGGCTGGAGTACAGTGGCGCAATCTCGGCTCACTGCAACCTCCGCCGCCTGGGTTCAAGCGATTTTTCCGCCTCAGCCTCCCGAGTAGCTGGGACCACAGGCACGTGCCACCACGCCCGGCTATATGTTGTATTATGTTGGCCAGGATGGTCTCTATCTCTTGACCTCGTGATCCGCCCGCCTCGGCCTCCCAAAGTGCTGGGATTACAGGCCTGAGCCACCGCGCCCGGCCTTCCGTTTTTCCTAAAAGTCCTTTTCTTTTTCCACCAGACATTCTCCCCATTCACTGCCATGGCTTTAACAACCACCAACAATCTTTCAACTCTTAATTTTTTTTTTCCAGCCCAGAGCCCCCCAGTGAACTCACTGTCAGCCCCCAGCTGCTCTTTCTTCTGTTTTCATTATTGGTGGGTGACGGGCAGCACCATCATCCAACGAATCCCCAGAGTCACAATTCTCAAAGTTATATCCCATCCCTAAATCCAGTTAATCTATAAATTCTTCCAATTTTAGGTACGAGCAATTTCTGAAATCTTCTCCACATTTCCACCTTACCACTATTGTCTTTGAGCACTTCTCATCATTCTTGACAAAACTTGGAGTTTCCTTGCTAGGCTCTTTGCCTGCAGTCCCACACTACTCTAAGTCATCTTCCAAATTGCACCCAGAGTATTACATAAGTCTGATAATACATCTTCTTTATCTGAATATATTTAATGGGTCTTTATCTTTCACAAGATCATGTCCAAACCCAGTATGGCAAACAAAGCCCTTCATAATCTACACCTCCAGCTTCATCTTCAAACTCACTAAATACTCCTTCTCTCTCTCTCTCTTTCTCTCTCTCTCTCTCTCTCTGCATCATACTCTATTTAGTTATTTCTATATCTTCATCAATTCCCCAGGCTGTTTCCTATTTTTATTTTTGTTAAATTGTTTATTTTTGAGAGGGAGTCTCGCTCTGTCGACCCAAATGAAGTGCAGTGGCGGGATCTTGGCTCATTGCCTCACTGAACCCTCTGCTTCCCCAGGCTCAAGCGATTCTCCTGCCTCAGCCTCCTGAGTAACTGGGACTACAGGCACGTGCCACCACACCCAGCTATTTTTTTATTTGAATTTTTTGTGTTTTAAGTAGAGATGGGGTTTCACCAAGTTGGCCAAGCTGGTCTCGAACTCCTGACCTCAGTTCCACCACCAGCCTCGGCCTCCTGAAATCCTGGGATTACAGGTGTGAGCCGCCACATCTGGCCTGTTTCATGTTTTTATTCTTTGCATTCATATTCTTCTACTTAAAATGACCTTGTTTTCACTCATATCTACATGAAGTTTCTTTTAAGAACTTTTCTTCGACCATTAAAGTTAATCACTTGCTCTGTGCTACAACAGAACCTGATATATGCTACATAAAACCTGTTATATTGTGATTTATGTGCTACATATCTCTAATATAAATGTCCTTGAAGATAGGAACTATTTGTTAGTCATCTTCAGTGTTCAGCTCATGGATCTGCTTAAGCATTTTTAAGTGGATATATGGACAAATTAATAAACACATTTATGAAGCATAGGTAAGGACAACAGTAAGTTGGTTTATTTATGTTATTTTGCTACAACTAACATTCAAAATATTTTTAGATCAGTGCTATAAGTAAGTTAAAAACATAAGCAAGAAACTGATTGTACGTGATGTACTGCTAGGTTGAAAGTCACTTGTCAGCTTATAACATTGAGCAAGTCACCTAACTATAAGACTTTGTAACACAGGTTCCTCATCTGTAAGCTGGGAATAATAATACCCACCTGTGCTAATAGGATATAGGCTAAATTCCTATAAAAATATATTCTAAAATATGACTTAAAGAAGAGATATACACAAATACATGTGGTAGATAAGTTTGTATATAATACACACACACGTATATCTTGAAGTGAGTGGTTCTGACTAATCCAAATATTCTTCCACAGACACACACTCCTTCTGCCTTATTATTCTGCCTTCCCATTGATTACTGCCTGCAAACACAATGGTAGGAGAGGGCCACTGCTATGTTGATGGAAATGCAAAACCAACAATAATCTTTGAGAAAAACGAGGCCAAGTTCACACATATCACTTTGGCTCTCATTCTTTTCAGGAGAACTTACTCACATGGCCGCCTATTCTTGCAAGGGATGTTTGGAAATATACTGTCTGTGTGGGTGGCCATAGGCCATTTAAAACTTTCTTACTGGGAGAGAGGGGAGGAGATACATTGAATGGGCAGCTGCCCTACTATTTCATGATGCTGTTATGAGAATTTTGAAGAAAGATGTAAAATCATTTAAAACAGTGTCTGGCACACAGTGAGGACTATATAAATATTATCTATTATTTTTCTTTATAGTCAAGTCAACTGAGATTCAGGGAGGTTAAATAACTAGCCTTGGATATTCACACTGAGTAAGCAAAAGAGTAAGACTGAACTCTGGTAAGCCTGAGTGTAGAGATTTCCAGCCTTCCTACTACCTAAAATGTGCCACACACTTAATGGAATCTGGAAATGAGGAAATCAAGTCCTGTTTCTTGTACTGTAATGGCATTTATTTTAGTGAATGTACCCTCTGTGTTCTTTAAATGGCTTTTTCATGTCAATAAAGTTCGTGAAGTCTCAAGGTATCTACACTTCCAGTTAACCCTGGAAGTATTTGGAATCTTGTCTGGATTTTGGCAGTATCTCAGAGATAACACCATCAAAGAGGTTGGGCAAAGGAGTAAATGCATTCCTGAAGAGAAAGGAGTTTTCTGCCATATTTATGTTCAGATGACTTTTTCTACTATATACAATGGAAGGGTTGGCAGGCTGGTCTCAGTGTTGAGAAATTACAATCTGCTTTTAAGTTCTTTGTCTAGTGTAGTGGGTTGAATGGTGCCCCTAAAATACATGTCCACATCCTAACCTCTGTAACCTGTGAATGTGACATTATTTGGAAAAATATCTTTGAAGATGTAATTAAGTCAAATATTTTGAGATGAGATTATCCTGGATTACTGACTGGGCCCTAAATCCAATGATAGGTGTTCTATTGAGAGCCCGAAGTTAAGAAGACACAGAGGGAGAATCAGCATGTGAAGACAGAGGCAGAGTTTGGGGTTTTGCAGCCACAAACCAAGGAACGGACACCCGGGGCCACCAGAGGCAGGAGGACAGAGAAGATTCTCCCCCAGAGCCTTTAGAAGAAATGTATCCATGTCAACACCTTGATTTTGTACTTCTAGCCTCCAGAATGGTAAGAAAATAAATTTACATTGTTTTAAACTGCTTAATTTGTAGTAATTTGTTATGGCTGCCCTAGTAAATGGATACAACTAGTATAGAAATCTTAGCTGGTAATTCATTAATCAAGATCTAAAAGTAATGAGTAAGAGTGAAGCTGACAACGTTTTTTCTACTTCTAGATCCCAAAGAATAGGAAAGAGTGAAAGAATGTGGCAGAAAATGCAAGGAAGAGAGTGAGAAAGGGCAAAAGAGGGAGAGAGCCTCCTGATCTTGTGGGCAGGATCCTCAGAGACTGCATGAAGCCCCAGGCTCAGTGGGAGGTGAGCACATCACAAAACTTCAGGGCCAGCTTTCAAAGACACTCCAGCCCTCTTGCGAGGCTTTCTTCCCTGTGTGACCTATCTACACTATGGGTCACACATAGTATTTGTGAATCATTATGGTTAATTCCTCCAGAAATATTAACTTTCAACTTTCAAAAAACCACGAAACAGCAGGGTGCAGTGGCTCACACCTGTAATTCCAACACTCTGGGATGCCAAGGTGGGCAGATCACCTGAGTTCCAGAGTTCAAGACCACCCTCACAAACATGGAGAAACCCCGTCTCTAGTAAAAATACAAAATTAGCTGGGCATGGTGGTGCATGTGTATAATGCCAGCTACTCAGGAGGCTGAGTCAGGAGAATTGCTTGAACCCAGGAGGCAGAGGTTGTGGTGAGCCAAGATAGTGCCATTGCACTCCAGCCTGGGCAACAAGAGCGAAACTCCATCTCAAACAACAACAACAACAAAACAACAAAAACAACAACAAAACATATATCGACGGGCTAACTGCACTGTGTGTACCATCTAGATGATACGGGAGAGTGTCCCCGAGGAAGTCACGGCAAAAATGTCATGGCTATGGGTGGCCCTGTGGAAGAGGAAATTCGCTGCTGATTTTCTGCCAAGCAAGAATTCATTTTTGTTAATGATTATTAAAAGTATTAGTTTACTTGGAATTTCTACAGTATGTTGTTAGTGTAACTGCTTTCACGCAAACTGTCTCATTCGTTCTTTATAATAGTCCTGTTTGGTGGACAAAGGTAGACATTAAGATACTTTTTTAAAACTCCTCATTTATTAAGTGAAGATACAAAGGCCGAACTTTTAAAGCAAAATGAAATATAAGTAGCAAAGCCGGTGATAATATAATAACAAGACTTTGGTAGGCTGCAGTGCTGATTGGCGTCTTTTCTCCAATTAGCACCTATTGTTATACAAGGCTGCAGGCAGAAGTGGACATAGGGAGGTGGGGGAAGTTAAGAGGAGAAATGGTTTGACAAGGATGAAAGTGCAAGGTATCCCTGCATCACAAGTGAGATGGAAACCACTAAATGGGGAATTTGTGGTTTTGCTGTCACTATCCTGGGTGTGTCAGTCAGCTGCAAAACCCAAAATTGTCCTTATTGATATTTAAGCTAGAGCAGACAACCATCATTCAGTGGTACACAGGACCGGGACGCATTTGGGTCTTACATTCCAACTCTTGTTCCAATTCTGCTCAAACCAATGCAAATTCTGGCCTTATATGACTTAAAAAAAATCATTATGTGTTCCAAATAAGATAATTGACAAATGAAAGAAAATAAAATTTAAATGTGAACAAAATCTGCTGGATGGTTTGAATTCCCCTCATTAAAATGTTTTAACATTGTTTTCCAGTTAAATAAATTTTCTATTTAAAATAATTCAAAAATATTTTTCTTTAATTATTCATTATAAAATTCAACTGTAAGCCAGGTTTTCTTGCCTCTGCATTCTAGAGGCAGAGGTGTCACACAGAAATGGTACAACATAATTGCTTTCTTCTGTAATGGAATTTCTATCTAGATTTCAGAAGGCCAAAGTAGATCCCATTAATAAGACACATTAGAGACCGTTTCTACTATGGGCATCCTTCAAAGATACTGTGGGTTTGGATCCAGACTACTGCAATACAGCAAATATTGCAATGAAACCACTCATACAATGTTTTTGTTTCCCTGTACATATAATAGCTATGTTTATACTATAGTCCATTAATGTGCAATAGCATTGTTTTTAAAATGTACACACTTTAATTAAAAAATACATTATTCATAAAAATGCTAACAATCATCTGAGCCTTCAGGGAACTGTAATTTTTTTGCTTGTGTTGGGTCTTGCCTGTATATTGAAGGCTGCTGACTAATCAGGGTTGCTGAGGGTTGGGTGACTGTGACAATGTCTTACAATAAGACAACAAACTTGGCCACATGAATTGACTCTTCATTTCACAAGAGTTCTCTGGAGCATGCGATGCTGTTTGATGGCATTTTAACCACAGTAGAAGATCTTTCAAAATCGCAGTCAATCCTCCCAAACGCTGCCTCTGCTTTATCAACTAACTTCCTGCAATATTCTAAATTCTTTGTTGTTATTTAAATGATGGTCACAGCATTTTTACCAGGAGATGATTTCAACTTAAAAACTACTTTCCGTGCTTATCCAGTAGAATCAGCTCCTCATGCATTCAAATTCTATTATGACATCACAGCAATTCGGTCACATCTTCAGACTCTCCTTCTAATTCTAATTCTCTTGCCGTTTTCACCAGGTCTACAGTGACGCCCTCCTCTGAAGTCATGAACCCTTCAAAGTCATCTACAAGAGTTGAATCAACTTTTACAAAATTGTTGGTAATATTGCCATTTTGATCTGCCATCAACCACAAATGTTTTTAATGACCTCCAGAATGGTGAATCCTGTCCAGAAGGGTATTAATTCACTTTGACCAGATCTATAAGAGAAATCACCGTCTGTGTCAACGAAAGCCTTATAAAATGTATTTCTTAAGTAATAATACTTGAAAATTGAAATTACTTCTTGATTCATGGGCTGCAAAATGGATGTTATGTTAGCAGGCATAACAACAACATTAATCTTCTGGTACATTTCTATCAGTGCTCCTGGGTAACCAGGTCCATTGTCAATGAGCAGTAGTATTTTGAAAGGGATCTTTTTTTTTTTTTCTTTTTCTGAGCAGTAGGTCTCAACAGTGGGCTTAAAGTACTCAGCAAACCATGATATAAAGGGATAAGCTGTCATCCAGGCTTTGTTGTTCCATTTATAGGGTGCAGGCAGAGTAGATACAGCATAATTTTATGGGCCCTAAGATTTCCAAAATGGCAAATGAACTTCGGCTTCACCTTAAAGTCACCAGCTGCATTAGCCCTTAACAAGAAAGTCAGCCTGTCTTTTGAAGATTTGAAGCTTGGTTTTGACTTCTCCTTTCTATCTATAAAAGTCCTAGATGGCACATTTTTTCAATGTAAGGCTGTTCTGTCTACATTGAAACAGTGTTGTTGGGGTGGCCATGTTTATCATTCATGTTAGCTAGATTGTTCTGCAGCTTCTATATTAGCACTTGCTGCTTTACCTGACACTTATGTTATGAAGATGACTTCCATAACTTCATGAACCAGCCTCTACTAGCTTCAAACTTTTCTTCCTCAACTTTTTGACCTTTCTCAGTCTTCATAGAATTGAAGAGAGTTAGGGCATTGCTCTGGATTAGGCTTTGGCTTAAGGGAATGTTGTAGCTAGTTTGATCTTCTAATCAGACCTCTGAAACTTTCTCCAGATCAGCAATAAGGCTTTCTTATCATTAATGCATTTTCTGGAGTAGCACATTTAATTTCCCTCAAGAACTTTTCCTTTGCATTCGTTACTTGGCTACTGTTTGGTGCAAGAGGACTAGGCTTTTGATATGCCTTCCTCACTAAGCTTAATCATTTCTAACTTTTGACTTAATGTGAGAGATGTGTAGCTCTTCCTTTTATGTGAACACTCAGGGGCCATTGTAAGGTTATTAATTGGTAAAGCTTCAATATTGTTGTGTCTCAGGAGATAGGGAGGCCTGAGGAGAGGGAGAGAGGTAAAGGAATGGCTGGCTGGTGGAGCAGTCAGAACACACAACATTTATAGATTAAGTTTGCCATCTACTATGAATGTGTTTTGTGGTGCCCCCAAAACAGTTGCAATAATAAATCCAAGATCACCAATCACGTATCACCATAGCAGATATAATAATATTGATTTAAAAGTGTGAAATATTGTGGAAATTACCAAAATGTGACCCAGAGACACAAGTGAACATGTGCTGTTGGAAAAATGGTGCTGTTAGACACAGGCTTGCCAGAAACCTTCAGTTTGTGAAAAAACTCAGTATCTGTGAATCAAAACAAAAGTGAAGTGTGATTAAACAAGGCCTGCCTGCATTTCATTTACTGTAAAATTAGTAACATTATCCTGATGTTCTCTTAAGCTGTACCTGTGTCCATTTATACTCCTTCTACTCTTTTGTAATTATTGTAGGTGTACATAAGCATTTTCATTTATCAGCAGAGGAAACTGATCCTTGAAGATGGTTAGTGGCGAGTGCATCATCACATATTTATTGATGGGTGACTGGTTTATTTTGTACTGCATGTTCTCACATGTTCTGTTTTATCAATGTACACTTTTTCTTGACTCAACTAAAATGCCAAGTGCAGCCAGATAGTTAAATAGAAACATTTGATTATTTGACTGTCAATATCTTATTTCATTGCCAAAGTGTTAATGACACCACAGATGAAACTGGAAAACTATTTGCCTGGTTTTGGGACGGTATTCAGTACTCTCAGCCCTGTGATGATGAAGGTAATATGGGAACGCTGAGGTGTGAGTGCAGCCCTGCTAATGAGTTGCAGTCTGGATGGGGGAATGAGCTTGAGTGCTCGTTGACACACACATCTCGTCACTGATATGGTACTTGCCATCTCCTTTTCTTTCAGCTCTTAGATATGTCTTGGCAAATTATCAGTGCTAAAAAGAAGCATTTAAAAGCCAAAGAGAAGCTCAAGTGCAACAAGAAGGACTTCAGGAATCTGAAATGGCAACCACAAAGAAATTCTTCTAACAGTTTTTGAAGCTTGTTATTTCTTTAGCAAAATGTCCTTCTTGTAGCCTTTGTGAGACCTAAAGAAGTATTAAAATCAAAGAGGCTTCTTTGATGTTTGATAGGGACTTATCACATAAAATGTGTTTTAGAATGGCAATGATGGACTTTTCCAGTTACTCAGAGAAAATAAGATGTTCCAATGTCAAGTGGAAAGTTGGAAAGAGAATTTAGGGCAGGGAGAAAACTTCACTCTCTGCCTTCTACATAAGCCTGCCTAGTGCAAAGCCAGAAAAGTGACGGAAGACACACCAGTCTGTTGTCCTCTGACCCCTGGATAATACTTTAGTTGTCTTATATTTCCACGATATTCCAAGAGATGGTTAGATCCCAGGCTGACTCTCTGAAGTAAGTACATTATAGCATGATTTTGAAGAACGTGAGTTTTAGATCCAACTCCATTGCTTATGAGCTCTGTGACCTGGGGCGAGTTTTTTATCCTCTCTATTCTTCCTACATATAAAATGACTGTCTCTTACTTAATTGCCATTTCTATTCCCCACCTTAGTTGGGAGAGCCTTGCTCCCACACAACAGATTGACAGCACTATTATTATACATTTTCCCATATTCCTCTGCACTGAGCACCTGAGCATGATTCAATCCAGTGAGATCTCAGGGAAAGGCACTTAGAGACATGTAAGATGCAAGAGAGGAAACTCTCCTTTCCTTTGCCAGTAATTGTAATTACATGATAATGTAGTCACCTGGTAACTATAACAGATAAGGCTGAGAAAGAAGTAAATATAAGAGGAATGATTTATTGGAGAGTTGTAAAGACCTTAGATTCTTTTGTTTTTCTTCTATTTATTTTAGTTTATTTTCTCCCCATTCCCCTAAATTCTTTTTTTTTAAATTGCATTTTCGGTTTGGGGGTACATGTGAAGAACATGCAAGATTGTTGCATAGGTACACACATGGCAGTGTGATTTGCTGCCTTCCTCCCTTTCACCTATATCTGGCACGTCTCCCCCTGCTATCTCTCCCCAACTCCCCACCCCCTGCTGTCCCTCCTCTATTTCCCCCCAAGAGACCCCAGTGTGTGATGCTCCCCTCCCTGTGTCCATGGGTTCTCATTGTTCAACACCTGCCTATGAATGAGAACATGCGGTGTTTGATTTTCTAGTGCACCAGCTCTGGCACATTCCTACCTCCTGTCATCTTCTGCTTATAAGAGACAACAATGGTCCTTAATGTTATACCAGTTCTAGCTAGGCCTTTTGTAACTATAGCTGAAAGGATTATAAGAGATACAGTAATTTTTACTTACAGAATTATTGTGAGGGTTAAAGAAGAGGAAGCATCTAAAATACAATACATTCCAATACGAGTCTTGACATAGGCAGATATAGCTATAGATCAATAATGAATGATATTTATAATTTTAAAAAAGCTATTTATCAAGTCTGATCACTGCCCACCTCCACCAATATTGGCTTTGTTTTGTGTCTCACTCTATTGCAACTTGTCAAGATCACCTCTATCTTAAGATTTCATGGGGTTGACATTATCAGGTTTTGTTTTTCTTTAAATGCACCAATGTTTCTTCAGCCACCATTGTCCAGTGCACAGCTAGAGTAACCTAAACTTTATTTAGTTTCACTTCTGTCCCATATACTAGTAAAAGCGACAGTTTTCCAGTGATCTTGAGACATCTTTCAGAGTGTCTCACATGTGCTTCCCCAAAAGTCATGGCCCTTCTCAATGTTGACTGCCAAGACATCAGCTGCTGCTAAGCAACCAGGAAATAAGCGGCCCATGTTCCCCACTATGGCCCACCTCCCTCTTGGCAATGCCACCTCCCTCTGCTGGTGGCCCTGCCCCTACCAAACACCTCTGCTGGAACACGCAACATGTCACAGGGGTACATGGTCCGTTGCTCAGGATGCTAAAGCCATGACTATTTTGTGCATAAATGTGGACTTCATGTTTCTCCATATTTTGTGTCACATTTAGACATATGAATCTCAAAGTAGTTTTACTGAGAGCCCAATCTCTTAAGGAATTATAATGAAAATAAATTTTAAGACCTTTATTTCTGGCTTCTCGTCATCTGCTAGCCCTTTCGCTTTTCTAGACTTAGGTCCCTTATCAAGACTGAAGTCTGGGCCTAGGAACAGCAGAGGCAATCATCATATCTCGTGTGGAGTTTTATCTTCATGTCTATCAACTGGGGTTGGGCTGGGTGGAATTTGCCTGCTCACTCTCTCTCTCTCTCCTCTAATTTCCCACAGGCAAATATATCTGGGCCACCTTTACAACCAGACTTCTAGTTATTTTCAGAATCATGCACAAATCTTGGGTTTAATTTAGGACCCTTCATTCTGCTTTCGCCAACTACCTAAAACCATCAAGCAGGAAGACCTGTCATGTTTTTTTTTTCCCCCACCTTTGGCCATTGAGGACACATTTTATCAATTCAGACTGAAAAGAATATTACTTTTCCCTCAAACTTCAGAGTGTTTTACTCCAAATGATAATAAACTCTAGAGACATGCTTAATCCAATGCTTAAAAACCTAAGTGTCCTGAAGTGACCCAAGGGTTGGCCTGAATCCATCACACTGCAGCACAAAAGGAAATTCTTCTCATTTGATCTTTTGTGAAAAACAGAGCGGCCGATCTACTATTCTTCTCTAACTTAGCATCACTCTTTGAGCAAATGAAAAGTTATCTATCCAACTTCTGTTTTTCTTCAGAGTTGAAAACTCTAGAGACTGGAACTATTTTCTACCCTCATCATTTTAACTTTCCAAGAAGTCTGTTTAGTGAACTTTTCTTTGAAATCTCTTCATGCCCTTACATGCCTCCTGATCAGATAAAAAGACTCCACTTGCTTTGATCATTCCTTGTAAGTCCTACTTTCTTCTGCTTTCATAGTCATCATTGCCCCCCTCCTACACCTTCACTAGTATTTCTGTTCCCAGTATAACCGATTTCTAAAATCTTATGTTTATCTTCCTCATGAAGGGTCAGCCAATGCCAATAATGGCAAAAGTTATCTTCATGAGGAAATGACTAAGTGATAACTTAGTAGCTTCTCATATCTTTCAGCTAGACAGCATCTCAATACTCAGAAGAGAACATGGTGAGGATATGCATGCAGGAACCATTCATGAAAAAAACTATTGTATAACAAAATTAGCTCTGACTCATATAGATTCAAAGCCCTAAGAAAAAAATAAAATAAAAACAAATCTCTAGGGCATTTGCAAAACCACCCACAGAGCAAACTCTCCTTTAGATAGTTGTCTTTATGGCTAGGATTGGGTCTACAATCTCAGTACTGTGGGAGGCTGGGGCAGGTGGATAGCTTGAGCCAAGGAGTTTGAGATCAGCCTGGGCAACATAGGAAGACCCATCACTACTAAAAATACAAAAAAAAAGAAAACAAAAATTAGCTGGGTGTGATGGTGTATGCCTGTAGTCCCAGCAACTTGGGAGGCTGAGGTAGGAGAACCACTTGAGCCGGGGAGGCAGAGGTTGCAGTGAGTCAAGATCACACCACTGCACTCCAGCCTGGGCAACAGAGTGAGACCCAGTCTCAAATAAATAAATAGTTGACTTTTTATAACATATTTCTCTTACTGCATAGTTGGCTTTCTGTTATTGCCACAAAGTAATTTGATTGTGACTGTTAAGTTACATGTTCTACAGAACTGGTTTGTAGAAATAAATGAATAGAAGCAGTAAAGGAAAGAAATAGCAACATTGGAAGAGACAAGAAAGTTACATTTGTAAAGATGGGTTGGATGTTGGTCTAGCAACCATGTGAAGTCCAGACATTTGGAGACTAGTCAATAGGTGAAAATTTTCATACCAAAACACTTCTTATAAATTTTCAGAGCTTTCCTGCTAAGCTGAAGATGCGATGGGAAGGGATACCCACTACTCAGTATTTTTTTCCTCTTTCTGTGAACTCAAGTTTAACGGAAGTGGAAACATAAGAAGAAACAAACTTATAAACAAAACTGCCAATGACCTCTAGCAATAGTGAAGGACCTTAAATATGGAAATTCCATGAGCTGTTCCCACAGGAAAGCCACTTTGCCTTAAGATAAATGGAAAATTTATGACAAATATAGAATGCTGTATATTTGGGATAGATAACTCTGGTTTCAATAGTAGATTAAATTATTGACAAGATTAGCTATTCAAATTATAAAATTATATTTATTCAAGTCTATTTATGGGGATAGAATAAAGTATTGAATTAAATATATTTTTATGTAAACTAAAAACAGAAGCCTACCTATTATCATCTGGAATCTCACCGTCATATTACGGAAGCATAGGTTCTAGCAGCTAAGGTATTTTTTTCTATTTATATATTAAACAGTTCATAAACCTTATAAAATGTTTTAGACAACATTTCATTCCTTGATTAACTTCTTTGGATAAGAGAAAGGACTATCATTGTTAATCATATTTAAAACTGGGATCACCAAACCTCAGAGAGACTATACAGTTGTCCAATGTTGTTATATCTTAACTCAATAAGGGAATTGAAGCTAATTCCCGATGTACCAATTATTCAATTAAAAAACAAAAACATAAATATAGCCCCATTAAAATGTAAGTTTTATCATTTAGCAAAAATTCACTTTTTCAGTAAAAGGCTTACTCTCATAGATCTTTTGATATATCATTTTTGTTTAGACCAACAGTGCTGCGCTCACACAAACACTTTCTCCTTTCAACTTACTCATCTGGGAAGAATGTCTCAAGCAAAAGCCAGTCAAATTTGACAAGGCAGAGAGAAAAGACATAATCAAGGGAGAATTTTATATGTTGTCAACATTTATTTAACCACTAAGAAATAGCTTTAGCTGCAGAAGTAATAGAAAATAATAAATTATCACAGAGACTAAACAAGAACAGATGATTCCTTTATTGCTTACAGAGATCAGAAAGCAAATGGTTTCTTTGACTCAAGCAAGTCCATCTCACATCTATGGAACTCTTATCTGTGACTACAGAGAAACCATAAGCAAATCATCCAAGTAACAATAATCTAATCATATCCCGTTCTCCAAAATTCTACATGCTCGTCTACACACACGGAGCCCAGCTGTCTTTGAGGAGAATAAATAATACTTGAAGGTCAAGTGAAATTTTTCTATCTAGCAATGTCAGCCAGAAAATAAAAGATCACTGCTCAGATGTTCCTTTATAAACATCTCTACTTCTCTTCGTGATGCTAACAATGACCCCACTCTTTATTTCACATAGCTATGGACATGCCAACATTGTTGCATTCTATTCTATGAGAGATTTCTTTATTTAGCTAGCTAAAAAAAAGAGAGAAAAACATAAATCAACTAAGTAATCAATCAGCTATTTAACTGACATTGATAAAATGCCTCCAATGTGCCAGGCACTCTGCTAACACCTGGAAATAAGAGGAATAAAACCAAACCTGGATGTTCCAATGGCTCAAAGTGTAGCTGAGTATCCTATAAATGAAATAAACTATGCAGCCCTGTGATAAGAGTCACAGTGACACCATGAACAAGACATAGACATGAGTAAAAATCTTTTTTTTGCAAATTGAACAAAAGATTTTCACCAAAAACTCCTTAACTCACGGATTCAGATGTTTTCTTTTTTTCCTTTTTTTTAGGTAGATAAGGAGATGGCACATTCCAAGCAGAGGGAACAGCTGGGCACATGGATAAATGCTGGTAACATGGGCCTTTTGGGGACCTATAAGCAGTTTGGGTTGACTGGATTTGGAGAATTGAAGAAATGATGAGAAAGGCCAGAGTACAAAGGGAAGGAGACGCTCCAGTAAAGAAGAACCTTTAACTACAGATTAGGGAAGATATGGAAAATTACAGCAGGGTGCTGGAAAAATCAGAGAATATAACATAGAGGGCCTTGGGCCCACGTGGAGGGTAGCAGACAATGTCACTTGGACCAAGGCTGTGGTAACAGAGATTTGAGTTACTATCTGGTAACTTGGTCAGAGGAGCAGGTGTTGTGGCTAACTCAACAGAACTGTTTTAATTCTTGAAAACTGTCACTCTTGCCCAGGCCATTCTTAAATTTCTGGTTTAATTTCCTCTTGTTTTTAGTTCTGAAGTATCTCACATTTTGTGGTTGGAAGTTTCATTGACTTAGGAGACTGATCTACTAAGCAAGTTGGGCAAGAATTACGTGGGCCACCAGAGAAATGAAATGTCCAGGATTGGCCAAAAGAGGAGCTCCGGGGCCCTCTCTTTAAAGGACTGCTGCATGAATTAGTGATCAGCTGAGGCTGAAAGTGAGGCATGATTGTGAATGCAGGACGAGAGGTTGGATTGGATAGACCAGATGTTTACCAATTTGCTTTGGGAAACCAAAGCCCTAGAGAGGGTTTGGAAAAAGCCAACAGGGACTACTAAACTGTGACAATGGTTGATTGCTTTGATAACCATCGTTCCTCCCCACAGATGTTTTCAATGATAGGAAATGTGGAAAAATAAAGGCCATTTGCCTAATCAAGCACACACTTAGCTAAGCTGGGAACAATGCACAGAGCTTTTTTAAAGACTCTATTGTGATTCTTTGCTTCCTAAGGGGCAGGGAATCTGGTTGTTGGGTTTCATTTTAAAACCCTTTCACTGTTTCTTGTTGAAATCTTGCACCAGGAAAACCCACCAGACCACCTCGACTAAAAGAGAGTGCTAACAACACTCATGTAAATTACTTGGACGACTGGCGCAGCTTTTTGCTTTCAAGCTTCTTAAACATGTTTACTCTTCTGTTGATGACACAACACTTGTAATCTGGCCAGCCAGCTGGAAAACACCATCTCAAAAATTTGTGATGTAAACTTGTGGTTTAGTCCATTTGCACACTACTATAAGGACATCATAGAGACTGAGTAATTTATAAAGGAAAGAGGTTTAATTGACTCACAGTTCTGCAGGCTCCGGAGGCTCAGGAAACTTGCAATCATGGCGGAAGGGGAAGCAAATATGTCCTTCATCGCATGAAGGCAGGAGAGAAGAATGAGCAAGAGGCGAAAAGCCCCATATAAAACCATCAGACCTTCTGAGAACTCACTCATCATCACGAGAACAGGGAAGAGTGAACACCTGCATGATTAAATTACCTACCACTGGGTCCCTCACCTGACACATGGGTATTATGATTTGGGTGAGGACACAGCCAAACCATAACAACTTGCATCAGCTTTTACAAATACTATGTGTTGTTTAGTACTAGGCAGGAGGAAGGAAGAAACAAAGAGAAACATTCTGAAAGACGAGGCCATAAATTGTAAGACTTACAATCTGACTACTATTACTTACTATGAGCCATGGACCAGCACATCAGTTTCACCTGGGGGCTTAGAAATGCTAACTGGCGGCTAACACCCCAGACCTGCTGAGACTCAAACTCAGCATTTTAACAAGATTTTCCAGGTGATTCCTGTGCAGTTCATTTGAGAACCACATGGAGGGCTTCATATGGGAGGCATTTAGAGCAAAAAACCAAGTCATTTTTTCTTTTAGATATTTTTTTAATCATCTGTTTTTGGTTTTTGTCTCCCTCTAAACTGGAAGCTCTTAGTATTATCATCATCATTATTATATTTTACATATGATAAAGACAACCATTTATGCTTAGATACAGGTAACAAAATGGTAAGAAAAGGAAATGTGAGATACAGTTGTATATGTACTTTTTATTCACGCATTGATTGACAATGTCTGGAAGCAAAGCTAAAATACTCCTATAATTCTGAAGTAATGATAAGTGTCAACTCCATTTGGAAATGCCTGCAACAACTATAATGCTATATAAAAATATGACAAAATCCAAAAACAAATTAAAATTAAAATTGTCATAAACAAGCAGTACAATATCGGCTTCATGAAAAAGGTAAAGCAAGTCGATGGTGAGACAAACATTTTACCTTCTCAGTTGATTAATTTTAGACAAATAAGGAAAAATAAACATATAAAAGTAGAGCCCGGCATTTAATAAGCATGCAATAAATATTTGATGAATGAATCAAATACCAGAAAGAAAAATATTTGAAAGGACTTTCTCTAATAGCCACTGCTCAATTTAGCTACACGTAATTGACTGGAAATATTCCCGTTATAGGAAGGAATTCATTTCAGTAAGTGCATTGAAATTAACATTTCTTCATGTTTCTTTAAGTTGTAAGATTTGATAATTTTAGTATAAACGGATGAACCCTGGGGTCAGGAATGATCTGATGTGATGTTCAGGAAGTAGCTTTGGCACTGTCAAGCAGAAGATAATTTAAAACCACCAAAGCATTCTCATTGTTAATATTTAAAGAGTTCTGGGAAATGTGTTCATTTATCTCCCAATTTAAAATAAACACATCTTAATAACAACCTTTGAATATCTCTTAACAAAACTATCACCAAGCACCATTAGAAATAGCTTTTTATTGTTTGTGTATCTATGAACTTACCCCAAAAGACTAATCTTTCAATCAACTGTGACTGAGAGTTATATTCGTGACAGATGCCGGAAACGGATCAAAAGCAGATAGAAGATGCAAGCTGCTACCACCTTGTCCTCATATGTTCAAATAAAATTTTTAAAGTTCAAGATCATATTATATTATTATTATTTCATTGAAGATATTACAAAAGTAGATTGTTCTGGAGTGATTTTTACTTTTTTCATACTAGCTGATCTGAAGCATGCAACTAGAATTCATGGAATTCTTTCTGAAATTAATAAGGTTCTTTATTTACTAAGAAGTTTAATTATGAAAGATTCATTCTTAAGTCAATTTTTTAAAAAAACATCCAGTGTGACCCACTATACACAATTTCTAAGCCTATATCTTGGTAGTTGGCAGAGTAGATATATTCTTGCTCTAGTCCATGACATTATTTGTTATCTATAAATTTTAGAAGACATCCTTTATCCATATAGTACATATATATAGTAATATATATTTAATATAGTATATATACTACATATTGATACACTTAGTACATATATATTTAAAGTATAGAAGTAAACTATATGTAAACTATAAAAATGTTTAAACTACCAGAGTTACAAAATAAATATGTACAAAATGCAAAAAGAGATTAAAAGAAAGTATGTAAAAATAAAGAAATGATTGAACAATGAGAAAAATTCATAGGTTATTGGAAAAATATAAGAATCAAATAGAGTTTTTAGAAGTAAATAAGTTCTTTAAAATATTTAAGAAAATCAATAGATGAATTAAATAGGGTATTAGATTATAAAAAGTATATTATATTACAAAAACTTTGAATTGTATTATATTGCAAAAGTATATCATAAAAACAGAAGTATATTATAAAAACTTTAATGACAAGCAATACTTTGGGTAAGATATTTGCAACATATAATACAATTTTGGTATCTGAAATGTAAAAATAAATCCCTATAAACCAGTAAAAGTCCAAGAAAAGAAGGAAGGTGATATAAATAGTCAATCTCAGAGTCATTTGCTAATAAACATAAGAAATATGTTCAGTTTTACTAGAGATTAGCACTATATAACTTTTAAAAATCGTAATACATTTAACTATTATTGTGCTAGTAAAAATCAAAATATCTGACAATACCAAGTATTGGCAAGGATGTGGAGAAATGAGAACTTTCAAACAATTCTAGTAGAATTGTAATATAACAACTACACTGGAAGATAAGTGGGATGCTATCCAATTATTTTAAAGATACATCTAATTATTGTACCAGAAATTCCTCTGCTCCAAAGAGTAGATTGTAAAGACTCAGAATATAAACTCAGGAGAGACAATGTCTCAGTTTGAGTCTTGAATCTGTCACCTAATAGATCTGTGTTCCTAGGCAAATTACATAACCTCTCTGAGACAGTCTTAGCCTCTTTTCTCTGGAATACTCTCTGTGATGAATATTAAAACAGTGCACAGAGGACTTAGTATAATGCTTGGAATAAAACAAGCTCAGTATAAAAGTTAATGATAGCCAAACAGTGTTAATAATACCTAATAAAATTAGCTGTTAGCCTGTGCACACATTTTAGAAATTCTGGCAAATGCACACAGGAGACAGGAAAGGACAGTCATTGCAGCCTTGTTTCTGCTAATGTCAAGTTGGAACCAACTTACATTTTTCCCACTGTGAAATTGAATAAATAAACTATTCTATATTTATACAGTGGAATACTACACAGCAATTAAGTGAATAACCTAGGTCAGGGTTGTATGAAACATGGCCCGTTTTAGTTAATAAAACTTAATTGGAATATAGGTATTCCCGTTCATTGAACACACTGCCTATGGCTGCTTTTGTGCTGCAGTGGCAGTGTTGAATAGTTGAAGTAGAGAATATATAGCAAGAAAAGTTTAAAATATGTACAGTCTGGCCCTAAAATTTCCATTGAATTTTGGCCGCTTTCGCAATGCAGTGGCAGGGTTGAATAGTTGAAGTACAGAACATACAGCAAGAAAAGTTTAAAATACTTACAGTAGGGTCCTAAAATTTCTGTTGAATTTTTATTTTAATATTATGTCTTCATTTTCATTATAATCAAAATTGTTTTTCAAAAAAATTGTAATTTGAATGATCTGACTGACCACCTTAAACTAAATTTAGATGCTTGATTTTAATGCCCACATTTGATTTTATGCTTTTTATAGCATAGGAGCCAAAAGATATGACCTTAAGATTCCTCAGCTGAGAACTGAAGAACAAAGGCAATGATGAGTTTGGGCCGAATATAGACAAAAGGGCTTCATGGGGTTTAAGAACAAAGATATCGCAGAATAGAATCTCTGCCCTGAATTGATACTAGAGTCACCAGGGAGCTTTTAAAACATACCAGTGGCACACAGTCCCACCCATGGCCATCCCTGGAAGACGCAGCCAAGCATGAATATATTTTAAAACTCCCCAGATGACTCTAATGTGCAGAAAGGATTGAGAGCCACTGTTTCCAAGTAGTTAACATAGAGAATTAGATGGGAGAACTGGCCTTTTCAAGGTACAACATGCATGCACAATAATGTGAGCATGCTCATGTAAAAAAACCACACTTTATAAGACAGTATTCTGTCCATGTAGTAAGGCGAGCAATTTAGTTCAACAACACAGCAGCAACTATTACATGAACAATGCTAATATAATACTAATTTATATTACTTATGTATTTGGTTTTTTCTTTAAACTTTTTTCTTTTTAATTTTTGTGGGTACCTAGTACATAATTATGGGGTACATAAGATATTTTGGTACAAGCATGCAGTGAGTAATAATCCCATATCACAGAAAATTGGGTAGTAATCTCCTTAAGCATTAATCCCTTGTGTTACAAACAATCCAATTATACCTTTTTAGTTATTTTAAAATGTATAATTAAATTCTTTTTGACTATAGTCCTGCTGTTGTGATATCAAATAAGAGGTTTGTTCTTTCTATTTTTTTATACCCATTAACCATCCCCATCTCCACCCCTTCCCAGTCTCTGGTAACCTTTCTTCTATTCTGTATCTCCGTTAAGCCCATTGTTTTAATTTTTAGATCCCACAAATAAGTGAGAACATGGATTGTTTGTCTTTGTCTTTCTCTGTCCAATTTATTTCACTTAACATAATCATCTCCAGTTTCACCCATGCTGTTGCATATGACAGAAATTCATTCTTTTTATGGCTGAGTAGTACTCCATTATGTGAATGTATCACAAATTCTTTTTTTTTTTTTTTCTGAGATAGAGTGTTGCTCTGTCACCGGGCTGGAGTGCAGTGATGCAATCGTGGCTCACTGCAACCTCCTCTTCCTGGCTTCAAGCAATTCTCCCGCCTCAGCCTCCGAAGGGCTGGGACTGCAGGTGTGCACCACCACACCCAGCTAATTTTTGTATTTTTAGTAGAGACAAGGTTTCATCATGTTGACCAGGATGGCCTCCATCTCTTGAACTTGTTTGTGATTCCCCCCACCTCAGCCTCCCAAAGTGCTGATCTTATGCTGTGCTTGGCCTGTGTCACATATTCTTTATCCATTCATTTGCTGATGAATAGTTATGTTGCTCAGAATCTTGGCTATTGTTAACAATGCTGCAATAAACATGAGAGTGTCAATATCTCTTGGGTATACTGATTTCTTTTCTTTTGGGTAAATACCTAGCAGTTGGATTACTAGATCATATGGTGACTGTACTCTTCATTTTTTGAGGAACCTACAAACTGTTCTCCAAAGAGGTTGTACTAATTTACATTCCCACCAAGAGTGAACAAGTTTCCCTTTTCACCACATCCTCACCAGTATTTGTTATTGCCTGTCTTTTGAATAAAAGCCATTTTAACTGAGATGAGATGATATCTTATTGTAGTTTTCATTTGTATTTCACTGATGATCAATGATGTTGAGTACCATTTCATATACCTGTTTGCCATTTGTACACATTCTTTCAAAAATATCTACTCATATATTTTGCTTATTTCTTAATTGAATTATTAGATTTTTTCCTATGGAGTTTTTTTGAGCTCCTTATATACTCAGATTATTAATCTCTTGTCAGATGGGTAGTTTGAAAACATTTTCTCTCATTCTGTGGTTTATTTCTTCACTTTATTGATTGTTTCCTTTGCTGTACAGAGGCTTTTAATTTAATAAGATCCCATATTTTGCTCTGTTTGCCTTTGTGTGTGATATTACTTAAGAAATGTTTGCCCACTCCAGTGTCCTGGAAAGTTTCCCAATGTTTTCTTTTAGTAGTTTAATAATTTGGGGTCTTAAATTTAGATCCCCAATTCATTTTGATTGGACTTTTATATATGGTGAGAGATAGGAGTCTAGCTTTATTTTTCTGCATATAGATATCCAGTTTTTCCAACACCATTTATTGAAGAGAATGTCTTTTCCCCAGTGTATTTTCTTGGTGTCTTTGTTAAAAACGAGTTCACTGCAGGTTAGTGGATTTGCTTCTTGGTTCTCTATTTTGCTTCATTGGTCTATGGTTCTATTTTTATGCAAGTACCATGCTACTTGGGTTTTTATATCTCCGTAGTATAATTTGAAGTCAGGTAATGTAATTCCTCCAGTTTTTTTTTTTTTTTTTTTTTTTTTAACTTAAGATAGCTTTGGCTATTTTGTGCTTTAGTGGTTTCCTATAAATTTTAGGATTTGTTTTTCTATTTCTGTGGAGAATGTCATTGGTATTTTCATAAGGATTGCATTGAATCTGTAGATTACTTTGGGTAGTATGAACATTTTAACAATATTGATTCTTCCCAATACATGAATATGGAATATCTTTTCATTTGTTGTGGCCCCTTCAGTTCCTTTCATCAGTGTTTTATGGTTTTCATAGTAGAGGTCTTTCACTTTCTCTTTTTCCTTTCCTTCTGCAATTTCTATTATACATAAGCTGCTTTAATGGTGTCCCAGAGTCTCAGAGCTTCTCTTAAGTTTTTCTGATTATTTTTTCTTCCTTTTCCCTAGACCAGAATTTTCTTTCACCTTTTCAAACTCTACTATTCATCTCATCTAGTGAGTTTTTTATTTCAGTTGTTTTACTATTTAGCTTCAGAATTTTTATTTGGCTCTGTTTTATGATTCTTAAGTCTTTACGAATATTCTCTATTTGGTGAAATGTTTTCATGCATCCTTTCAGATCTTTAGCCATTTTCTTTAGTTCTTTAAACATATTTTTTATGTTTAAAAATGTCTGGAATTTCTTGCGGATGCTTTCTATTAACTACATTTTTTCCTGTGTATTGGTCATGCTTTCATGTTTCCTTGCATGTCTTGTGATTTTTTTGTTGTTGTTGAAAATGAATATTTTAAGTAGTTAATATGGCAATTCTAAAAGAAGATGTTCCCCTCCCCAGGGTTTGCTGTTGTTGTTTATTGTTGTAGTTGTTGCTATTTGTTTAGTGTTACTTCTCTGGACTAATGCTGTGATTTCTGTATTTTTTGTAGTGTGTGGCCACTGAAGTAACTGCTCAGTTAGCTTTTTAGTTTGCTGATTAATCATTTGACCAAAGTTGAGTTAAATTCTTCGAAAAAATGTCCCTAACCTTTGTCAAGTGATTGGAGGATATATACTAGGGAATGCATCAATGCTCTGGAAGGCAGTTTACAACTTTGCTTAGGCCTTTATTTTGTGCTTGTTTGGAGCCTCAAGGTCAGCCAAACTGAGAGATTTGGATCTTCTCATGTCTTTCAATTATACAGCCCTGCTTATGGACATGGCATTCTAGATTCCCAGAAATACGTAAGAGCTTTCCAAAGCCCATTATAGAGGGTTCGTTTCTAAATTTTTTTTCTTTTCTTTTTTTTCTCATCCATTTGTTAGCTTTAATATATTGCTGAGAGTATGCCTCCTCAGGCCGCTTTGATATTAAACAAATTGTCATTGATAAATGCCTGATGGATAGTGCTGTCTGCATGGAGCAAGCTCTGAGTCAGGTCAAATAAAGACAAACCTTGAGAACTGGGATTTTTCAGTAACCTGCGAGGCAGATGAAATAGTGAAAACTCTCCAGCAATGAAACGTTTTGAGGCACTCTAAACTTGTCTATCCAGTGGATGAAAAGTGATTGTTTTTCACAGCTACTATAGTTTTAAGGATGCTTTTTAAAAGTCCACCAGGGTGCTGTGGAAAGAGTGGTCAGATTAGGGCAAGGTAAAATACCACAAACTCATAGTTCTTATGAATAATGTCATTTTCTTGAATTAACATCCCTTGGAATGTTTGCAAGTTTTTACTTAATTTTCAGAGTTTCCCATTTCTTTTATGAAGATGCTGGTTCTTATTCCACCATTCTGGAATTTGAAAACTGAGAACTGCATGTTTTTGAATCATGGAATTTCTGATGTGTGACCGTTAGTTATTTATAAAAAGACAATTTCACATGGTTCAAGGTGGTAGTATATGCTATTTTGCATTAACCTGAGCCCAACTTTAGGCAATCATTTGGGAATCCAGTAGTGTCGAGTATAATACGGTCTACTTATTTCTTGCTAATTACAGTAAAAGTAAAAGCAGAGTCTCTTTCCTGATTCAACACAGCACCTTTCTTCTGCATGTGCTGCTTTTAAAATATATGCTGCATTATTTTCATCTAATTCTACCTGGTCTAGAATTCATAGATCTTGGTTTAAGAATAATTTTTATTTAAAATGCATATTTTTTATTTAGCAATGGTCTTGTATTGAGGGTTGCCTCTCCAATTCCCTTTGCAAAAGACATGTGATGCTCTTTAAATGTTTGTCCTTATGTCAAGTGCTATCTGCTTAGTACTTATGCATCTTACTTGCAAAGTTAAGTTATCTGCCTTGTTTCTCCATTATCTACAGTAGAGAGCACTTTCTGCCAAGCAGTAGACATTAGAAGGTTTGTGTATGCTCCCTGGCAGAGAAAGTCACTTCCTGACATGAAAATAAATTTTCTCCTACATAGCATTTTCCATATAATGTAATTAACTAGTCCTTCAACTGACACATGGGAAGGAGATTTGCCATTTATTCAGGCTTTAGTTACCTACCTTGAAAGGAAATCCTCCTCTAGCTCTTTACTATATCCTGAATACAGTCCAAACACTTTGGCATGAGATTTGTCCATTGCTATTTTTCCAGTGACTTGAAAATTGCCTGGAACATAGTAGGTGTTCAGTAAAATATTTATTGAGTGAATTAATTCAAGGACTTTCTATCAACATTCCAACCTCATTATTTCTTTAATAATCAGTCCATGCTCTGAGTTCAGTGGAGCTTTCTTCCATTTCCTGAACTCTCCATGTGCTTTTCACATTCTCTTTTTTAATTCACTTCTTTTGCCTCAAATGCCTTGCCTATGAGCCCATTTTACCGATGGAAACTAGGTGCCTCCTTCAAGACACTTTCTTTACTCCCTGGCAGTGCTAATTGATCCCACAAGAAATTATGAATGCCTCAATTTGGTGTATCACTATGTACTATCTTGTAGTCAAATCAATTGTAAAAATTATTACATACATGCTGTGAATCAGGCATCTCTTATGAGGCATTTCAGAGCCTCACAGCCTCACTTGTCTTTTGATCCAGTTGTTACTGTTGTATAAACTAACTCTGTGTGGATGCAGACACCCTCCAGCAAGTATAAGCTGCCAGCACTTTACCTGAAGACCATGTCAGCCCCTTTCTCATTGGCTCTTCCCTCTGGATGGTGAGGCATTAAAGACTGCAAAAATCCATTTTCCTCCCATATGCATACAATATTGAGGTATGAGCCACATCAGGCTATATGGAGCAAAACTCACCAACAGAAGACAGAAACTGGTAAATAAACTTTTCTATCCTTTTCCTCCAGAATAGACTGCCCTAAAAAAGCATTGGCCAGATGACCTTTATAGAGACTGTCTTGTGATAGTAAACAATCATTCACATTTAGTAGCTGACAGCAGTGTAATCCATAGCAAATTCTTTCCTTTTCTGCATCCAGCTGTCCTTTTTCCTCCTGTTCCCAGAAATTTTACTCCCTAATAAAAATGCACTTAAACTTTTACCATAGATTTTGCTTTCTGGGAAACCCAGACTGTGACATAATATGTACCTACTCTCAATTCTAGAATTTAAAAAGTGAAGAAAATATAATTCTCACCTTGAAGGATAAAACTGGGGAAAAGAAACATAAATTATTAGCCATAATTAAAGGCGCCCTCTGAAATAATTGAACTATGAACACGGTACTAAGGGAGCAGAAAAGAAATGACGTTAAATTCCGCTAGTTGACACAGGTATAGTATGCTCGATACAGAAGATAACATTGAATTAGCCTTCAAAGAATGAGAAGAATGACGTCAGATGGATAAGAGAGATGAAGAAAGGCAACAAAGACCAAGGGAGTAGCATGAGTAAAAGGAAAAGAGGTGGAAAATGATTTATGGAGACTAGATATTTAATCATTTATATTCCATATTATTTGATTACAGGTTATTTGAAGAGAAGGAACAAATAATATACAACTTGGTAGAATTGATTCTTTCTTTCATTCACTAAGTAATAACTTGCCAAATTCCTCCTCTGTAAGCGAGTGTTGATTAGGTCTGCGTTCTTAGCTTACCTTTTACAAACTAAAGCTCCGTGTGAATGTCCAAGTGTTGTTTGCTAAGCAATAGTAAATAAAAATCCATTTCTTTGTTATTTTGACAGCATTTTGTATTTGAGAGTGAAATACAACGTTGTGTACATATTGCATCTGTGCAAGCCAGCCTCACAATGACTGCTGTAAACATTTATGTGCACAAACATTCATGTGCAATCCTCATGCACAGATTCTCAGAGTTAGAGAAAATGATTGGAAGGATATGGAAGATTTCAGGAATAGAGATATGTTTCAAGACACAGAAATGTTTTTGTGCTCATTTCTTACCACATTGGATTGCCTGTAAATTTGTGGATATATTTTTCTGGTCATTCTAGAAAAACTATCCTTGATATAGTTTGGATATTTGTCTCGGTTCAAATCTCATGTTAAATTGTAATCTCCCATGCTAGAGGTGAGGCCTGATGGAAGGTATTTGGGTCATGGGGGTGGATTCCTCCTGGCTTGGTCCTGTCTTGAGATACTGAGTGAGTTTTCATAAGATCTGGTCATTTAAAAGTGTGGGGCACCACCCCCTCCACTCCCTCTCATTCCTGCCTTCAACATGTGAGATGCCAGCTCCCTCCTTGCCCTCTGCTATGAGTAAAAGCTTCCTCAGGACTCCCCAGAAGCAAACACTACTACGCTCCCTATAAAGCCTACAGAATCGTGAACCAATTAAACCTCTGTTCTTATAAATCATCCAGTCTCAGGTGTTTCTTTATAGCAGTACAAGAATGGCCTATTACAGACCTATTGTCTGTGTTAACTGTATTGTCTGTGTTGATTTTTAAAAATCATTTTAAAATTCATTGAAAACATTTGCTCGCAGTGTGGTAAATAACAGAGCAGAAAAGGCAAGTCCATTTATTCTCCTTTGCCAACATAGTGGATTAGCGGTGACTGCCTTGAACAAGAACAAGTGTGTTCAAGCCAAATCTAGGATCAGAACAAAAGGGTCCTGCAATCAATAAGCAATGCCTGCTTCTGCTGAGGGAGGGGTGTTGTGCGCACTTGTCTTGTATTTGCTCTATCCTTGCCGTAGGAGTGCAGGATGAATGAAGACACTTGCCCTCTTGGAGCACAAAAGTTAGTGATGACACTTGCAGATAACTAACTAACATAGCTTACCAAGGTGGGACCGGAGCCAGAATTTGGAAGGCTTCAGTCATTCAAACCTTGAGAGACAAGGCTGAAGATATTTCAAGAAGAGTCACTTGAATCTATTTTATATCTAGTGCTTTCCCACATAATTACATTTGAAAAACAGTCTTCAACATTAAAAGTATGTGAAAACATTGACATCATCCAACCCCTCTAAAACTTCTTTTCCAAATTATTTGTTCATTGTCACCATGGACAGACTCTGTAATATTGGTTCTCTTTTTATAGATGTGTATTTAACCTCCCCCAGGAGAATATAAACTCCCAGAGACAAGGGTCAGAGATCTGCTTCATTTCACTCTCCACCGCACCGAGGAGAGTGTTTTTGAATGAATCAGTGAATAACTAAGGGGATTTAATTTTATTTACCCCTAATATATAGTCAGACAGTTCCAGTGGTATGAAAGTTCTAAAAACAGTAGTGGTTTAAAAAACCTCAATAGTTATTTCTGTTTTAATCTCAAATACATCTCATGTTAGCATCCAGTGACACCCTTACCTAATATTCCCTTGAACGGCAGTATTTTCAAGGACCATTCAACAACAGAGAGTCAAATCCATTGAATCTCAGCTGCAAGGCTAATAAAGCCATGGAATATTGTGGGTATATAGAGACAGTGAAAGGCATGGGTAGTTTAAAACCACAACAAAAAGTTCATATGCCTTGACAGCAGGCAGGCGAATCATCTAGCCTGGATGCTTAGTGTTCAGGTTCACTTTGTTTGGGTCACTCAACTGGCTCCCTGCCCTTTGTTCTATGTGGAACCTGCTGGTACATGCTACGCCTTCTGGCTGGGCAGACAGAATGCTTACAATTTAGACCATGGAGCTCCCAGCTAAGGAAAGGGCAAAAATTTGGTTAACCCAATATAGAAAGGATTGCCTTTGGTTTGATTCCAAATGAGAATCAGTGCGGTGTGGCTGCTGATGAAAAGGTGCTACACAAGGTAGAAAGAAATTGATAAGATAACTGCATAATTTTAACATCATTTGGCACATGGCCAAGCTAGTAGGAGCTCCACAATAAATCAGCTGCTGGGAAGGTAAGTAAAAATTAGCATTTTCACTCAAGCGAAATGAAATCTTCCTTTCCTTTCCGTTCCCTTCCCAGCCCATTCCTTCATTCCATTTTTTTTCTTTTTCTATCCCTTTTATACTACTCCCTTTCCACATGCAGCCCAGCATTTTCACAAATACCTAGAAAAGCCTATGTGAATCGACTCCATTTAAAAATGTAAAATGTTTTTCACAGTAACCTTCACTAATACATCAGTCCTAAAGACTTCACGATGAAGAAATGTATCTGCGTGAGAGGCATGTGGTGTGCCTTTTGAATTCCCAAACCTTTGATAAAAAAGGAATAAATTAAAAACTTTATAAGGTTTATAGGTTCTGACTTGAAAAATAAAGCCAAAGAAAAATTAAATCTATTTTTTATAACAATAAGCTAGTACTTTATTTTTGCTAGCTTATTGTTACTGAGTTGATAAATTATTCCTTCATAACTGGAGAGTTCTTCCCCCAACCAGTTAGGAGAGTTATATATCCATCTTGTAACAAAAAGGTAGATTATTTGTCACAAATTATATCCTCAATAGGAGAGTTGGAGAGATAGATGAACAAGTGTGAACATATCTAATTATAAGAGGTTTTGGAGGAGAGAACCGGCAAGAAATATATCTATAGATCTCATCAGCAAACAGATTGTGGTAGATTGATAGTTTCAATTAATGGCTCAATTTCTTCACCCCTCCAAAGTCTATACAAGTGTCTATGGTTTTTGCAATGCAATTTGCAGTTCCTTCCATTTCTTCCTTACAAAACGTACTTTGGCTAATTAGATGTTAACTGACTCCATGAAAGCAAATGTTTGTAATATGTTTATGTGGCTAACTTTCCTCTTCTGCCTTTGTAATTACCATGAAAAATGTGTGTCGTTGGTGGGTTTCTGGTCTAAGAACCTGGGGCTAAACTGCAGCTTGTACCCAAGCCCAAAATGGATCAACTAATCAACAGCTGATCCTCACATATATGGAAGTGAAAATGAAGGATCGATGTTTTACATGATTAAATTTTGGGGTGGTTTGTTACATAGCAATAGCTGACTGATACATAGGCAACATTTGAAAGTTGGAGAAAAATTAGTTCAGCCAGGGTAAAACTATAATATGCTAAACAAGCATCAGGAAAAGTATAGGATAAAGCCAGTGCCAATATGTTATAGTCCATCTGGTTGAGAGCATCCCTAACTTCAGTCTACATAAAAATAACGGTTAAAGAGCAGAAAGGAGGCACAGTGGAAGGTGCCTGTTGGAAAGTTCAGAGAAATGTAAGCTTTTATTCATCAGCCTCTCCCTCTTTTGATGTCCCCACAAAATCACCACCCTTTTTGCACATTATTACTAATAATATTTAGAGACTTTATATGTTTTATTTAATCCTTATCATAATATGGTATTATTACCCTAACTACAGATTGAAAACTCAAATTCGGCGAAGACATGTAAATAGAAGATGTCAACAACTATAATTTCTATGTTTCTTTAAAAATATACTGATTGATCTTCATCTTGTTCTTTTTAAAAATATATTTTGTTCTGCTGTTCTGTGTTCTGCACTAATCTATGCTATCCCACACTGGTCTGTATACTAATTTTATTGACACTCTTCTTACATTTTTTAAAGTTTTAAAACTTTTTTTTTTACATTGTGCCCAGAAACTTTTGGCATTTAGCTATTTTATATATATACATATATATGTGTGTGTGTGTGTGTGTGTGTGTGTGTGTGTGTATTTAGCTAGATTATTATGCCTTGTGTAGATGTGGATGAGAAAAAGAACACCTCTGTCAGTCATCTAATGACCATATTTTAATTAAAATCACATATGGTTATTCTCTCTGCTACATTGATAAATAACTTATGTAAGGTGGTGAGAACTTCTGAAGTTCAGATAGATTCACTTAAGTAAAATAGGTATTTAAAATGGCAAAGCTTACAATGAGACAATAAAATCTCCCTACTTCTTATTAAAACACTTGTGAATCTATGCATGTGCACACACACATAAAAATGCAAAACAAACAGAAAAAATTTACAATTCTCTCTAATTGCTAAAATATTGGAAGAATTACTAGACAGCTCAGCTATAATGGAGCTGCATTTAGCCACAAAACAGTGTGACTGACAAGGACTAAAGGGGAAAGAATGGGTCCTTCAGGTCAATCTCTCTGCTGCTTTCACTCTTGGTTTCGTTTTCTCTTTCCCTCTAACTCAAACACAGAGGGCCTGTAACAAATTGAACATTAGGCGGATGCCTCGTGATGGTCTATGATATTTTCCCAAGGAGCCCAGAATCTTGTCTCTTTCTTTTTCTCCTACCACTTGTGAGGGGATGAGAAAGGAAAGTGGTGTGCCATCCTAAAAAGTACTATTCTCTAGTTGTGAGAGCTTTTGAAGCCATAGAGCATATATTTCAAAGCTATTTGTACTTCTGGATAAGAAGAAATAAAGACTTGGGAGGCTAAAGCAGGAAGATTGTTTGAAGCCAGGAGATCGAGACCAGCCTGGGCAACAAAGTGATACCCTCTCTGTTTTTATTTTTAATTAGCTGGAAGTAGTGGTTTGTGCCTGTAATCCCACCTACTCAGTAGACTGAGGAGAAAGGATCCCTTGAGCCCAGGAATTCAAGGCTGCAGGAAACTATGATGGCACCACTGCACTCCAGCCTGGGCAACAGAGTAAGACTGTCTTGAAAGTAAGTAAATAAAGACAATTTTACATGAGTGACACTAGCATATTAATTGTCATTATCAAAAAGAGCCAAGCAAGAGTGCCGTTCTGTGGCATCCTCATAGTCTCTTACTGCAGTATGTTCTGGATCCACTGAAGTTTTTGAGCCAAGGCTAGACTATTTCTCTAAGCAATATCGGTCAACGACTGGAGGAATATCAGGTCCTGTGGGAGTACTAGGCCCACATCTGCCCAATGTGGGAATCCTCTATAGGCAATCTTTGCGCTGGAGCTTCCCATTGGGTTGGCTGGGACCTTCTCAGAGCTTTGCTGCAGTCTGGGGCCTTTCCTTGCCAAAACTCTCTGTTCTTCCCCCTCCCTTTCACAGGTCTCAGGCCTCTGGACCGAAGGTGCTCTCTGTCTAATCCTGCTTCTTCTCCCCTTTATATTTCATAGCATTTCTCTTAATAAATAACTCATGTTTCTAACTCCATCTTGGTGCCTGCTTCCCAAACAGCTCAACTAATACAAGGAAGATCTAGGAATCTAGAACTGAAGAGAAAGATCTAGGCTGGAGATTCTGGTTTGATATTTTCAGCCCTTAGGAGGGGGTGGTAGTCATGACCAAGAATGATATCTATAGATTGTGTATGAAGTCCTTCTTCCACATAGCACTTACTACACATTTCAGTTAAAGGCCTAGGACTACACAAATTCATACTATGTACAGATAGATCTAGCTTGTCTCATGTCATTCCTCTTGTTACTTTTACTCCTTGAGTAAAAGGCTTCTTTCAAGTTTTGTAAACAAGTACACTCCAGTGGTATTTGGGTCAATAACTGTATGCCCAATATAAGAAAAAAGATAGACAGCTACTACTTAGAGAATGGTATCTAATTAAGCCTCTTTCTTGGTTGTTGACGAAGCATGTTACCCACCTGTGGGTGATAAGTAGAAAATGTGACAACTGGGGAATTGCTCTTGCCACCAGCTAATCATAGGACCAAGAACAATCATTCATCCCATAGCACTGATGGGGTAGACCATTCCCCCAGTGGGAGGGCTCAGCTCCTCTCATCTGAACTTTCCACTGAAAGAACTATTAGCAGAAAAGCCAGGTTCATTACAACTCTAGTGCGCTGTTTCTCCATTTGTCCCTCTTGTCTCTTTCCAGCCTCCCTTAGTGGGTCCCACGTCTTTAATATTGATTCTATTTTCAGAATTTCAGTTAGAAAAGCTCTTTTCCCATTTTAGCTCAAGAGTTCATCACAGGACTTGATTGTGTAACCTCATATCCGCAACTTTCTTAGATTCAGAACAGCTTTTTTGGGCACTTTGTCACATCTTTTACATGTCCTTAAAAATGCAAGCCTTAATTAATGTTGAAGTAAAGTACTCGAAAGAAGAGAGGGTCTTGCAGCAGATTAGAATGATTTAAACTCTAAAGCAGAATTTGGCAAACTTCTTTTCCAAAGAGCGAGATAGTAAATAGTTTACACTTTGTGGACCCTGTGGTTTCTGTTGCAACTACCAGTTCAAACATTACAGAGCAAAAGCAGTTGTAGAGAAGCCACAACTGAACTTTATTTTTAAAAACAGGTGGTAGACAAGATTTGACCTATGGACTGCAGTTTGCCAATCTCTGGCCTAAAGCACAGTCCAGTACTTTTTAAATCCTTGAAAACAGAAAGCAGGGAGGATCCAAGATGGCCGTTTAGGAACAGCTCAGGATTGCAGCTCCCAGTTAAAGCGCAGAGGGTGAGTGGACCCCGCATTTTTATTGCCCACAGACTAGAAAATTCCCAGGCGGAGGAACTCCACAGGTCACCAGTGCAGCTGTTTCGGCCAGCGCAGCTGTGCCGGCCGGCGCCGCTGCTTTGCCCTGCGTGGCTGCTTTGTCGGCGCTCCGGAGCAGCGGTTCTCCATACAAAATACACCAGTCCGGGTGCCCTTTTGGCTGGCGATTGGAGCCACGGGAAGTCGCCCATTCATCTGTTTAAAAAGGGGACTGAGCAGAGAACCAGGACAGTAGATTCCAGGGCAAAAAAAAAAAAAAAAAAAGTGCCACAGACCTCAGTGCCGCTGTTTAAGCCAGTGCAGTGAGTGGCCACAGGGGAAAACAAACAGACCCCGGCGCCTCTTCAACAGGCGACTGGAACACCAACTTAAAAAAGGCTCTGAGGCAGGAAGCCAGGCGATCAGACTCGGCTGGTCCCACCCCCACAAAAGAACAGCAACCAGAAACTCTGGATTGAGAGTTTCACAGCAAGCGCAGCTGAACCCGGGACGGTCCAGCTCTGTGGGGAAGGGGTGTCCGCCATTACCGAGGCAGCCGGCCACTACGGAGGCAGTCAGCCAATGCTGAGGCAGCCCGCCCGTTGCCAAGGCAACCCGCCACTGCAGAGAGACTCCGCCTCAATAGAGGCGGGCCACCATCACCAAAGCAGTTCTAACTACACCCATATAAACAGGACTGCAGGGAAGTTCACTTGGCAGCTTGGCGGAGCCCATAGCAGCTCAGCAAAGCCTCTACAGGCAGACAGGGACTAGGCTGCCTCCTTGCTGGGCAGGACAGCTCTGAAGGAAAAAAAAAAAAAGAGAAGGCAGCAGCATAACTGAAACTCATAAAGCCCTAAATCCCTGGGACAGAGCACCTGGGAACAAAAAGCAGTTTATGAGTTCTGCTGCAGCAGACCTAAACGTACCTGCCCAGCAGCTCTGAATGAACAACAGAGCTCACAGCTCACCATTTGAGCTCCTATAAAGAAGAGACCATCTCCTCAAGCAGCGCCCTGACCCCTATATATCCAAAGAGACACCTCATAAAGGAGAGATCAGATTGACACTAGACGGGTATCCTTCTGGGACAAAGATAGCAGAAGAAGAAAACTGGTAACAACCCTTACTGTTCAGCAGCTGCTGCAGGTGAACCCCAGGCAAGCAGGGCCTAGAGTGAACCTCAGCAGACCTACAGCAGAGGGGCCAGACTGTCAGAAGGAAAACTAAGAAACAGAAATAGCCTCATCATCAACAAACAGAACGTCAATCTGAAAGATTTGAGACCCAGTCTGAAAGCCAGCAACTACAAAGTCGACAGGTGGATAAATCCTTAAAGATGGGAAGAAACCAGCGCAAAAAGGATGAAAACGCCCAAAACCAGAACACCTCTCTTCCTACAAGGGATCACAACTCCTACCAGCAAGGGAACAAGGTTGGAGGGAGAACGAGTGTGATGAAATGACAGAATCAGACTTCAGAAGATGGGTAGTAAGAAACTTCTGTGAACTTAAAGAACATGTTCTAACCAAATGCAAAGAAACTAAGAACCTTGAAAAAAGATTTGATGAAATGCTAACGAGAATGGACAAAATAGAAAGGGATATAAGTGAATTGATGGAGCTGAAAAACGCAACACGAGAACTTGGTGAAGCATGCACAAGTATCAACAGCCGAATTGACCAAGCAGAATAAAGCATATCAGAGGTCGAAGATCAACTCAATGAAATAAAATGGGAAGGCAAGACTGGAGAAAAAAGGGTAAAAAGGAATGAACAAAATCTCCAAGAAATGTGGGACTATGTGAAAAGACCTAATATACGTCTGATAGGCGTGCCTGAATGCGACAAAGAGAATGAATCCAAGCTGGAAAATACTCTTCAGGATATTATCCAGGAAAACTTCCCCAACCTAGCAAGGCAGACAAACATTCAAGTCCAGGAAATTCAGAGAACACCACAAAGATATTCCTCAAGAAGAGCAACCCCAAGGCACATAATCATCAGATTCACCAGGGTTGAAATGAAGGAGAAAATACTAAGGGCAGGCAGAGAGAAAGGTCGGGTTACCCACAAAGGGAAGCCCATCAGACTCACATCAGATCTCTCAGCAGAAACCCTACAAGCCAGAAGAGAGTGGGGGCCAATATTCAACATCCTTAAAGAAAAGAACTTTCAACCCAGAATCTCCTATCCAGCCAAACTAAGCTTCATAAGTCAAGGAAAAATAAAATCCTTTGGGAACATGCAAGTACTCAGAGATTTCGTCACCACCAGGCCAGCTCTACAAGAGCTCCTGAAAGAGGCTTTACACATATAAAGGAACAACAAGTACCAGCTCAACTAAAGGGCAAAACACCCAGCTAGCACCAAAATGGCAGTATCAAATTCACACATAACAATATTAACCCTAAATGTAAATGGACTAAATGCCCCAATCAAAAGACACAGACTGGCAAATTGGATAAAAAGCCAAAACCCATCAGTGTGCTGTATCCAGGAAACCCATCTCACATGCAAGGATACACAAAGGCTCACAGTAAAGGGATGGAGGAAGATTTACCAAGCAAATGGAGAGCAAAAAAAAAAGCAGGAGTTGCAATTCTCATCTCTGATATATTAGACTTTAAAGCAACAAAGATCAAAAGAGACAAAGAAGGACATTACATAATGGTAAAAGGATCAATGCAACAAGAAGAGCTAACGATCCTAAATATATACGCACCCAATACAGGAGCACCCAGATACATAAGGCAAGTTCCTAATGACTTACAACGAGACTTAGACTCCCACACAATAATAGTGGGAGACTTTAACACCCCATTGTCAATATTAGACAGATCAACCAGACAGAAAATTAACAAGGATATCCAGGACTTGAACTCAGACCTGGACCAAGCAAACCTAATAGACATTTACAGAACTCTCCACCCAAAAGCCATAGAATATACATTCTTCTCAGCACAACATCACACCTACTCTAAAATTGACCACATAATTGGGAGTAAATCACTCCTCAGCAAATGCAAAAGAACGGAAATTGTAACAAACAGTCTCTCAGACCACAGTGCAATCAAGTTAGAATTCAGAATTCAAAAACTAACCCAGAACCGCACAGCTTCATGGAAACTGAACAACTTGCTCTTGAATGTTGACTGGATAAACAATGAAATGAAGACAGAAATAAAGATGTTCTTCGAAACCAACGAGAATGAAGACACAACATGCCAGAATCTCTGGGACACATTTAAAGCGGTCTCTAGAGGAAAATATATAGCCCACATGAGAAGCAAGGAGAGATCAAAAATTGACACCCTATCGTCAAAACTGAAAGAGCTAGAGGAGCAAGATCAAAAAAACTCAAAGTCTAGCAGAAGACAAGAAATAGCTAAGACCAGAGCAGAACTGAAGGAGATAGAGACACAAAAAACCCTTCAAAAAAATCAATAAATCCAGGAGCTGGTTTTTTGAAAAGATCAACAAAATAGACAGACCACTAGCCAGATTAATAAAAAAGAAAAGAGAGAATAACCAAATTGACGCAATAAAAAACGATAAAGGGTATATCATCAGAGATTCCACAGAAATTCAAACCATCATCAGAGATTATTACAAACAACTCTATGCACATAAACTAATAAACCTGGAAGAAATGGATAAATTCCTGGACACTTGCCTCCTCCCAAGCCTAAACCAGGAAGAAGCCGAAACCCTGAACAGACCCATAACAAGGTCTGAAGTTGAGGCAGCAATTAAGAGCTTACCACCCAAAAAAAGCCCAGGTCCAGACGGGTTCACAGCCAAATTCTACCAGACATACAAAGAGGAGCTGGTACCATTCCTTCTGAAGCTATTCCAAACAATACAAAAAGAGGGAATTCTTCCCAAATCATTTTATGAGACCAACATCATCCTGATTCCAAAACCCAGCAGAGACTCAACAAGAAAAGAAAACTTCAGGCCAATATCCATGATGAACATAGATGCAAAAATCTTCAGTAAAATACTGACAAGCCGATTGCAACAGCACATCAAAAAGCTTATCCACCATGATCAAGTAGGCTTCATCCCGGGGATACAAGGCTGGTTCAACATACGCAAGTCTATAAACGTAATTCACCAAATAAACAGAACCAAAGACAAAAACCACATGATTATCTCAATTGATGCAGAGAAGCCCTTTGACAAAATTCAACAGCCCTTAATGCTAAAAACCCTCAATAAGCTAGGTATTGTTGGAAGGTATCTCAAAATAATAAAAGCTATTTATGACAAACCAACAGACAATATCACACTGAATGGGCAAAAACTGAAAGCATTCCCCTGGAAATGTGGCTCCAGACAAGGATGCCCTCTCTCACCACTGCTATTCAATATAGTATTAGAAGTTCTAGCCAGAGCAATCAGGCAAGAAAAAGAAATAAAGGGCATTCAAATAGAAAAGGAGGAAGCCAAATTGGCTCTATTTGCAGATGACATGATTGTATATCTAGAAGACCCCATCGTCTCAGCCCCAAATCTCCTGAAACTGATAAGCAAGTTCAGCAAAGTCTCAGGATACAAAATCAATGTGCAAAAATCACATGCATTCCTATACACCAATAACAGACTTAAAGAGAGCCAAATCAAGAACAAACTTCCATTCACAATTGCCACAAAGAGAATAAAATACCTAGGAATACAACTAACAAGGAATGTAAAGGACCTCCTCAAGGAGAACTACAAACCACTGCTCAACAAAATAAGAGAGGACACAAACAGATGGAGAAACATTCCATGTTCATGGTTAGGAAGAATCAATATCGTGAAAATGGCCATACTGCCCAAAGTAATTTACAGATTCAATGCTATCCCCATCAAGCTACCAACGACCTTCTTCACAGAACTGGAAAAAATCACCTTAAACTTCATATGGAACCAAAAGAGAGCCCGCATAGCCAAGTCAATTCTAAGCAAAAAGAACAAAGCGGGAGGCACTCACACTACTGGACTTCAAACTATACTACAAGGCTTCAGTAATCAAAACAGCATGGTACTGGAACCAAAACAGAGATATAGACCGATGGAACAGAACAGAGGTCTTGGAGGCAACACAACTTATCTACAACCATCTGATCTTTGACAAACCAGACAAAAACAAGCAATGGGGAAAGGATTGTCTGTTCAATAAATGGTGTTGGGAAAGCTGGCTTGCCATGTGCAGAAAGCAGAAACTGGACCCCTTCCTGACACCTTACACTAAAATTAACTCCAGATGGATTAAAGACTTAAACATAAGACCTAACGCCATAAAAACCCTAGAAGAAAATCAAGGCAAAACCATTCAGGACATAGGTATAGGCAAGGACTTCATGACCAAAACACCAAAAGCATTGACAACAAAAGCCAAAATAGACAAATGGGACCTAATCAAACTCCACAGCTTCTGCATGGCAAAAGAAACAGTCATTAGGGTGAATCGGCAACCAACAGAATGGTAAAAAATTTTTGCAGTTTACCCATCTGACAAAGGGCTGATATCCAGAATTTACAAAGAACTAAAACAGATTTACAAGAGAAAAACTAACAAGCCCATTCAAAAGTGGGCAAAGGATATGAACAGACACTTTACAAAAGAAGACATACATGAGGCCAACAAGCATATGAAAAAATGCTCATCATCACTGGTCATCAGAGAAATGCAAATCAAAACTACATTGAGATACCATCTCACGCCAGTTAGAATGGCAATCATTAAAAAATCTGGAGACAGCAGATGCTGGAGAGGATGTGGAGAAATAGGAACACTTTTGCACTGTTGGTGGGAGTGTAAATTAGCTCAACCATTGTGGAAGACAGTGTGGCAATTCCTCAAGGACCTAGAAATAGAAATTCCATTTGACCCAGCAATCCCATTACTGGGTATGGATTACAAATCGTTCTACTATAAGGACACGTGCACACGAATGTTCACTGCAGCACTGTTTACGATAGCAAAGACCTGGAACCAACCCAAATGCCCATCGACGATAGACTGGAGAGGGAAAATGTGGCACATATACACCATGGAATATTATGCAGCCATCAAAAACGATGAGTTTGGGTCCTTTGTAGGGACATGGATGAACCTAGAAACCATTATTCTCAGCAAACTGACAGAAGAGCAGAAGATCAAACACCGCATGTTCTCACTCATAGGCGGGTGTTGAACAATGAGAACACATGGACACAGGGAAGGGAGCACTACACACTGGGGTCAGTTGGGGGGAAATAGGGGAGGGACGGTGTGGGGTGGGGATCTGGGGAGATATAGCAAGGGGAGAAATGCCAGATGTAGGTGATGGGGAGGAAGGCAGCAAATCACACTGCCACGTGTGTTCCTATGCAACAATTTTGCATGTTCTACACATGTACCCCAAAACCTAAAATGCAATAAAATAAATAAATGGGGAAACAAAACAAAACAAACAAAAAAACAGAAAGCAAAAACATTGGCATCATTTACGTTGTAAATATATATGTAAAAGTCATGTAATAAGCAATGAATTTTCTAGCAACAATTTGGCCATTTCAAACTTCTATTCATCTGACTGTAAATGTATGCATCGTATTTTTATACTTTTACTTTTAAATAATTAAAATTGTCATTGTGGGTCCAGGCAGCTATAAAGAAAACTTAGAATGCTTGAATTTCACAAAGCAATCCATTAGTTCTTGTCATTGTGGCCTCATGAGGGTAAAAAGTATTTTGAAAGCTGAATCAGTTTCCAGTTTGTATTCATATATATTTGTGTGCATTTTACAAATATTTTTTCCATCTTTTTTTATTAGTTTGAAAGCAAGGCCTAGTTAAATCCTGGGACTTTTCTCAGAAATTTCAGTCCTCATTCCATGATGAAGGTGGTGACTAGCTGCCATGGAGATAATTACCAAATCTTCATCGACGCTTGTGATTTCTGGCGGGAAATGAGCAGCAAGAACAAATAAATTTTTTATGGCATTTTTAAATTTCAAAGCTAACCATTAAATTGACCCTGTCATATTATCACTGGGATTATATAGTTTTAATTGCTTCTACTGGTTATGATAAGTTGTTGGGTATTAATACTAAAGCAGAGCTGTCTGGAACACAAAATTAGACATACCCGTAGGCCGTATCCTGTATTCCAACCTCAAGTCTCTCTGGGGAGAAAGAGCTAGAAGAATAGCTTCTCAGGATTCTGAATGTTGTTAGTTTTCTTTGTAAATGAGAGATAGAAAATATAAATTTACAAGTTTTTGCCTCCTGACATGCTTTCATTTGTAATATTTGGGGTAGACTAGGGGGAAGGAAGTTGGATTGGTAATTAAAATTAGACTCAAGCTTTGAGTGTGTTACGTATCTCATTAGAGTAAAATTGTCCGATTTAGCAAATAGAAATATGGGATGCACTGTTACATTTTTATTTTAGGTAAACAATGGATACAGTTTTAGTATATGTATGTCTCATGCAATATTATACCAGCAATTATTCGTTGTTTAGCTAAAATCAAATTTTAGCTGAGCATTCTGTATTTTATCTGGCAGCCCTTCCTTAGAGAAAGCACATATATAATCTTTCTGAGCCTCACAGTATTTTCACATTAGATTAGTTTTAATCTAAATACTCTTAGCTTTAGTAGGATTTTCAAGGTTAGGAATGGCTAACTGCTATAACGAGTGATCCTCAATTCTTAGTGGCTTAACACAACTTGAGGTGTTTTTCTTGCTCACACCACATCCAGTGGGGTTCAGTGATCTGTCTTCCATATGGTAGCTTAAGGACATAGGCACCTTTGTTTTACAGCTTCATCATGTTTAAAATATGGTCGAAATAAAATTAAACAGTAAAATACATACCTCCCATTGGTGAAAACCTGTCATGATTACACCTCGACTCAAGGTGCTGGTGAATGTTAAATTAACCATAGTCCCCAAAGAAGAAATAGCTTTCATGCATCTCTAGCCAATTTTTACCACATATGTTAAGTTTGCTCATCTATTTGCATTCATATATCTGGCACTACTTTTTGCCAGAAATAAAGGAGTGAACAAACTGGATAAATTCTCTTTCTTTGGAAAGTTTTGTCCTAGTTGGGAGAAATGGGAAAAACAAATAAAAAATATTTATCAAGTACTGTGAAGAATGACGAAGCAGTGTACAAGGACAGAGAACTAATGGAAGTGTATTAGGCAGAGTTGTTGGGATCTTTGCTGAGAGGTAATATCTGAGCAGAAAGCTGAAGGAAACGAGAATGTCTGGGGAAAGAGCTTTCCACGCAGAAAAGGCAGCAAGTAAAGCCCTAGGGCAAGAATGCTCTTGCAGTACAGAACATCTAGAAGGCTGAGGTGGCCAGAGCACAGGGAAAAAGGCTAGGAGTGGTAGGAGGGGAGGTCAGAGATGCCGGCCATTGTGAGGATTGTGGCTTTTACTCTCAGAGGTGAAGCCATTGAAGTGTTTTGAGCAGAACAGTGATATAAGAACAAGAAATCTTAAAAGTCAGTCATTTAAAACTTGTGCTACTTTGTTGTGTATATACTGCAGAGTTTATGTTCAACTATCTAGGGCAAAACCGTAGCAAGAGATCAGTCATGAGGCTGTTATAATATTCCAGGTGAGAGGTGATGCACTTGAATAGACACAGTGAAGTTGGTAGGAAGCAGATGCATTTTGAATACATTTCAGAGATAGAGAATGGATTAGCTTAAGGTGTCATGCAACACAAAATGAAGAGGCAAAGTTTATTCTGAAGTTTCAGGCATGATCCACTGGTAGACTGACATTAACTATCTAAAGTCTCTGGGAGTAAGTAGTATAGGGGTATTAGAGATCAGGAGGGTTCCGTTTTGATAAAGGTAAATTGAATGTGCCTTCGATAAGTTAAATTAGCCATTGGATGAGTTAAATTAGTTATCCAATTATATCCAGGCTTCAGTGGAGAGATTGAGGCCAGCAGTGCAATAGAGCCATCACTGTACTGATGACATTCAAGCCTTGAGATTGGAGGTGATCACAAATGATTGCAGATAGAAAAATGAAGAGGTCCAAAGACAACATTGAGGTGTCAAAGAGATGAGAAAAAATCAGCAAAAATATACTGAGAATGTGTAGCCAAAGAGCAAAAAATTATTAGGAATATGTACCTAGAGAGGTAATTCAAGGAAAGATTCAATTAAAAAGCCAATAGAATCAAAATTTCAAATGCTACTGGTTGGTTAAATTATTTAATTCAAATTAAATAACCTTATTTAATCCAAATTAAAGTATTAGATTAGGCAAAGTGAACATCTTTGGTGGCATTTAATGATGGAGAGATGGAGGTGAAAGGTTAAATAAAGCCAGGCCAAGTTCCAGTCACTTGGACTAACTGAAGTTGGTTCAATATAGAATGCAAGAAAAGTAGAGGCACAAGTACAGGTGATTCTGGAGAGTTTCACAGTCAAATAGAGCATATAAATTATTACTTCTTTAAAGTAAATCTAAATTAGTCACCAATTTGCTTTCACTAATTCCATAATCATTTACTGCATGTCACTTACATAAAAGGCATGACACCTGGTGCAATGGATACAAAGATAATTATGACATGCTGCAAGCTTGCTGCACTCATGATTTGGTAGAAACAGAGATTCAAACGAGAGATTACAGGTCAGTGTGAAATGTGTTAATGAAGGTCCAATTAGAGTGCTAAGGTAGTATGCTGAAAAATGGCAGTGACTAGGCCTTGGCTGGTTGGGGAACAAATCACAGAGGTGATGGTAGCAGAAACCTTTAAAAGATAATTGGGTTGAAGCAGATAGTTAAAGGCCTAAGGATGTTCCTAGTGAGAGATATGACACCTGCAAACTCTGGAAAGCATCCACCTCTAATTCTGTTGGATTTGTAAATCTTTCCCCATATTCTATTAAAGTTGAGCTCTAGCTACATTCTTTGGTGTTTGGAAGTCCTCCTCATCTTCTCACATGTATGCTCTCATCCCTACACATATACACAACCCACAACATGCTTCATTATTGCCATTCAAACTGTGGTCCTCATAACAGCAGCATCACATGTGAACATTTTAGAAATACAAATTCTTGATTCCCATCCCATACCTACTGAATCAGAATCTCTGGCGGTAGTACCTAGCAACCTATATTTTATCAAATCTTTCAGGTGATTCATATGCAGCTATAATTTCAGAAGCAACTTGTCCAGTTGCCTACAGATTTCTTCTTTTTTAAAAATCTTGACCCTCTTAACATCCAATGGAAACACTCAGAATTAGGGCTATGTGTTCACTAATTTAGTCTCTCCCTATCTACTGATAAAAAGTTATTCTGTTCTGAGTTCCAACATGCCATTAGCAGACCCTTCCATGAAAATAACCAAGTAAAGTAATCACAAATTACCTAAAATGTTGTTCTTCAGGGAGTGCTTGAATTTTAACCAAGTTTTGAAAGTACATTTCCTCTGAAGAAAGCTGAGGTGAGAGATATTTGCCTGTGTACATATCTAGAAAAAAACTTGTAACAGATTTTATTTTTTATTTTAGGTTCATGTGGTAAACGCAAGTTTGTTACAAGTGTACATTGCGTAATGCTGAGGATTGGCTTCTAATTATTCCATTTCCCAAGTAGGAAATATACTATGCGATCGGTAGTTTTTCGACCTTAACCTCCTTCCCCACTTTTGTAGTCCCCAGTGTGTATTGTTTCTGTCTTTGTGTCCATGTATTCCCAATGTTTGGCCCCCACTTATAATTGAGAACACACAGTTTTTCATTTCCTGTTTCTGTGTTAATTTGCTGAGGATAATGGCCTCTACCTGCATCCATGTTTCTGCAAAGGACATGATTTTGTTCTTTTTTTATGGCTGCATAGTATTCCATTGTGTATGGAGCCACATTTTCTTTATTGAATCCACTATTGGTAGGTACCTGGGTTGAGTCCACGTCTTTGCTACTGTAAATAGTACCATGATAAACATATGAGTGCAGGTGTCTTTTTGGTTGGGCAACCCCATTACTGAGTTATAATAATCATTCTACCGTAAAGACAAATGCATACAAACGTTCACTGCAGCACTATTCACAATAGCAAAGATATGGAATCAATATAAATACCCATCGATGACAGAATGGATGAAGAAATGCATTGCATATACACTATGGAATACTATGCAGTCATAAAATAAGTGAGCTCTTATCTTTTGTGGGAACATGAATGAAGCTGGAGGCTATCATCCTTAGAAAACTAAAACAGGAGCAGAAAACCAAATACTGCATGTTCTCACTTCCAAGTGGGAACTAAATGATAAGAACTTATAAACACAAAGAAGGAAACAACAGGCACTGGGGTCTACTTGAAGGGGAGGGTTAAAGAATGGAGAGGAGCAGAAAAGATAACTATTGGTTACTGAGCTTAATACTTGGATGCTGAAATAACACGTACAACAAACCCCCATGACACGTGTCTACCTATGTAACAAACCTTCACATGTACCCCCAACCCTAAAATAATAGTTTAAAAAAACCTATTTTTATTTGGGTATATACCCTGTAATGGGATTGCTGGGTCAAATGGTAATTCTATTTCAAGTTCTTTGGGAAGTCTCCAAATTGCTTTCCAAAGGGGCTGAATTAATTTGCATTCCCATAAGCACTGAATAGGTGTTTTCTTTTCTATGCAACTTTACCAACATCTGTTATTTTTTGACTTTTTAGTAACAGCTATTCTGACTGGTGTGAGATAATATCTCATTGTGGTTTTGATTTGCATTTCTCCGAAGATTGGTGATTTTGAGCATTTTTTTTATATGTTTGTTGGGCTCTTGTACATCTTGGAAAGAAACTTTATAATAAGACTCAGATACACCAAAATTTAGCACCTCACATCATTGATCATTGAATAAAACCTCGAGACAACCACCAGCTTTTCATTAATGAGCCTTTATTAAGCCCTTTATTTAATGAACCTCCTGGGGGTTCTGCAGGAAAGAACAACACAATTATTCTTACAAGTCATAAACAATTCTTGATTGCTCCTACCGTCTTTTCTAAGGTCTTCATTCTATTTTCCTTTGAAATAATCTAGATTTAAAATAAAGTTTCTTATTTCCTACTCTTCTGAAAAATGTCGGTTCAAAGCTGAGCAAGGTGGACTTTCCACTTTTTAAACAGATTTGTATCCCTGAGTCATTTTTAGAAGCTCTGTAAGGTGGATCAAGTGTACACACTTAGAAAATACTGTCAATCAAAGTGACGATCATACATAGTAGGGCTTACTATGAGTGTCCCTGGAATGTGAACTATTTTCAGAAGCCTGTCTCTTCCTACTGCTTTCTCTCTGCCTGCTATTCTCACCACCCTCAGAACATTCCATACTTCTCACAGGTATCCAGAAGCCTTATATTTCACTCCAAATTACTCTCTGGAGAGTAATTAGAAATAATAATAGCTATGGCTGTTACATTTACAGGTATTGATCGACTTACGACCTATGCAACTTACGACCATTCGACTTTACGACCACAATCGCTAGCCACGACTGCTCTGCGTCTGGCAGCGCAAACGTTGCCCAGCTGGGCGTACGACAGTGCGGACCAGCTTCCGGCAGCACTACCATCTCCGTGTGCACCATTTCAACTATTGTTCCAGACTCGGTACAGCAATTTGTGTTTTGTGTCTTGGATATTTTTCATCAAACCCCTCCCAATAAACTTCTTATACATTTTGAAGCAATGGACCCAAACATTGAACGATTTGCAAGGATTGAATGGATGGCACACAATGTGTTTCATCCGTATCGTGAAATTTATGAAGAAAAAAAGAAACATACAATTTAGACAAAGCTCACCATGTTTATGAAAAAACCAACTCCGGTAACCCCAACTGCTGCCTCAGATGATGACATCAACGATCCGCAGCCAAGCACCAGCGGCCAATAAAATGTTTCGTACATGTTTATATATTTTGATATGTTTTGCAATTGGGAAAACATTTCCTATGGTATTTTTTACACCTGTATTTTGTATTTTTGTATGCACTTGTATTTTGTAATTTTGTATGTTTTGCAAATATTAAACCAGTTGTACTGGTAATGCAGTGTTTTACTTAAACCTGACGAATGTAAAAATAAGAAATAAAATGGTGTAGAGATGATAAAAATGGCATAAAATGAACAAAGAAAATTATGATATATAACAATAATGAAAGAAAATTATGATAAAATATGACTTAAAGATTTTTATAACATCATTTCACAGTCCTGTACATATAGCCTACTCAATTTACGACCAAACCGTGTTACAACCGGTCTGTTGGAACCAATCGTGGTCGTAAGTCGAGCACTAGCTGTACTATATTTCAACAGATAAGTGCTTTAGAAATGTTATCTCATTTAATCTTTGCAATGGTCCATGAGGTAATTATTATTAGACTTGTCTTAAAGAGGCTTAGGGAAGTTGAAAGAAACTTGCTTACTTAGAGCGCAAACTCAGATCTATTGAACTCAAAAGCCATGATATTTTTTATTTCACAAATGCTCAATCTGTAGCATGTCATTTTGCTGCTTTTTCCAGGGATATTTGGGTTTAACATAATCTATAATAACGGGATGGGTTTTTACTTCCTTGAAGGGACTTGGACACTGATGAACAGGTAGAGATGACCTTATCTGGTTTGCTACGGAAGCCTGAAATCACACTGTCGGTATTTGTCATGATACATGAAGGTAAGACTTACAGATAAATGATGACAGGGATGTCTTCCCTATCAGAGTGAAAGTTTTCTACAGATCTTTCTCCTTTCAAGTCAAAGTACATCTCTGAAGCAATTAGAAACCAATATTTTGGATAGAAGGAATTGTTTTCACAAATCAAATGTTGTAACCTCCCCAAATTCTATCATTTTCTGGAAAGAAGATGAACCTCAGAAAGTTTCCAAATACTCCCAACAGTGTACAACTATTGGGTATGAGTGAACCCAAGCAGGTGTGAGCCTTCTCTGCTTCAGCGTTTGTGTTATTAGCATGTCAGAGTGTGAGGCACAAACGTTTGACATCCAGGAGTTCAAATGTTGACTCTACAACCTTCCAGGCACATCCGTGTCTTAGTCCAAGTTCGCGTTGCTATAACAGGATACCTGAGGATGGGTAATTTATAAAGAAAAGAGGATGACTTCGCTCACAGCTCTGCAGGCTAGGAAGTATAAGAAGCATGGCAAGGCAATCTATTCAGCTTCTGGTGAAGGCCTCATGCTGCTTCTACACTTGGTTGAAAGTGAAAGGGAAATGGGCATGCACAGAAGATCACACGGCAAGGAAGGAAACAAAAGAGAGAAGCTGAGGAAGCCAGAATATATTGTACTTTAAGTTCTGGGGTACATGTGGAGAACATGCAGGTTTGTTACATAGAAAAGCAATGACAACAAAAGCCAAAATAGACAAATCAGATCTAATTAAACTAAAGAACTTCTGTACAGCAAAAGAAACTATCAACAGAGTGAACAGGCAACCTACAGAATGCCAGACAGTTTTTAACAGCATGCTCTCATTCACTCCCACAGGAGGGCATTAATCTATTCATGAGGGAACTGACCCCATGACCCAAACATCTCCCACTAGGCCTCACCTGCTAACACTCATGCACTGGGGATACAATTTCCACAGGAATTTTGGAGAGGACGATTCATAATCAAAACATAGCCGTCTCTACGTCTTGCTTTCTTCATTAGAGCTGCCCTGAGAATTGACATGTAAAACACTTGGCTTTGTCTTCCTTAATTATTGGTAGCTGCTGTCATTATGACTATCAATATCACCTGAATGCAGACAGCCACAAGACCCTAGAGGTTGCTTCTATAAACTCCTACCCCCAGAAAATGTACATTAACAGTTTGTAGGTAATACTGTGGTGTCAGTGGGTTATCATGCAGATAATGCTGGTAAGAATAAGTAGTATTTTTGAGGATTTACTATGTACCAAGTCTTGTACTAAACACTATCTGTAAAACATAAGAATAAGTAGTATTTTTGAGCATTTACTATGTACCAAGTCTTGTACTAAATATTATCTATAAAATATCTTATTTAAACCTCACATGCATGCTAGTGTTACCCCGTCTTACAGATGATGACACTGAAGTATAAGAAATTAAATAATCCAAGATCATACAATTGGAAAGATGTGAAACTGGGATTTGAACAAAGGTATGACTGAATAGCTGCCCTCTTCACCAATGGGCTATAAGAACAAATATTTTTAAAGAGCTTGCTAGAGGTAATCTCTTCTTTATTAATTCAAGAGAATATGTTATTCTTGCCTTTTTTCTTAAGGTAGTTTTATAAAATAAACACTGAGCACTTCCTTGCATGGCTGAGATATTGTCTTGTGAGTGAAAAAGTATTATTAGGGAACTCAGAATCAAATATGGTCCCTTTTTCAATAATTGTATGGATTCTTTAAAGCTGTTATTATGAAATCATTCCCATTCCATTAAAAGAGGACAGATTATCACTTGGAGTGGTCTTATTGCTTTTATTTGGTGGATGGGAGGGAGAAGGCAAGGGAGATAAACAGAGCCATAGAACAACAGATAAATCTATCCCTTCCACTAGCGGGCACCAGAAGCTAAAAATCCTCCAGGAGAGCCATTTGTGATGTAAATAGGGAAGGTGTGGACAGAGAGCTTTTTACAAATCTGCTATTTACCTACGAGAGACATCCTATGGGTTATCCCAATGGAATTCACTTTCCTGCTTGGTTTACCAGGGAAGGGAAAGGAGGTCTAACTAATAGCCCTTCAGTTTGCTCAGCTTTGAGATATCCATTAAGCAAGCAGAAATTTGCCTGCACACATTGTGTTTGCACAGCTTGCAGTGCCATCTTTTCAAGACCCACCATTGTCTGGAAAGCTCTTCAAAGTCCTAAGTCTATAATAAAGCAAATAGCTTGCACAGTTATTCCTGTCAGTTTCACCTTTTACACGGTAGCCTATGAATGTCATCGGTTAGATTAAACCTCAGGAAGACCAAACACAGTGCATGAAGGTTAAATGTCCTCTCGTGTTTGTCGGCACATTAGCCATCCAGATACTTTCTCTTCAAAGTGTCCTTCAAGACGCTTTCTTTCCAAACAGCTATCGGAAGTCTGATTATAAAGTGCAGATAGAGAAAAATTCACTCTCTGAGTTTTATCGAGAAAGTTTTCCCTAGCAAGTAACCATAAAGCATTTTCCCTTAAGAGTTCAGATTGAGTACATAGTAGAATGATATTCATAGCTAGCAATTATTTATATAGGCTGGCTTTTCAAAAACACTTGCCCATGTATTTTCTCATTTGCTTGAAACAAGCATCAGTATTATTATTTAATTTTACTCACGGGAAAACGAATCCTCAAAGTGGTTCAAGGATTTTCCTAAGATTATTCATCTAGTACGCGGTAGAATAAAAGCTTAGGTGCCCGTAGCTCTGCCTCCAGAGTCTTTCCACAACTCATCTTCACACACAAATCTACTAGATCTTGCTACTTATAGTGTGGTCTAGGCAGCAGTAGCACCAGCAATAGCAATGGCAACAGCATTGTTGTACTGGATTGAGCGTAGAAAGTTAGCACCAAGACAAAAGTATGCCAGATTGCAGGGTCATTTATGATGCCGGCGACCACAGAGGACTCACGTCTCTCCAACCTGTGGCGTCGAAAGGAGGGTGCCAGGACTTTTTATACCCGAAAAACCACCTTGGGAGTGGGGGTGAGGAGCGGGGATGGGGATGAAAAGGTTTCAGACATTCCAAGGGCCAGGGGATTCTGTGATTCACCTCCTGGGTGGAGACGAGGGCGGGGGTCTCCAGACATTCCAAAGGCCAGGGGACTTTTGTCATTCTGTTTGTTACTTCAGTGGTTTACAGAAGTCAAGATAAGCATTTGTTTACACACAGATCTTAGTTATCCTGGGCTGCTTATTTTAGTTATTACCGGTAAGCAAAGGCTAGCAATTCTGGCACAATATCACAGCATCACTGAGGCAGCATCTCAGACCCCACCGAAGACTTGCTGAATCTGAATTTTTTTTCCTTCTTTCTTTAGAGACAGTGTCCTGCTGTGTCACCCATGTTGGAACGCAGCGGCATGATAATAGATCACTGTTACCTCAAACTCCTGGACTCAAGCAATCCTCCCACCTTAGCCTCTTGAGTAGCTGGGAATGCAGGTGGTGCCAACACACTTGGGCTATTTTTTTTTTTTCTTATTTTGCAGAGATGAGGTCTTGCTATGTTGTGCAGGGTGGTCTTGAACTCCTGGCTTCAAGCAATCCTCCTACCTCGAGCTCCCACAGAGCTAGGATTACAGGCGTGAGCCACCACACGGTCCTGAATTGACAATTTAAACAAGATCCCCAGTTGACATTAAAGTTTGAAAATTACTCTCGTCCAGACTCACAAGTATAGCGGTATCTTGTTTCTCCAACTGAGTAATATATCAAAACGTTGGCATTTGAAATATTGAGTGTTAAATACCAACAGGGAAGCTGAGACTATGCAATTTTTAAGACATTGTATGGGTTTGCAGATCTATAATTTCATCTTCACTTTTTGAAAATCTCATTTTTGGTACACATACAACTGTGTCCACAGTTACACATACATTCATCTGAGCAAGAAAATGATGCTGTTTGTCTCTACCTGCTTGGGTAACAATGTTCATTTTCATTAGTATGGTAGATTGTGAGGGAGGAGTAGTAAGCCATCTGGAGCTTGAGCCAGGTATTCCATTAGGGGCTTTCTAGTTGATGCAAACTTTTAAATGAAATGTTCAATGTCGAGTAAATGCTTGTGAAATTGCAATTCTGCCATATGGTGTGCTGCTTAACAATGGATTATATTTGCTGTTCCTAAAATAAATTATCTATTGGAAATCGATGTTACGTCCAATAGCTTTGCTGATAAGCAGTTAAATGAGCTCAGAGAAGTCATTTAAATGTCTTGGTTCTTCTTTTTCTTGCCTTCAACATTAGATCAAATAATCTCTATGCAACTCATCCAAGTTTTATCACAGAATTGGAATTTTAAAAGTTTCTGAGGATTTATAGAGCCCGGAAGGACAAAGTGAATCCACAATCAAATAATATCCCACCCCTTCATCCCACATTCTTTTGTGAATAGAATCCTGTGGCCCTTCATTAATTGCACTTAAAGTAACAGTTTCCTTAATTATTTCTAACATGAGTCTCTAAAACTCTCTGCAGTGTAGTCTAGCTCAGTCCCAAAATGAAGTATACATGATTGAATGTCAAGATGTTGCTGAAGCACTCCAAGAAATTCACCATATAATTACAAGACTAGGTTCTGGTGAATTAGAGTAGGTGGCCTGGAGGAGGAGCTTATTGGTGAAAATTTACACAGTGGCAGAACCCTAGTTTCTGAGTAGGTAAATTTGGTACTTGTCTTTTTGCACTAGGAGTATTTTTTTAAAAAATAAACTCCAGAAGAATAGCTCACTCTCAGTTTTTAGGGTTGCTTAGGCCCTTTTATTCTCGGTCACGACTGACATTTCCATCTCAGTTTTCTGCCCAAACACGGTCAGTCTGTGAGCAGGCATCTTAGATAAGACCCATGCCTCTGAAGCGAAAGTGGTGGTACCCAGCTGGTGCTGGTATCTTTGAGGAGGCAGCAGCATTCTAACCTCAGATCCCTTTTACCTGGGATGATCATAAAAGGGAAGTGGTATGTGTAGGGATTTAAAGAGTTTTAGAAAGAAAGAAAAAGCTAATCCAGAAGGCCAGGAAACACTGGATTGGATGAAGTCCAATAATACTTAGCACAGGGCCCAGAACATTTCAAATGTCATGTTTCCAAGTTGAAAAGATGATATAATTTTACTTCATTTAAGGTGGTAGAGTCGGCCCTCCACTTAAGTTAATGAGTAGGGGAGGCATGTAAATGAGAGCAATAATGGGAAGACGGCAGCAAAGCCAGGGCTGGTACAGCAGCTTCCATGAGAAACAGGAGGCAGGGTCCAGGGCACGAGGCCTGTCCATGAGTCCTCGGGCTTTCTTGGGTCCTCCATTTGTCAGGTTTGAGGGAGCCCAGGTATTTCCTATTTGAGAGCACTTTTAGTGCAGGAAAGCGTCCTGTGACTTGTTAAAAGAAAAACTTTAGACAAATTAAATTAATAGGATTTAAATAAGCAAAGAATGATTCACATATTGGGAATTCCCCAGAACTAGGTTCAGAGTGGTTCTGGCACTGCCGCAGAGTGGGATCAGATTTACGGCCTGATAAAAGAACGTGACGTACAGAAAAGGAAAGGGAGGTACAGAAACAGTTGGATAGGTTACAGCTCAGTGTTTGCCTTATTTAAACACAGTTTGAATAATTGGTCACCTGTGATTGACCAAAATTAGGTGACTGGTACAGGAGAAGGTTATAGTCTGCTTGCACATCGAGGTAAGTTACCGTTTACTATGGATGAAGAAACCTTTAGACTGAACCTAAAATACATTAGAAAGCAGCTTTAAGCTAAACTTAGTTTAACAGACCAAATGTGCAGACATTTGCTCAGGTCAGTTTTCCTGGAATTTAAAATAATCAGAGAAATCTCATGATTGGACAGGAATCCCAAGTATTGGCCAACCACTCTTTCTCCCTTCTCATTTTCCAGGCTTACCATAGAAAAAGCATTGCGTATCAGATTCTAGTACACACATACATGCATTTATGTAAAACTGAAACAAAAGTTTCATAAGATAATATTTTTATTATATGTGATCTACTGATAGATTTTTTAAACTTCATTAGACTCTATTTTGTTATGAAGAAAACAGAAACTAACCCATAGTTAGTTTAGATCTGGGATAAGTGGGCCCTTTTCTTATGGATGCCTCCAATTTGTCCACTCAGGAGGTGCTTCCGGGTATCACAAACTCCTTCTCTGAAAACCTCTGCTGGCTCTGCTGCTGATCATGTCAGTACCTTGAGGCAGAACTGCTGCCACTCTGCTGGTCCCATCAGAAAGATGATGTAGACAAATACCTGTTGCCCTTGATCCTATCAAGGTGAAGCCAGCAAAATAGAAACCATACCAGTAATGTTAACAGATAATTTAATGTAAAGACTTTGGGAGATTTGGGAGATCAGAAAAAAAAAATGGTATATAGGAGGCAAGACTACCTTGCAGCTCCCACTCAAATGAACAGAACAGGTGTCTCACTCAAAAAGAAAGAATAGCGCAGCTCCCACTCAAATGGACAGAACTCACATCATGAACTTCTGCTCCAGGACTACTGCAGGAACATACATGGAAAACTGAAAGAATTCACAGACCTTTGAAATAAGTGGCTTGCTGCTGTAAACTCCATGAGACAGCCAGAAAACTGTGAGTGCCCAAAAGGATGAAAGGGGAGAGTCCAACTGTGAATACATATCCTCACTGGGGAACATGAAAACCCAGATCATAGGAGAAATAATTAATCTTACCTAGAACTGGAACAAATTTGGAGAACCAAGTGAAATATAAAAGTAGAAGAAGCAATGGAAAGAGCCCTATAAGCACTCCTGGTTCACAGCAAAGGCATTTCTGACCTTATCTCACAGGGTTACCTGGGGAGGGCTGACAGCTGAATTGAGGAAGGACCACAGAGAGAAGGAAACTCCCAGTTGAACTTTGTAATAATTTTAACCTAGCACAAGTTTTCCTGGGCAGAATCGTTGGTGGGATGAGGATGATAAACAGGAACTATAGAGATGAGCACATTGGCTGTGGCAGGTGGACAGGGGTGAAGCCTCAAAGCCCTGCTTGCTTCCTCAGTGGGGAGGCTTGTAGCCTGGTACAAGATCTCAGCCTTGTGCACTAGCTGCCTGGATATAAACTCCGTGCTATTGGTGGGACATGGTAGAAGTGAGACTGACCTTTCTGGCTGTGTGGGAGCTGGGTGAGGCCTGTCACTGCCGACTTTCCCCCACTTCCTGATGACCTGTACAAAGCAGCAGAGGTACCCATAATCCCTCTTGGAACATAACTCCACTGGCCTGAGAACCACACTCCCACTCACCACCGCAGAAGCCGTAAGCTACGCCTAAGGAGAGTCTGAACTCAGATATGCCTATCGCTGCCTCTCCTGATGTTCTTCCTTTACCCACCCTGTTAGCCAAGACAAAAGATAGAAGACATATCTTTTGGGAGCTCTATGGCCCCACTTACCACCTGAGAAACCCAAATGCTTATCTAGGCAATCTTAGGGCAAGCTTGTATCCTCCCTGTACTACCACTGCTGGTGCTCTCTTGAAAGCACCACCTGTTGGCTGGAGGCCAACCAACTCAAGCCATTACAGAAACTCATAACTGAAAAACCTCACTTCAAGAAAGGAGAAAACAACTGCTAATTCCACTGCCTGTAACTTCGTGACCAACCAGAGGTCCTGAGTCTGTCCATATGACAACTTCACTGCCAGCACAACCAGCATTTGAGAAAACCAGCATACTAAAGAAAACTACAACCAAAGAGCCTCAGAGTCCACTTTACTCCCTGCTGCCTCCACTGGAGCAGGTGCTGTATCCACGATGGAGAGACCTGAAGACAGACCACATCACAGGACTCTTTGCAGACATTCCCCAGCATCACCTCAGAGCCCAGTTAGCTCTACTGTGTGACTAAACCCAGAAGAGAAATAATAATCACAGCAATCCAACTCTCAAGAAGTCCCATCTCTAGTGAGAGGGAGAGAGCACCACATCAAAGGATTCCCTCACGGGACAAAAGAATATGAACAGCAGCCCTTGAACCCCAGCTCTTTCCTCTGACACAGTCTACCTAAATGAGAATGAACCAGAAAAACAATTCTGGTAATATGATAAAGCAAGTTTCTTTAACACCCTGAAGATCACACTAGCTCACCAGCAATGGACCCAAACCAAAAAGAAATCTCTGAATTTTTTTCCAAGAAGAAAAATACTTCAGAAACTCAATCATTAAGCTATTCAAGGGAGCACCAGAGAAAGGTGAAAAACAATTTAAAGAAATAATAAAAATCACAGGATATGGTTGAAGAAATCCTCAGAGAAATAGATACAATAAATAAAAAACAATCACAATTTCTAGAAAGGAAAGACACACTTATAGAAATGCAAAATGCAAAATACATTCAAAAGTTAAAACAATAGAATCAAACAAGTAGAAGAAAGAACTTCAGAGTTCGAAGACAAGGCTTTTGAATGAAGCCGATGCAACAGACAAAGAAAAAAATGAACAAAGCCTCCAAGAAGTTTGGGATTATGTTAAATGACCAAATCTAAGAATAATTGGTGTCCTGAGGAAGAAGAGAAATCTAAAAGTTTGGAAAACTTATTTGAGGGAATAATCAAGGAAAACTTCCCTGGTCTTGCTAGAGATCTAGACATCCAAATACAAGAACACCCAGGAAATTCATCACAAAAAGTCTTCACCTAGGCTCATAGTCATCAGGTTATCTAAAGTCAAGATGAAGGAAAGAATCGTAAGAGCTGTGAGGCAAAAGTACCATGTAACCTGTAAGAGAAAACCTACCAGATTAACAGCAGATTTCTCAGCAGAAATCCTACACACTAGAAGGAATTGGGGTCCTATCTTTAGCCTCATTAAACAAAAGAATTATCAGCCAAGAATTTTGTATCCAGCAAAACTAAGCTTTATAAATAAAAGAGATAAAGTCTTTTTCAAGCAAAACAAAGTAATTCTTGATGCTGCATCCCCCAACTAGCTTCTTCTGAGGCCTCTCAAACATGTGAAATAAAGATATTCTTCCTCATTGTCCTGATCAAGTAAGCAGGCTGCTATCTTTTCAAACACACACACACACACACACACACTCCACATATATGCACAAAATAATTTTCAGAGACAAGTCTAGAGCAATATTTCTGCTATAGTTTAGATATTTGTTATCACAAATCTCATGTTGAAATTTGATCCCATGTTGGAAGTAGAACCTAATGGGAGACATTTGGGTCATAGGGATGGACCCCTCATGTGTAGATTAATGTCCTCCCTGTGGGGGATGGAGGGTGAGTGACTTTTCCCTCTATAGTTCCATGAAACCTTGTTGTTAGAATGAGTCTAGTGCTGCCTCTGTCTCTCTAATGACAAGTGGAATCACCTTTCTAACCAAGTGATTTCTGTACAGTCAGCTCCCCTTCACCTCCTGCCATGAGGGGAAGCAGTCTGAGGCCCTCACCACAAGTAGATGCTGCTGTCATACTTCTTGTGCAGCCTGTAGAACCATAAGTCAAATAAACCCCTTTTTAAAAAATAAATTACTCAGGCTTAGGTATTTGTTTATAGCAACACAAATGGACTAAGACAGCTTGCCTATCAGGGGTGATTTTGTCCACCAGAGAACACTAGCAATATCCAGAGAACATTTTGGTTATTACAATTGAGGGTGGGAGTGCTGATATCATCCGGTGATTAGAGAACAGGGATGCTACTAAACATCTTATAGAGCTCAATAGGCTCTCACCACAAAAAATTATCCAGCCCAAATGTCATTAGTGCTAAAGTTTAAAAACCATGATCTAGATATGTAATGTAATTTACTCTGCAAAGAGTCCCTGTTCATAATGATACATTTTATACTACTTAATAGAGGGAGGTGGAACTCATAGCATAGCCACATGAATCCTGTCCAAAGAAATATTCTCTACCATTTCAACCTCATTCTTGGCATCTCTGACTCCATCTGTAAGATAAGATGGGTGGTCTGCTAAGAATCTCAAAGCTGGTTCTCATGTAACTTCTCTACATTTCTGCTTTGGCAGTCTAACACCATGCATAGGAATGTGGGTGTATCTGACACATTCATACTCTGATGCTTTGCACTTTTCCAGATGGCCACAGAGTAATGTGTTACCCATTTCTGGAAGCGTTCAAGAGACCACAAGAGCATCTGTCAAGGAAGAAAGTGAGGGGATTTCTTTATGGCCTATTGAGTTTTCTCCAAACACTTGGAGTATCTGATTGTTTTCACAATGAGTCTATGAAGCAAAGTGTGCCTGAGCCAATGTGTTGGAAAACAAGTGGTCATAGGCACTGTATTTTTACTGGGACTGAAGTGTTGGCTGGCTCTCTTCCTCAGCCCTGCACCTGCAGCATAAGACGCTCCTCTAGTGGAGGAAGACATTCAGGCTCTTGGGTCTAAAAAGCAGCAGCACTGTGCATCAGTGAACATGTTCAAGGCTTGGCAGGATTCAGAGAAGGGTTTTCTGCTAACCTTGCCTCCCTGACTGAGCAACATCTTACAGGTATTAAATTATGAACGCTTTGAGAAATTGCTTTGAAAACAGCCCTGCAGAAATCCAAAGTAAAGCTGGTATTCCTCCAAATGTGGCATTCACATGAAGGAAACATTATCCCAAAGGCATCCACAGGACTTCAGAGAGCATGAAATAATAGAATAAAAGCTTTCTGGCAGTTAGAAACCAGAAGAGTTTAAGAGATGGGAGGAGTCTGTGGCTTAATTTTAGCCCTATGCCACTTTCCACTATTTTTCTGGAAAATAGTTGAGGTTGGCATGTGTTTTGTATAGTTTGTGTGGAATTCAACAAAGAAGAGGAAAAAGGCAGCACTTTAATAGGTTTCTTACATGAAGAAATAAATTCTACTTTCTCTGTTTATGCGGTGGGCAACCTGTTAACACACTGCTGGCTGAATTACCTTTGACTTAAAACATCTGAAAGCAATAAATTCAAGTTTCATCAGGTAACTCATAGGAAAGGCACTTTCCCCTCCACCGGTTTTGAATGTGCATCATAATCACCTGGAGGGTTTATTAAAAACACAGATTACTGCATTTCTGATTTAGTAGGTCTGGGGTATAGCGTTGCAATCTGCATTTCAGGTGAGTTCCCAGATGATGCTGATGCTGCTGGTCTAGGATCTCTCTTTAAACCATTATCCTAAACAAATATGATCAGATTTATTTTAAACCAATGATTATTCATGACATGTCTGAAGTCTAGGAATCACTACTGAACCTGGAAAGTGCATGGCCAGGGACCTGTCTCCTTGAGATCTGGCTACCTCCTTGTGTAACTGCCACACTATGTGTGGGTCACTGTTGCTGTTGCAGCCCCTCGACTTCTTTATCTTGAAAAACTTTCAGACGTAAGTACAGATGAAAGGATTTCAATCTATATAGATTCTGCTCTCCAGTGTGTTTACTTATTACTTTATTCTCCATAGACCTTCCACAAGCAACGGCAAAGATGACCATCAGCAGCCCCAGACTTACCTTCTACCAGATTTGCAAACTGAGTGAATAGATACTTCTTCCCAAGCAGAGTTCTCATTGGCTGACTTGGGTCACATGACAACTCCTGAACCAATCATTAAGATAGAAGGGATTTGGTATTTTGATTGGCCAGGCTTGTTGACATGCCCATCCCTGGAGCCAGAGGTGGGGTCACCCCCCTACACACAAGCTGCATGGTAGACAATAGGAAAGATGTGATTCTTCAAAAGCGGAAGGGCTATGTTATCAGGAGAAAGAGCTAGGCAAAGAGAAACTACACGTGTCCATGACAATGTGCTGGAAGCAAAGCCTGGTTAACTTATAGTCTTGGCAAGCAAAATGATCACAAAGAAAATCCAGCCTCTTTTTGGTACCAGTGAATGAAACAAATGACCAAAGAGCTTAAGAAACTAGCCAAGGTTTACATAGTAAGTTAGAGGAATAATGGTCCCAATTTTGTTTTTGTTTGTTAGGTTTTCATGTTCTCTAACCGTTCTAGGGCCTTCACTATTGGGGATCTGCCTGAGCCTTTCCTGGTAATACAAGATCCAAAATTCAAAACCAGTTTGTTTTACCTCTCTTCAGTCCCTACTGATAGTACTGTAGCATGTTTGGATTGAAATTCAGACGAATCTAGAAAGTTGATTACTTTTAGGGGGGATATTTGCATATACATCCTTGGATGTTCTCCTTCTCTGAAAAGCTAGCAACTAGAAATAATAAATACAATGATGGATATTTCCGATGCTGTTGGCAGGAGATCCTACTTTGAAACAGAAAGTACATTCAATCAGATCATATATTCATCCTCTGCATAGCATCTACTCTAAAAGATGTCACCATTTTGAGTAAGAGGAGGTAATATAGAAAAACATTCATGAAGCATTATCCTGTGAATATAGTAGTTATTTAAAAAATTACATGATCTTATTAATGCCAATAAATATGAGTATAAACACAGAACAAGAGATGTTTAGAAACCTATTAAACTGTTAATAGTATTTGTATTTGACCATTGGGATTATGGGTTTTTTTCTTTATACTCTTATAAAGGAAACCTTAAAATATGCACAAACTGCTAGTAAAATGCATGCATGCATGTCCTCTGTTTTAACACACTGTTGATTATAAGAGCACTGTAGAAATATCTGCTTTTTAGTTTAAAGAAATACTATTATTTTACTACCTTTTAAACATTTTAATCAAATGTCTGACTTATTCTTGGATGGAAATAATAAAAACTCAGGTTTTCTTTTTTTTTTTTAATCAAAGGGAGAAGTAGTAATATGAGCTCATGCCTTGGTTGCAAGCTAATGATCACATTCTACACAATGTAGATGTGTCAACATTTTTAAATGTTCACATTAAAATAGACATCTGCCATAAAAAATAAACATAAATCACTTGCCAAAGTTGTAAATTCACAGACATTGAAATAAATAACTAAAAATGAGTGTTTTCTAAACCCTGAGGTCTCTTGACAATGTTCATAGGCCAACCCAAAAGCCAAGTACAAATAATGCAGGAATAAAACCAGAAAATGACGTCAACTAATTTGTACTTGACTTCATCATAACGTGGCTGTCTGGTTTTGCACATGGATATTACAAAGTCTAATGACAGCTCACTTTTAACAGCCAAGATCATCAACAAAGAATCTTAATGTTAACATTCATCTGTTTCAAAAAGAGTATTGCATGTACAAACACCAACAATTTTTACTGATCATGGGTGCCATGGTTTGGTTTCCAAAAGCAGACTGGAGACATAACTGCAAGTGAATGACAAAGTGAGAGCGAGTGAATGAGAAAGTGAAAGAGGAAAGGAAACGTAGTCAGTAAAGGGTGATTATTCAGCCATCTTGCACAAGGACAAAGGGAAATTAGTTCCGTGGAGAAACTTTAGGAGAGTGGAGGAAAACAAATACTTTGAAATTATCCCATCCAAGGGATGAGGAACTGGGGTATTCGTATACATATTCCAGAGAGTGTATGGTTGAGCACTGCTCCTGAGAGTCGTTAATTACCTGATTTCTGGCCTGTGACTCATGCTTCTAGGAAGATAAATCTTCTGTGAGTCTAAGAAAATAAGTCCTCATGCACAAAGATGCAGGCTCTGGCTGATGGATGTCAGCATGAGCACACCGACAGGTCCAAAGGAAATAGATGGAGTAATGGCAGCCTCTGCTGCAATGGGTTTATAGGTCAGCGCCTTCACCTTTAGCTCACAGAATATAGCACATTTCTTTCTCATCATTTACAAACATTTCTTACAGAACGCATCTCTGTTTTCCTTCATCCAAAGGTCATATAATTACTTGTTTTCTGTCTTACAGTTCGTATCACTGCCTGGTAGCCACTTCTGGCAATAACGATTCAAAATCTCTTTGCGGCAACTCTAGAAATGCTAAATTGCAAATTCTGTTTTGACATTTTCAAAAGGAGTTTCTGCACTGCTAATTTTATGGCTCTTCTACAGAAGCTTTGCTGCCCTGCAGATCATTCACAGAATGACTTTTCTTCCTTGAAACTGCCGACTTGAGGTGAGTGTCAAAACCTACATTATTAGGCAGCAGGAAGTCTGAACCTGTAGTCTATGTGGTCTCATGTCTTCATTAAATCACAGTATCTGAGTATGTGCAAATGCAATGGCCCTATAAGTTATAAGATGCATCAGCATTGAAGACCCAATAGATGACAAAACTGGGATTAACAACCCTCTAAAATAAGAAGTAACTACCCTCTTATGACAGAGGAAAACTAACTGGCTCAGTTACAAACACATTGGCCATTTACTGCAGAGAAGACAGAAGCCAAGTTTTTCTTTTTTTGGAAAAATGTTATTTGAGTCATTATCACCACCTTTCACCTCCTCAAACCCAGATTCCCTTGACCATCAAAAGAATTCAATATTATTATATACACATACTCACCAGGATTTCAGAAATGCTAAAATATAGGAAAAAGTCATGTATCTTTGAATAAAAAAGGAATATAACTTATGCAGAGAGATTTTTTTTAACAGTGTACAACAGAAGTCTCTTGGGAGAGAAGTATCTTCATCTGAGAAAATGCTTTAATAAACCTGAGAGAAACAGATCACTCCTTGGTAGGTATAGGGTGACCAGGTAACAAAACTGCAAGGTGGAATGGGATGGAGTTGCTCTACATAATAGGAGATACAATTTGAACCCATGGACAATGCAGAAGAGAAGGATTAAGAAGCAAGGCTAAGAGAACAGAAGAAGGGGAGTCAGACCAGGGAAGAGAGGTGGGGCTCTGTGCAGACAGTAAAATTCCACTGTGAAAGGGTGCTACCTACTTGTTTGTTGAGAAGGTATTTTTGTTTCTAAAAAGTTAATCCTATTCTTGTGACCTCAACTATGCTCCCCTCAGTTAAGGAAAGTCTATGATTCTCACAATTAGTTTGGGGTGTGTGTGTGTGTGTGTGTGTGTGTGTGTGTGTGTGTGTGTTGTGGAAATGGAAAGGAAAGAAATCAACTGGGATTCAAGCCAAGATGGACGTCGGAAGGATAGAGATAGCACACAAGGCTCACAGACCTGGGAACCTATAGTGGCGCTGAAACCATAAGCTCCACCAGGAGATGCCATGGGATGCAGTACCTCCATACCCAGAGAAATAAAGTGAGATTGACCCAGTTGTGTCTATGTACTAAAGGCTTAAGTGACCTTCAACTGAAATTTGACATATATTTATGTAAGTGTCTGTGCTGCTTACCAGTCATCTTACAACTTCACAGAAAACCTTATTTTTTTCTTTAGGTAACTTCTTATAAAAACACATACTATATACTGATGCCATTTAAAAACATAAGTACACATTTTACATACTCCCATACAGTGGAGTTGTATTTTTGTCTCTTTTCTTGAATTGCCCTGCAACGAGCATACCTGGCTTTTATTATTTAATTTGAGGCAAACTGTTTTTCAATCAGTAGCACTAAGGAAACGCTAGATGAGAGGAGATGGCAAGTGACCTGTTTTAATTTTTGAAATTATTATTGCTTCTGTTTTACAAAATAAGTAGATTTTTGTAAACAATAAAGATGTCATGACCAAATTAGCATAAAGAATGTAGAGAAAAACCTAAATGCCAATTGCCATGAAAATACTGTATTTCTTCCAGGTGATGCTTACCTGTTTCATTTTCTGGTAAAAATATGACTATTGTGATGATACATTTAATTGCTTATATATGAAACCCCATGGGATATAGATATTAAATATCATTGCTTATTGAACTATTAATAATTCAGTAGGTTTTCATGATTCAGTGGATTATCTATGATAACGACATAGTAAGAAGAGTGAATTATTGGAATATATTTTATGGGATGGTTTATATTAATTAGCTGTATGCTTGTTTGACTTTTATAAAAGTATACTGCCTATATATAAGTACTGAAACATTTCTGTCATCATGTGTGCTGCATTTTTAACTGTAGTTAGCTTAGGGTGATGAACTTATGGATGGTAATTCTCTCTCTTCTTATGTTCCTAATTTGTTCCAATTTACTACAGGAGAAAAATGCCTACTTGAGTTTTAACTTGGTTTTGTTTGTTTTATTTAAATGTGGTACATAGGAAAATAATCTGGTACAAGATGTAGAAGAATTAAAAGAGCTAGAATATAATCAGTGCTTAGCAGTTTATCAGTAAGTCATCTAAACTCTCTACACTGGAGGGTATTCATCTTTAAAATTGAAGAATAGCCTTTCTTTTCTGAAAGTTTAAAGAGTATGCTTTGTTTGTTTTTTATTTATTTGTACATATTTATGAGGCACATGTGGAATTTTGTTACATGAATAGATTGTGTAAAAGTCTCAAGTAAGGGCTTTTAGGGTTTCCACCATCTGAATAATATACATTGTACCCAATGTTCAATTTCTCATTATCTGTCCCCTACCCGCACACCTCCCAATCTCCATTATCTATCATTGCACTCTCTATGTCTATGTGACCATTTTTTAGCACCCACTTATGAGTGAGAATATGTGCTATTTTTCTGTGCCTGGCTTGTTTCACTTAAGACAATTATCTCCAGTTTTATTCGTTTTGCCGTAAAATGCATGATTTCATTTTTAAACGCCTGAGTAGTATCCAGTTGTGTATATATACCATGCTTTTTTAATCCAGATATCCGCTGATGAACACTTAGGTTGATTCCATAACTTTGCTATCATAAACAGTTCTTCAATAAACATATGACTGCAACTATATTTTTGATGTATTGATTGCTTTTACATTGGGTAGATACCCACTAGTGTGATTGTTGAATTGAATAGTAGTTCCATTTTTAGTTCTTTGAGAATTCTTTATACTGATTTCCATAGAGGCTGTATTAATTTACATTCCTACCTGTAGTGTGTAGTTCTATTTTCTCTGAATCCTTGCCAACATCTGTTATTTTTTGTCTTTTTAACAATAGCCATTCTGACTAGGGTAAGATGACATCTCATTGAGGTTTTGGTTTGCATTTCTCTAATGATTAGTGATCTTGAGCATTTTTTCATATACCTGTTGACCAGAGAATAATCTTTTTAGCTTCTTATGGCAGAGGGGATCATGTTTTTCTGTTTCTTTCGTATCTCTTACAAGGCTGTGTAAGAGATTACAGAGCCAAGCTTGTGTTTAATAAATGCTTGGTGTTTAGTACTTAACAAAAGTGATAATTATAATATTATCAATAACATATGTTTATTATTAATAAAATAAGAATATGTTTATTATTAATAAAATAAAAATAAACATGCTTGGTATTTAATAAATATTTGCTGGCTGATTCAAGGAATGAGGCATTCATGAATATTTTGAACTATTCAGCAAGAAGTCAAGCTAAGGGATAATTATTACACAGCCAGGATTGAATAGCTCCAATAACCAAACTGCCAGGAGAATCCCTAAATGGACACACACTGTTACCAAGGAAGGGTTAATCAGCTATGTCATGTTAGGGGAATCACACCAAGTTTACTTTTTTAACAAACTTGCTTTCACTTTTCACTGCAGACTCACCCTAAATTCTTACTTGTGTGAGATTCAAGAAGCCTCTCTTGGGGTCTTAATCAGAACCTCTTTCCTGTAACATATTAACATATCACACTTTTTCTAATACAAATAGGATTATACCAACTATATCCCTGTAAATGTTAATTTTTCATTTAACATGTCATAAGCATCTCTCCATGTCAACACATTTATTTCTACCATATTATTCTTAATGGCCACCTTATGTGAAAATATCACATTTTATTGACAGGAATTTATTTTTTTGTTTCTTGCTATTAGAAGCAATGTGAGTTGAAAACTCTTGCACATTCGTCTGGGCATTGAATTAACCATCACACTTCCAGGTTCCTTCTTTGTACATATATCCAGCCTTAGGCAGAGACTATTGCCTGCACTTATTGGCAAGCAGGGAATTCAGCAGACCTCCTAGCAGATGGTCTCTTGTTTCCCCAGTTGGAGTCAACTGATATTTGACTAAACTGAATGGCCAATTAAATTCAGAATCAGATTAGCTTTTCCTTCTCGTCAATTTGATTTGCTGTTAATCCATGTAGATTACATAATCGAATTTTATATTTTGAGCACATATTGCTTTCTTTATATATTTTATCTTTCCTTTCTCTATATAAAAATAAGGCATATATAATAAATATATTGAATATAAATTATAGAATTATAAATATACTGAGTATATTATACATTCAGTATAAATCGTATATAAATTGTGAAAATTTTATTTCAATTTTGAAGGCTCATGAACATTCTCTACCATTGATAGAGCCAGTCATTTTGTATACATAATCTCTAGTAACTTTCCAGAGGTCACATGGCGAATAGCGGCAGAGCAGAAAGTGGAACTCAGATTCCTGGTTTATGTTTGTTCTTTACAAGGATAGCACTGCTCGTAGAAAGAGGTAATGGTAAATAATACTGTGCTTAGCTTCAGAGCCGAGCTCAGTTTTTATTCCAATAGATTAAAGTACATTAGTAGCCTTTCAAGACCTTGCTTAATTACAAATAGCCTTTGATGTTTGCCGTATGTGTGCAAAATTCCTTTGTAGGAGAAAAAGAATTTAAAATCATAAAAGCCTTTGTGCTTCTGACACAATGAGACATACTTTTAAACATTGATTCACATCCAAATTTATTCTGGGATGATTCCTGAGGCAACATCTAAATATGCGAACTTGGAGACAACCTTGCTGCCAACAGGGATTAAAGAATTTGTGAGTCACTTCTTGTATTCTAGAATGGTTGACAAAGAAATAATGTGATTTGGGGGTTGATAGCAGTGGTTGAATGGAATCCCCTGGTGGGAGGTGGGAGTGGCTGGTGGTTTGTACTCTTCTGCTCCCCTTTAAAAAATCTGCATAGATATGGGGTGAGATCACCTCATTAATTTCTTTCTCCAATTAAAAATATTCTCATTTCCTTTTTCTGTCTTTACTTTTTAAGTACCAATTAATAGACTTCAATCGTGTTTGGAACATAGAAGGTACTCAATAAGCATTTTTTGGATCGAAGGATGAATGAATAAATGAATTTATTAAGCACACCAAGCAAGTGCCTTATTTTAGGAACTGAGGATATAGCAGTGAATGAAATGTCCAAAAATCTCTGCTGTGTTATTAAGCTTACATTTTAGCAAAGAAAATAAGGTAATAAATTAAAAACCAAAATGTCTATCTTGTGAAATATTGATAAGAACTTTAAAGAAAAGTAAATGTAAGGAGAGGAAATTGATACAGAGGGTGGGAGTGCTGTTGAAATTTTACAGTGGAATTGTCAAGAAAGGCACACCTGCCCCTAATATTTGTAAGTGTATGGGCAAGAATACTAATAGGGTCCACATACCATAAATGTAAATATTTTAAAATTATAAATTAAAATAACAAACTGTTAATTAAAAGACTTAGCTACTCAAGACAAAAAACATGTATTATTTATTATCTCAGTATCTGCGGGACAGCAATATGTATATATTTTATCTGGGTGCCTGTGGTTCAAGGTCTTTCCCAAGTCTGACATGATTATTCCATGGAAGCATTAGTTGGGCTATATCTCATGGCTTAACCGGGGGGAGGGGGGAGATTTCTAGAGCCATTCTTAAAATAGGACAGCTAGCAATAAATATGCACAACTATGTTCAGCAACTACATTGATGCTTTACCAAATTTCCTATTAGCTGAAACCCGAAAATCTCTGTGGGTACTCTGGGGACACTTGATATGAGGGACAATACAATGGAGGGGTGTCAGAGTGGAAAAAGAAAGTGATTCGCCTGTAGTTAAGATATACTAATTTTGAAATTTTACAAGAATATGACTATGAAGACATAGCTAGAGCTGTTCCCCTGGCTTTGGAAATGTCTTAAAGTTCAAAAATGCATTAGCTTCTTCATAATTCATCTCTGTTCTTGATGAAAATGAGCCAAGAATAAAGAAATCCCACATGAACACAATGGTACAATACAAAGCAGATGTCTTAATTTTCAGAATTCAGTAGACATTGAATTGATTCTTTATTCAATGTAGTCACTGTGTGACTTCATCTCTCCTGAGGGAAAGAACAGGGATAGAGATCAGCCTAGCTCTCTGGTCCCCATGATTCTGTATTCTCTTTTAAAAATATCTTCAGTGCATTCAGTGTCTCCAGCAAGCTGATGAAGACTCAAAGTTAGCTGACCTCAGGCTGAATGGAAGGTTCTCAGTGTCTCAGGCATTGATAGGAGGTGAAATCTCCAGTGCTGATACCCAAGAAGGCTGGTGGTGGTGGACAGGGTGCCTATAACGGGAAAGCCGGAGCTACCGCCAGAGTGGGACATCTGAAATGGGGAAACCGTCGCACTGCAAATGAGTTTCACCTGTGATTTTTAGCTAGGCTGGTTTCTTTCTGTTCAACTTTATTTTTATTACTTGTCTCTGTTTAACATGGTATTAATGGGTCATTTTCATTAAGATGGCATCACGCCCTGAAAATGATGCCTTAACTCGAAGGACAAAGAATTCAGCAATAACATCTGTCATTCTTTAATTAATTAGAGTGCACCTAATAAAACCCAGAAGAATGAATACCCTGTCTGAGCACAATTACATTATGTCTACATAAGGGCCTGCATTTGACTGTTCTGGGCTTCCCGTTTCTCCATATGTTGCAAAAATATGGACAACTTGAGGCATATCACAAACCTAACGCATACTGGGTTATGGGAGTCAAAGTTAAAGAGGGGTTCTGGAATTTAATTTTGCAAATATTCAGTTGAAAGAAGGATTTTTGCTGTTTGTTTAGGTTAAAATGTTTCAGCGAAATCTGAAATAAACTGATTAGTTGCAGGTCAGCAAATTATTTTTGTATTTCATAATTGTTTTTACTAAGTCCAAAATTAGCCTAAAATTTGGTAATTTTAAGTTCACATTTTTTTAAAAGCAGTCCTAGTTTCAAATTTGCTCATTTTCCATGCCTAGGGAGGTTCATGTTGTTCACATCACAGTGACCAAATTTTTGGTTTAGAAATTATGAAAATACTAACAATTTGGCAAAAGAAAATGTGTGTCTTACTTCCAGGTCTCATTTATTTTGTTTTGTTTTTACTTGCTAAAACTGCCAAAGTGGAAGACAGAAGAGTTAAAGTAAACGCTGCAAACTGATGGACAATCCAAATATTTCTTCCTGTGGCACAGGCTTTTTTGTTAATAGTAAATTCGGGAAGAATCTTTAAATCAGCTTCGAAAAATTGGTCAAGCCAAATGTAGGAGTAGCATTCAGTACAGGTTGATGTCTGCTGCTGCATTTACTGGCAAACAATGGCCATCTGCCAAGCCATATTCAACCCACACAGCTGTTTTCAATGATTCATTTCCCTTGATTTCCCAGCTGACCCATTCAGAAGCAGAATAGCGGTTTTCACACCCCAGTTTCTAGCCCTGTTGCTGCAAGGAGCCCTCCCCTTCAATTGTGGGAGTATTTTGAAGGCTAAAGTAAGATACAGTTGTCCTCAGAAGCAAAGTTGTTTCCATGCCTAGAATATAAGCAGACAAATAAGGCTGAGAAAAATCTGGGAAATGTTGATTTTATGGTGAGTGCTCTCCATGACTCTGATGCATAATATGCCTACCTCTCTGGCTTTCTCTCAAAGCACACCCTTACTTTAGCCTGGCATTCCAACCACCCTGGCAGTTTCCAAAGTACAGAAGTTTCTTTTACCCGTTAGTGCCACTACTATTCCTAATGGTAAGAATACACTTCCCTTTCTTGTTTGTTTGGAAAACTCCTGCTACCTCCAAGGTGCAGGCCAAGGATTAAAGCCTCTAGAAGCCTTTTCCTGAACTCTCCAGAGTAGGTTAGATCACGCATTATTAATGGAGAATGTTGCCCCAAAATTGGTGAAAACTGGCTCTTCAAAGGCAAAACAAATCTTACTTTTTAATGTATAAAGCACGGATACACATATAGCATGTAAACAGATGTGTAATTATCTGAGGCATTTCCATTTCATTATAAAGGAGAGAAATGTAAAGAAAATGTCTAAATAGGCTTTTTCAGGTGGTATTGATGAACTTTTGTTGAGCTACAATATTATTTAGCTTGTTTTAAGTCACTGATTTGGGAATTTCTGCTGCCCAGCCTTATTGTAGCAAAAGCTGACTTGTACCTTCTTTTTAAAGGCCATCTCCCCTTCTACCCTGGTCACAATTGGAAACTTTTTGAGGTCTGGGACACTGTTTTGGGTTTTACTGCCTCTACAGAACCAGGAACACTGCCGGAATATAGCAGATACTCAGAAAATGTATGTTCAATGACTTCAATGGGATCATAATTTCTCAGTCTTGCCGGGCACAGTAGCTCACGCCTGTAATCACAGCACTTTGGGAGGCCGAGGTGGGTGGATCACGAGGTCAAGAGATCGAGACCATCCTGGTCAACATGGTGAAACCCTGTCTCGAATAAAAATACAAAAATTAGCTGGGCATGGTGGTGTGCACCTGTAGTCCCAGATACTCGGGAGGCTGAGGCAGGAGAATTGCTTGAACCCGGGAGGCGGAGGTTGCAGTGAGCCGAGACTGCGCCACTACACTCCAGTCTGGCACCTGGCGATGGAATGAGACTCTGTCTCAAAAAAAAAAAATTCTCAGTCTTACTCAAGGCTTTTATACACATTGTGCTCTACAAAAGGGGCTCCCATCCCTTCCAAATGTTTCTGCATCTTATAATTTAATGGGTTGGTGTTTTTATGAATTTTTACTCCAGCTGCAGCTAAAGAAGTTATAACTCAAAGTTGAGCTTACAATGTAGATGTGTTCTGTTCAAATATCCAGTGAGTGCTTCCACTCAGCTATTGTGACATTGTGACATTGTTCTAATATCCAGTGAGTGCTTCAGCTCAACTATTGTGCCACTGTTTAACATACTCCATTTCCAAAAGGCATAGTACATCCACAGGGTAACTATGTCTCTGTCATGATAGCATTGTCACTGTTAACATCAGTGACATCAGAAGTACTGGGTGCTCATTTGCAGCCCTATTTGCAGTTTTCTACAGTGGCACAGATACCTGTGACTGTTTTAAATTACTAGAAAAGTCAATATTGGAAAACTTTTCTTAGAATGATTTGTACATGCTATTGTTTGACTGCGTTCCCTCTAAATTCATGTTGAAACTTAACCACCAATGTGATAGTATTAAGAGCTGAAACCTTTAGAAGGTGATTACGTCATGGGGTATCTGCCCTCTTGAATGGTATTAGTGCCTTACAAAAGAAGCTTCACCCAAAATTTACCCCTTTTTTAGCCCTTCCACCTTCCACCATGTGTGCATGCAGCAATGGGGTGCCATCTGAAAGCAGAGACTAGCACTCACCAAACAGCAAACATGCTAATGCCTTGATCTTGGACTTCTCAGACTCCAGAACTGTGAGACATAGATTTCTGTTGTGTATAAATTACTCAGTCTCAGGTATTTTGTTATAGAAGCATGAACAAACTAAGACAGTATATATCATTCTTTTATTTTATAAATCTATTTTATCACTGTCCCACATTATAACGATGATGGAGCAGAAAATGAGGGAGGATAGCTAACTCTTACTGAACATATACTATATTCCAGCCATTTTGCTATGCGTTGTCTATTCATAGCTTCATTTAACTCTCCCAATAGTCTATTACATAGATATCATATAATCCTGATTTACTGATGAGGGAGACTAATGATTAAGGCAATTAAATAGTCTAAGAACCCATGGTTGGATATCAGAAGGTTAGAAATCGAGCCTAGAAAAATCTAACTTCCGATCCTAAGCTTCTAAAGCACTATGCCAATTAAAAATAAATACATAAGATTGTTTCAAAAATACATAAATAAAATGCTATGTTCTAAAGGCATCTAAATAATGACAATTATAGTTGCTGTTAATAAGATTAAATAAATGGACAGGTCATTTCAACTCACACAGCAAGATGAAATTTTGGCTTAGGATAAGTGCATAATTTTAATTACAGGTTTACATATAAAAAATTACTATCTGCAAACTGTAAGAAGCTGAAAAATAGATTCCAAGAAAAATGTTGAGATGTTTTTGTCGAGGAATTTGCAGAACCAAGCTTGTTGTTAGTCGTTGATAGAAAACCATGAAGGAGTGTGTGTGTGGTGGGAGATGGAACTGGTGAAGAGAAGGTGGGGTAGCAAGAGGGACAAGAAGAGAGGAGAGAGAAAGGAGAAAGAGAAAAAAACTAAAAAACTAAATTCTAGTTCTTTGCTTTTAAAAATCCCCACTTCCCCCAAATTCCCACTCTAATTGCCAGCATGAATGAATTCTTTTCACAGGTGTTGGTGTTACAATAGGAGACCACTGATTTAAAAAAAAAAAAGAAAAATCTAAATTGGAAAGTGACTGCATGCCTCAGAAAGTGAAATGAGAACCGACCTTTCCCATTTCTAGGAGGCATTACATTTTCCATGTGGCAGCATTTCATTTGGCTCCATTGAAAGATCCAGCCACAATTCTGTAGGCTTTGAAAGCAAGATGGAAAGACTGGTATTTCTTAAACTTCGCTAGACCTTATTTTTTTTTAATTTTGGTGTTAAAACAGAGGGGAAGCCAATAAACGTCGAATTCAACCCTTTTACCTAAGGAATGTACCCCAAATGCAATCTCAGATTTCATTCTTATCCTGAAAATTCTCTTCTTCCCAAGAAGCCTTTTTGTTAGCATAATCTCTTTTCTTAAGACTTATTACCAGTGCTGGTTTGCTCCTGCTTGTCTGCTGATTTGTTACTGGGGGTAAATACCCTCCGCAGTGAAAGGATATGGTCTCTGGAGAAAGTCACACTGCCACTTCCTGCATTTATTAACCATGTTTTCTTGTGCATGTGACTCTTCTGACCTTCAGTTTCCTTACCTGCCAAATTAGGAAATAATATTTACTTCTAAAAGTAATCATAATTTGAATCAAGAAATGTATATTAGATTTCAGCTCAATACTTTTCCCCTTATTTCTTGCTTTTTCTGCTTCAGTTGTAAAATAATTTGGTTGCCAATATTTTCTCTAAGGCTTCTTCCAACTATGTTATGTTGTAGTTAATTTCTATTGTCAGAAATAGCTCTCGTGCTCAGCTTGCTTCCCTAGTTGAGTTTCCTGTGAAATGTTCATGGATCATCAGAGAATAGAGGCAAACAGGAAATACAGAGTGGAGGAGATACCATGCTGTGGTTTTAGGTGTACAGCTGACCACCGCTGCTTTTGGTTTGAATTAAGGAAAGCTACACTCCCACCACTGGAACAGAAACGTCTTCTTTTTGATAATAAAATTTCATCTCAAAATGTAAACATCACTAAACATGCATACGCGTTAAAACAATAAAAATTACAATTTCGTTATTTTTTTTTCCTTCTGCATAGAACACAATTACAATATGGAATCTATGCCATACAAAATATATACAAAGTTTTGTCCGAGCAAGACAAGGCCAGGCTGGGAACTGCACAACTGTCATACTTCAGTGTAGTGATCCAGGAAAAATGAAACATGGCCTTCGGAAGAATACTGGGTGGTAGTTTAAACAACAAAAAAAAGTTCTACAGAAAAGAAAAAAGAGCTCCGTGGAAATGATCTTGGACTCTTGGATTCAGCCTTGGGCCTTGGCTTCCAGAGATGCTCCACCAATGAACGGCTTTGGATGGGAAGGGGTTGCTTGTACGAGCCTGGGGCAGCTGGGACCCCAAAGCATGCACCCAACACATGCACACAAATAATACCCAGTCACCAAGGAGCCACAGCAAGCCCCGAACCCGACAATGACAATGCATGGTGGCTCGGTAGAGAGACTCCCGCCTGCTGAGGCTGACCACCTGCAGCGGCCCCATCACGCCACGCCAGGGGCCTCTCCAAGGTGAGGCCAGGGAGCAAAGTCTCCCACACACACACCCCGAGGCAGGCAACTGGACCCGGCAAGGACGCTGGGGCTGATGAGCCCACGTGATGTCTAAGCCACATGGGAAGGGGCCCCTTGCTCCTCGCAGAGCGCAGCCAGATACAGCGGCCCCTGTGCTGAGTGCGTGGCCGCACGGGCGTTCGGCCCACATGCCCGGTTTCCAAATGCCCACGCGCTCTGTCCTGTCCACGGGCCCTCTAGGAAGAGGCCAGGGAGAACAGGACCCTGAGCCCTGGGAAAAAGCTGTTCCATGCCCTCCTGCCTCCCTCCCATGACCCCCTTAGGTGACGCTACTTCTTTCCAACCCGTTTATTTTAAAATAAAAGTAAAGTTTGGAAGCTGTGCGAGAAAGGGAGAAATAGGGCAGGGCCAGGTGGCCGCACTGCAAGTCCGAAATCTCGACACGGGGTCAGTCGTAACCAAGCGTGGAGCCTCTTGCCTCGTGGACACAGGGCTCCCGTCTCCTGCCAAGTTCAAGTCCTCTGACGATGAGGGACAGGACAGCGGGCAGGGGGAGGCGCCTCGCCCTAAGGGGTGCTCGGCCTGTGTCAGTGGTAAGTGGACTGAGCACCACGTTCCGGTACAAAGTTCTCTGGGATGTCTGGAATGGATCTCAAACAGGCCTTCAAAGCCTCAAAATCAGGTAAATTAGTCATAGGGCCTGGTTCTCCCTGGGGTAATCCTGGTCTCAAAAACCATCAGCCACATCTCAGATTTTAGCTTTGGAAAATACGGTGACCAGAATTGCATATGGAAATGGACAGCGGAAGAGGTGGATAACCTGCAAAGCATTTCTTCCTGGCTGCGATATGACCAGCACATCACACCCTTTAGGCTGACTTCTAGTGCTGTCTTTGACTAAATGACTTTTTTTTTTTTTTTTTGAGACAGAGTTTCGCTCTTGTTACCCAGGCTGGAGTGCAATGGTGCGATCTCAGCTCACCGCAACCTCCGCCTCCTGGGTTCAGGCAATTCTCCTGCCTCAGCCTCCTGAGTAGCTGGGATTACAGTCACATGCCACCATGCCCAGCTAATTTTTTGTATTTTTAGTAGAGACAGGGTTTCACCATGTTGACCAGGATGGTCTCGATCTCCTGACCTCGTGATCCACCTGCCTTGGCCTCCCAAAGTGCTGGGATTACAGGCGTGAGCCACTGTGCCCGGCCCGACTAAATGACATTTTTAAATGGAAAAGAAAATCAGTGACACCTGCCAGATGTCAAAATAGTCAGGTAGCCTTGTAAACACAGCCACAACCAGGAGGGCAGAGACAAGGCTGTGCTATTGCTCAGATCACATCTTCCTTAGAACAGAAACTTCTAAAGCCACTCTGCAAGCTCCAGCTGAACACACGTTTCTCAAAAATGCCAGCTGAAAGGGTGATGGAAAGCTTTGTGGGACACAGAAAACAGAAAAGACAGTAGGGTGGTAAAGAAAGAAAGATCACTTTAATTCTTTTTCTTTTTACTGGTAGGCACCTTATCAACTATATCGTGTTCATTACATCGTGTGATTCTTTCAGTAATGCTGGACAGAAACACTTTAACACCACTTTACAGATGAGGAAAAAATGAGTTTCCAAGAAGTGATGTAATTCTCTAAAGTTAATCAACTAATAGAGATCTAGGTCAGGATTCAAACCCAGGCTGGGGGCTGTAGCCTGCCTGTCCATCTTACATACTGATTCCCAACAGCATATGAACTAGGAAGTGCAATTTAAATTAGTTTAAGCAAAAACAGGAATGTATTAATTCCCATAAGCAAATCATGATGAGTAGAAAGAATTAGTTCCAGAAACAACTAGTTCCAATGGATATACACACTGTTAGTTTGCTAACACCCTTTCTTCCACTCTTCTACCCCTCCTTCCACCTTTCCTTTCCTCTCATCTCCATCTTTTTGTTTCTCACTACATGTTAAGTTCATTCTCTTCTCCACATTTTCCCATCTGTCTAAATCCATTACCATGGGCAGCTTTGGTGTCACACCATACTAGGTAAATATAACTCCTTCCTGCCTTCTCAGAGAAATTACTAAGGGAATGGCTATTATTGTTGTGGTTTGCTTGCATATCTACTTCTGAACAATAATGGGAATGGTTACGATGACCTATTCAGGCTGGGTCATGTACCTAAACTTGTGACCAGGGGTCTGCAGTTTTAGAATTGGAAAGTCCTAGCTTTGCACAGTGGCAGTATCGTAGCCAATGAGGTTTATCCGAGGTGCGATTATTGCTAATTGAAAACTTTTCCCAATACCCCGCCATGATCACTTGAAATATAGTCGGCATTGGCAATTTTTGACAGTCTCTATGGAGACTGAATATTTAAAAAAAAAAAAAAAAAGAATTGGAAACCCCTTTCAGAACCACAATGTTGGAGAGGGAAGCAACCATTAATTCCAAAGAAGGGAATTAATGGTTGGGACCAGACAATACAATAAATGGCCACTCTCTGGTAGGGAAAGACTTTGGAGGTGGGTAGAAATGTTTTAACTCTATGCTGCTGCTTCCTGGGTGTGCCACTGCATTTAGTCACTGTAGTGAGATATGAGGTAATACATTTAAAGCGCTGTCAATGCTGAATAACTACTGCCAAATAAAATAATGACAAAGTACTAGTTAAATGCAAGGTTCTAGTATTGTTAAGTTTTGGTCTTTAATTTAAATTTTTTCTTATCATGATCTAGATGGGATACAATTTCAAAACTTTTTTCTTCCTACCCTGTGGCCTCTTTCTCCAAGCAGTATGTTCAAATAGATAGTAAGCTCCTGGAAAGCAAGGACAATATTTTCTGCATCTTTTCTCCTCCCACAGCACAAAGGGCTAGTCTTAGGCCTGTGTTAACAGTACGTGTTTAAAAAGCACTTGCAAACTTGAATCATTGTAAAGATCTACAGACTAGTCACATTGGAAGTACATACCCAGATTCAGCATTGCGTCTGCTGGTGTTCTATGTCCTGCCCCCATATGTATGTCTGAGAATAGGTATACAGAGTGTTAATATCACTTTTATAGGAAATTAGCAAATGGGTCATTTCCATCAATTTCTTTAACCTAAACTTGAAGAGTCATGTGAAATAGTTTTCATATTCAATAACATTGTCTGAAAATGAAGAAATATTATGAACGTTAAGCTAAGCCCCGACAACCCACCATGCGTTACGAGTTTTCGCTATTTAACCCTACTCTTCTCATGGCCGTTTTAATGCATTTCCACATATTAAGGATGCTCATGCTGATATCCTGAAATAACCTCAGCCAAGTTCATTATATATTTTGATGGAAAAGCACTTAAATCTAGAAGACAATTTATATTTATATTTTACAAGTTGGATTTGGAATAACTATTGAAGAGCTTTCTCTAAGTAACTCTGATTTTGAAATTCTAATTAAATTTTACATTTTATTCCACAGAAAAAATAAGCACATCATTATTTTGGATGAAATTACTAAGTATCTCACCCAATTATTCATGGCTTTGAAACACGAGTTACTGCTTCTTGTCATTTTGTCAGTGGACTGAAAACCGTCTTCCAGGAATACTAAGAATTGTGGATGAATAATGAAGAGACAGGATATCTGGGATACTAGGACTGATCTGCACTGTGTGTGTAGGATGTTCAACTGCTAAAGATGCTAGAACATTAATTTGGATGCCAACATTTCTTTTGCATGAAAATGGGATGCATGAATCACCTACTTTGCTTGAAATTGGATTGGTTCCTTCATCTTCTGAACTCTTTTAATAAAAACTCTGAAGAGCTTCTCATCACTGTGGAATGTAGTATAACTGCATAAGGCTGCCCTCCAGGACCTGCAGATTCCAACTTCTGCCTAAGTCCACGGGCCTCATCTTGCGTCATTCTCCCTTCACCCACATTGTGCTCCACACACATTTTCCTTCAGTTTCTCTAATAAATATAACATGCTTCCCACTGCTTAAGACAGCTGTTCACAAATCGATTCCCTCTGCCTGGAATACTCTCCTAGCCTTCACCTGTCTTACTCTCACTTGCTCTCAAGTTTCTGCCTAATAGGATTTGATCCTGACCTCCCAGACCATGTGAGGCAAGTTTTCATAGAGCTATGTGTTTTAGGTTTGAATTTCTAAAGCGCTAGTTCAGGTTTATAGTTTTTCCCTTAGTAACAAAGAGTTTTGTCCCAAGGCTAGTAGGAACTGAGAATAAGAGCAGGAATACTTGGATTCTTTCAATCTTCTTTTTCCTTCTTTCCAACTCTAGTGACCCAGAGAATAAGGTCAAGGAAACAGGAACTGAAAAAATGCAAATGCTGGAAGGTTAGAGATGGCTACCCATGAGCCCACACACCCCACTAGCTAGGCTAGTGGGGATACGAGGAGTAAGGCGCTCTTTGGAATGAAACCCCAGTGGAGAAACCACCCATGAATCTACTTCGCCTGGGCAATTATCAGTCTCTGCTGCCTGCTGTGTCTCCCTACGCAGCTCTGAGCACTCAGCTCCTTGCCTTGAGTACTGACGCTCTAGGCACAACCTTGATCCCAACTTATACCTAGTAATTTTAGCCAGTGCCCTTCTCTGTCCTTATTTTACACAGTTTACTTAAATGAAGACTGTATTCTGATGCCTACAAATGTATTTTGACTTTATAATTTCCCATGCAATTTTCTAAAATCACAAATAACATTTTCACGCAATTCCTGAAACTTAGCTAATAATCCAAAGATTTGTGGATAGATAATCCAAAGACTTATGGATAGATAAGAGGGAACGAGGCCTCTGATGAGTTGAGGACTGTTATCAATCTACAGTTCTATCACACATCTCATACTTTCTTTATTAGTAAAGATTGAAATAATTAATGATGTATTTTTCTAATTATTTGTTCACTGTTTTCCTCCCCAGTAGTCTATATACTTCATGAGGTTTGTTCATTGCTTTATCCCCACTGATTAAAACACAATAGATCTAGGCCAGGCGCAGTGGCTCACGCCTGTAATCCCAGCACTTCAGGAGGCTGAGGTGGGTGGATCTCCTGAGGTCAGGCGTTCGAGACCAGGCTGACCAATATAGTGAACACTTGTCTCTACTAAGAATACAAAAATTAGCCGGGCATGGTGGCATGCACCTGTAGTCCCACCTACTTGGGAGGCTGAGACAGGAGAATTGCTTGAATCTGAGAAGTGAAGATTGCAGTGGGCTGAGATCATGCCACTGTACTCCAGCCTGGGCGACAGGGTGAGACTGGGTCTCAACACACACACACACACACACACACACACACCATACAATAGATGCTCAATGAATATAGAGCAAATGAATAAATACTACAATAGAATGGGAGAAGGAGGAAGAGACTGGAGGAGAAAACAAAAAAAAATATGTTTTTCCTCTAATTTCTTAGTAGCTCAGGGCTCCAACAGTGTGTGCTCCTCCCCTTTCTTCTCTGGCTGCTCTTCCCCAAGTGTAAATTTTAATTTCTCTACCGTGGGCTTAAGTGCTCTACAACTGAAGAAAATAAGTCACTCATTATTGTGTGCTGTGGAGAAAACACGTTAAATGTTGGTTTTCAAATTTGCTTAAATCTTACTGAAATGTTTAGGGATATAAGTTATTTTAGAATAAGTCCTAAGTTTTTTTTTGTTTGTTTCTGTTTCAAATCTAATCTAAAAAGCTAGTTGTGAGTAATCATTATTCACAGACACTGAAGGAATTCAATATGCATTCCATATTGTATTTTCAAACTGCACTTTCAAATTGCATTTGAATAGATGCATTCAATGCATTTCAAATAACGCAAGGGGCCAGTAGATGGATTGCAGAGGCTTTCTTGAAATGCAGATTTTTTAAAAAATTGTCTTTAGACTTGGAAAAAAATTTTTGAAGTGATATGTGTGACCATGAAGATTCATCCACGGGATTGGAGCCTGCGTGTTTGGGCTTTCCTTTGAGGTGAGGATATAAATTAAAGCATGGATTGAGCAGCAGTAAATTCCAGAATACTTCCGATTAGCTGAGGACAGACTAATGTTATCACTGAAATTCATTTTTAAAAGTTTCTGACAACAATCTGATCTGAGACTTATAAAAATAGTTTGTCAGTTTAAAACATTACATTGAGTTATAAGAGATATTCTAATACAGTTCTAAAAATAAGAGAAGGAATTTGGGTGAACTGTATGAGTGCTTATGTTCATTCCATATTACTGGCTTGGTATTAGAAAAAGGCACCCACTGTGGGTAGGGAAGGAAAGACCCAGGCAGGAGCATACAAAAGGCTGTGGGCCACCTTTCACTCCCACCTTGAATAGGCACCTGTGCCCGACACAAACCATGAAAACATAGGCTATGACTTTGCTTCCAGTTTTAGCAAGATATGAAATGCATTGATAAAGTTTAATAAGAAAGATTCCTGTTGGGCCTCGATAGTTTTTAATACATTTATGTTCTTTTAACTAGCTTGAGAGACAATTTCACAAAATCATTAAAGACATGGGCTCCTGACATAAGACACAACTTCATTTAAATTGTGAATTTGTCACCCACTAGTTCAGTGACCTTTCCAAGACCTCTATGAACCTCAGTAACTTCAACTACAGTATTGAAATGATAGTGTCTTTGTTAGTAATTTGTGTTGAGGATTAAATAAAATCAGGTGTGTATCATGGCTGGTACACTCTTTGGTACATAGTAGATGCTTAATAAATGATAGTTGCTGTGGTATTGTTTTTTAATGGTAGTTTTCATAGGGAGCATTTTAAAATAAAAGGATGCTTAAATTGATATGAGTAAACAACACAGATCAAGCTGCAGCCCGCACGATTCAAACAATTGGCTCCAGTATATCAATATATCAAACTAATTTAATTGAAATATTTTCTTGAGTACTTAATTCTATCAACAAATAATAATGACAATTAAATAAATGGAATCCGTTTGCTGGTCTTTGGCAGTAGCAAAATATGTAACAAGCTGTCCATATTAATGAAGCAACCTGTCATAAAAATGCAAAATATAGTGAACTAAGAAAAGATACAGCTATACACATAGAAATGTCCACTTAACTTTTCACACTTCAGCAAATATTACAACTGCTCTTATTTGAAGATATGTCTTATCACATCCTAATTTTTCCATATAATGAAAAAGTTTATTTCATAGACATGCACGCACACGCACACACACACACATACACAGCTTGTGTGACACTATCAGAGCACACAAAATACAGAGGAGGTAGATGTGGTGTTCGTACTTTATATTTCAGTCCTAGTTTCACAGGCAGTCATTCTGCAAGTGGATTTCAAAAAATAATTACATTAATCAAAACTCTATTTAGTTTTCTATATCAGTATTGATTTCACCTACACTTGTCAAATTTATATTCTGCCTCTTTAATTACCTACCTCCTACTGCCTCTCACTTTCCTGAGCTGAGTATGTACCACAAATATGCTCACCATTGTCCTTTGAAATAAGACATCTCTGAAAACAAATGCAAAGAAACAAATTAAGTTTATTTTTCCCTACCTCCGTTCCTTATTAGACCTGCTGCTGAAATTCTTTGGTTTATTTGAATTTTTTAAAAAATCTACATTTGTTGTATTAGTAAATAACAAAATTACATTATATTCACTTCTTTACAAATTGAGAAATTATCTTATTCTTGGGACAACATTTTAAACCATGAGAATTAAATGGCAAATAAGGTTTTTAGAAGCAGTTTAAGAAGCTGACATGAAAGTCCTATGTGGTATCAGTGGAGAATGCCTAGAATTTAATGGCTGGGGGAAGAATACTAAATGAGGTAAAATGATAAAGTTTAATATTTGGAGGTACCTAAGTACAGAGTAATCAGTGATTCTTTGTATTAGTATTGCAGTTTTGTTGTGAGTCTGAAATTGTTTCAAAGTAAAATGTAAAAAAAAAAAATACCAGGTAAAATTTTAAATGATGATTCCTTGTGTTCACTTAAGGTTATGACTATGTAATTTGGGGGAATATGATATAATAAATGAGACTTACTTTGAAAGCACCCAAATACAAACTGATCAGATACTCTATACCAAGGCTAAGCCATTTTAAAAACATGTTTATCTCTTTTTGGTAAATCCTGGTTAAGGTATAAATAATTTCAAAATTCAATACTACTCTTCCAAGTCACCAAGAACAAAATAAAAAATATATAAAATACAAAGCTTTTCAAATAAATTTTGCTCCAAATACAATTCCAGTCACTCTCAAATATCCTGGCTTAGCATTACCAAAATAATATCATCAAAGGAAAGCCACCCAATTTGCAAGCCACACACTGGCAATATCAACTTGATTAAAGTCATACTTATAATAAATTATTTTTTCTAGTTACTGGGCATTTTAATCTTCTGAGTTGTCTGCAGGAAACCTATCAGGCATCCAGTACCCGGAGCTCTGCCGTCAGAACTCTGTCCTGGAAACAGAAGCCATCCGCATCTGTAAACATGGCCTCATCGAGTAAGGTACAGGTCAATGAGGGTGCCCTTCACAATGGTTCTCAGTCCTTTCTATTTCAACATCATGGCATTTATGGCTTCCCTCATGAGACAACTCTACTATTCTCACAATTTATCTAGGTTTCTGGAAAAATATGTTGGAATGTCGCCTTCCTACCCAATTCCCTCTGACAACAGGTTTATTAAGGAATACATTTTCCTTTCTCATTTTTATTTCAGAGGAAAAAGTTCTCACCAGACATTTATTTTCCCTGTGGCTCTCTAAGAGGGAGACAGAAACGGGGAAACCATAAAATAAAATCAGAAAAGGCAGGGCACCAAAATAATGATGTAGCTTGACTTGGATGTCTGAACCCCTTTTTAAAAGTTAAGGAAAGAACAAGCTCTCTTTCGCCTTGCAGATAAATCCATGGGAACTTCCTCAGTGCGGTGGGAACACAAAGTATAAAGTAGCTCTCTTTACCCTTGGGAGGAAATTTTGCCTTTTTTACCTTTCCTAAAGAAATGCCTGTAATTGTTCTTTAATTCTCAAACAACCCTATCTTTTGGTAGCTCGATAATGGCAGCAGCTGGTATACCTTGGACTCAAGGACTGTTGACAAGATCACTGCAGTTTCCAAGATTTCCAGAAATTTTTGGTTAAGAATATTTTAAAAATTTTTAAAGTGCAGGATTTGACCTTTCAAAGCCGGCAAATAAATGCCTGATTATCCCTTTTGAGGAGAGAAACTGGGAATAGTTTAGAGCGGTTTCGTATAAGAGAATGCAAGGTTTAGACCTGCCGTCACTAGTTGTGTGACTTCAGGCAAATTACCCTTTCTGGGTCTCAGTTTCCTTACCTGAAAAATGGGGATGATAATACTGTACCTACCTCACAGGTTACTTTGATGATTAAATGAGGTAATACATGTAAAGTACTTGGAAGAGCATTTGCATCTAGTAGAGTTTATTCTTATTATCAATGCTACAGGAGTTAATAGGAATACATGATGAATTCTGCTGTTATTGTAAGGCCGGCTGCGTCCCCAGGAGCTCAGACACGCCCATCCCTCTCCGGGCCTGAAAACTAAGTCACCACTCGGCACTCAACATCAAACCCTGCACTCAGCATCTAGCTCCGCCACATGGCTTCCCCAACTCCCACTTCTGCACTCCGCACCAGAATCTGCACTCAACACTAAACTGCACCAGGCACCGAGCCCACCATTGGAAAACCCCTCCAAAGTTTAAAAGAAGCCGTGCCAAAACCTGCCCAATAGCATTTTGCTCCGTCCAGGTCCCACTCCCCCTGGGCGGCCACTCACTGGAAATCCCGCCTACCTACCAATAGCAGCTTGCGCCGTCCACATCCTGTTTCTCCACAACCAATCAAAACGCCCTTACTCCCTATAAAACCCCATGCCCAAGAGGAGTCAAGCGACTTCTCTGGCCCCCCTTTCCCAGAGCACAGAACTTCACTGGGGAGCTTAATAAATTGGCACTTAATTTTCCTATGCTGGTCTCAGTGTCCTCATTTTAAACTCAGCAATAACCCTTACAGTTATACTTTTTGGAAGACTTAGCATTAGAATTTTATTTTTAAGGGCACCCAAGTGCAAGAGCATAGACTTTTTTCTCAAACATCTTGAGAACACCAGAAGGCATTTGCAGATATCAAATTGCCAACTCACATCAATATGCAATTTCTAAATTTCAACCCAATATTCCTTGCCTCAAGTTGTTCTCCTTCCACTTTAAAGAAATCATTACTTCCTGTGTTAAATGCCATAAAATCATCTCAGAGTTCCCCCATGAGTGATCCTAGTTTTGAAGAGACTATTCTCAACCCACCTGTCAATTATTTCAGTGTGAAGGCATCCAGAACATCTGTCCTGAATTACCCCGGAGCGCACCTGGACTTCAAAATGATGGAAAACGGTGATCTAACTGTGCAGAAAACATTGTGAAACAGGCCACATTCTCAAGCTGGTTTGAGCAACTTTTAGCATAAAACGTGTCTGGCTAGATTTATTCCCTCTTAGTTATTATTCTTTGTGTATACACAAGAATTTCAAGCCATTAATAAGTGACTGTAAGTGATTTCTAGTCATATCCAACCAACAAAAAGTCTTCCCTTATGTATAAAAAAAGAAACGTGCAAACCTCAGATTGGTTAAGTTTGCTTTTCCTGGAGAAATTCTATGGAATATGATACCTGAACAATTAGAATGAGAACGTATTGAAGGATGAAGCAACCTTATATTTCCATAAATTGTAAACATAGAAAAATAAACTGAAAATTCCAAATTTTGAAAACCTTAAGTTTACAATGAAATTGAAAGAACTCAAAACAATCTGCTATGTTCAGCCTAAAAGCAGCGTTCGTAAGAGAGGGAAGGATACAAAGCAATCTGGCCTGGAAAGACAGAATGGATATGAATACAAACTATTTCCTTGTAGAAATATTTGAAGCAATGCTATATACCTTTTCCTTTCCCATACACTGATAGCACTTGAAACTATTTTTGTACATTTATAAATTCTCTCAAACATCATGTAAAATGTTTAAAAAGAAAAAATTAAAGCGTGGCTTTTTGGAAGTCAAGATAGAAATGCATTAATTGTTTTGTGATGAAGGAAAGGAAGTTCGAGTATGCGCTATATGAATGTAAGCCTTTGACGAGATAGAAAATGGTCCTTCTAGAAGTCCATTTACTATTTTTCATTAAGTTATTTAGGGCCCACTGTATTGCTGAAGTTTTATATACAAGATAGATTTATCTTGGTCTTCAGGGGATATGTCAGGAAACAGATGATTAAATGGATGGATATGAGGCAGCTTAGGAAATGACAAGATAGAAACATCTATCAGATGCGTTGGGACCCGAGAGAGGTCTCACTCAGCTCAGGTGGGGAGGAAGAGCAGACAGGGAAAGTCCGGGAGAAGGCAATGCTGAGCTCTGTTTCAAAAGATGGATTAGCATTGGCAGGAGGAGGGTGCTGGGAAGACTCCTTAGGCATGAGAAAAGCAGATGCAGGGTCCCAGAGCAGTGAGTCTGTGACACCTTCAGGGAGGAGTATTTCTTCTGAAAATGCCATGTGGGAATACAATATGGAAGGTAGGGAGTGGCAAAGGGTGGGATTGGGAATCTGGATTGGAGCCAGACCTTTGAATATACTAAGAAATGTGGACTTTATCCTTCAGGGCAATAGAGGATGTGGAAGAACTGCAAACAGACAACAGGGATAAAACAAAACCCCTCTGGCTACCATGAGGAAAAGAACTGGTGGGCAGGGCACAGAGGCAATGACAGGAAGCCTCCCATGGAAGCTGTTATAATAAATAGCCCAAGTTAATTTTTTAATGTTTTATTTTGAAATAATTATAGATTCATAAGAAATAGCAAAATACAACAATAAAATCCTGTATACTCGTAAACCACTTTCTTTTAATGGTAACAACTGACAGAAATATAATGTACTGTAAAAACCACTCACATTGGAACAATGCTATTAACTAGATTGCAGGCTGTATTCAGATTTACCAGCTTTACATATCTGTAGGTTTATGAAATTTCATCACATGTGGAAATTCATATAATGATCACATCAAGTTATAACTCAAGGGAGATTTGATAAGGACATGAACGAAGAAAAGAGGGAGAAAAGAGGAGAAATGCACTAAATAGTTAGTACATAAATGCGAACAGTTAAAAGCATGGATTCTAGATTCCCAGGCTGCATCCCGGCTACACCACTGACTAGCTTTGTGGCTAGGGATGCTGTGTAACCTCTCTGTGCCTCAGTTCTCTTGTCCTTCCAACTGAGATAATAACAGTACTTTTTTTTTTTTTTTTTTTTTTGAGATGTAGTCTTACTCTGTGACCCAGGCTGCAATACAATGGTGCAATCTTGCTCACTGCAACCTCTACCTCCCGGGTTCAAGTGATTCTCCTGCCTCAGCCTCCTGAGTAGCTGGGACTACAGGCATGCGCTACCATGACTGGCTAATTTTTGTATTTTTGGTAGAGACAGGGCTTCACCATGTTGGTCAGGCTGGTCTTGAACTCCTGGCCTTGTGATCAGCCCGCCTCCATCTCCCAAAATGCTGGGATAACAGGCATGAGAATAACAGTACTTTCTAAAGACGTAGTGAGTAACAAACCAGTTTATAACAAGCATAGAACAGTAGCTAGCATATGGTAAGTGCTAAGACTGTGTTAGCGATTACTGTTAACCGGAATCTAGATAGAGACAGACAGGAAGTGGAAGCGAAGAAATGGCCAAATCTAGGGCTTATGCTACTTAGTAGGTGGCACTGGTATTTGCTGATGTAGAATGACAGGTTTAGTAGGGGAGGGAGGTTAGTAAAATTTAATGTGCCTTTTTCATCCAAGTAATGAAATACTTGAAGAAGGTTAAGAATGATGAATAGAGGCTTATGAATTAAGAGATTATTCATAATGGAGGTGAGGTCCAGAATAATGCTTGTGCCAAATTTGTATTCCCTATGAAGTCTAGCACGAAGCCTATCTAGAAAGAAATATGATTTCTTATGGCAACAGTTTGTAAGAGGGGCTTTGTCTCTAGTCCCCAGGATTTGCTCAGCATATAACATAAGCATGACCACAAACCTCAGACAACACAGCATGCAGAGTGTGGCTTGGGAAATCTCTGACAGGTATGACTCTGGCAAATGTTCACTTCCATTGGAGTTCAGGTTCCACATTATTGCTGATGTTCCCAGGAATCTTGATGTCATTCTGCATCTCTTCACGTATCCCACCTTGAGAGGTAACTTCTCAAAAACTCTCTACAGCTATTGTTGCTATTAATTCAAGGTTGAATATAAAGTAATTTGCACCCTTCTACTGACTTCTCTTTCATGTGCAAGTTATGGAGACATGCAATTTTCTCTGCGGCAAGCTATGGTTAGAAATGGTCAATCAAAATACAGCACTACACTGCTCAGGAAGCAATCATTGGTCTAGGGAGAGGCCACTTGTACCAAGCTCTTCCAATCCCATTCTGTCTTTTGGGAATTTAAATCACAGAGATAGGAGGAAGATGGATCAGCATCACTTTCTGGAAGGCATCTAGAAAGAGTATGAGAAACCTAGCCCCTGCGTCGGCATTTAGCCCTTTCTTTGTATCTATGAGCTACTTCAGCTTCCTTTTAAAATTATTTATTATTTATTATTTTCTCTTTTGAGACAGGATCTGCTTCTGTTGCCCAGGTTTGAGTGCAGTGGCAGAATAATGGCTCACTGCAGCCTTGACCTTTCAGACCCGAGTGATCCTCCTAACACACTCCCCCAAGTAGCTGGGACTATAGGCATGCACCACCATATCTGGTTAATTTTTTTAAAAAGATTTTTTGGTAGATACAGGATCTTACTACGTTGCCTCAGCTGGTCCCAAACTCCTGGGCTCAAGCACTCCTCCTGCCTTAGCCTCCTGAAGTGCTGATATTACATGTACGAGCCACTGTGCCTGGACCTGTAGCCTTTTAATACTTCTCTTTTCTCCTTTAGTTAGCATGCTTTCTGTCCTTTGCAACCAACAAAACTTGAATCTTAAGTAACTATTGGCAAGACTATACTGTTTTGTTGTTGTTGTTGTTGTTGTTGTTGTTGTTTTTGTAGCGTAAAGTGGTACACACTTTGGAATGTCAGTCTGGCAGCATGTGTCAGCATTATGAATGGGATTATATTTGGCTTTGTATTTTTTCTTCTAGCAATTTATATCAGAAAAATATTCAGGCAAGTTCAGAGATGTATATGGATAAGATGATTATGAATATAAACTTTGGAAACTGAATGCCAAGAAAATGATCATTAAATAAATTATAGCAATGTGATAGAATATTATAAAGTCATTAAAAAGGATGATATATACATATTTACTCATAGAAAGGAATGCCATGAAATAGTAGAAAGGACACGCTACAAAACATCTTAGATAGCATGATCCAATTTCCATGATATAGTGTGATCAGGGCATGCATGTGTGTATGTGGGTGTGTATGTAGCCAGAGAAAGAAGTTTGAAAGGTTATATGCCAAATTCTTAAGAAATGGGGATTATCTCTAAGTGATGGGTTTTATTTTTGTCTTTATTGTATATTGTCTATATGACTTTCTATATTGTATTATGTAGAAGAAATGAACTTGTATTTGTAATCTTATTTTTTTTGAAAAATAAAATATATTTTCTTATGCAGAAATCCATGTGCATTTTCTTAAATTGCATGAGCACACTTTGCCCACAGCTGGGACAGGGACTGATGTTTTACAGTGAAATGAGACATTTGCATTTACTCATATATGCCTTTTATGGATGAAGAGTGTTGAGCCCAAGGCCTTAAGTATGTCGGAGTTATAGGTATGGCCTGTGTATTAGTTTTTTATGGTTGCCAGAACAAATAATCACAAACTTCATGACTTAAAACAACAGAAATATATTCACTCACAGTTCTGGGCTGTAAGTCCAAAATCAGTGTCACTGGGTTGAGCACAAGGTACTCATAGGGCCACATTCTCTCCTGAGGTTCCAGAGGAGAACTCATTTCTCACATCTCCCAGCTTCTAGTGGCTGCCAGTATTCCTTGGATTGTGGTCACATCACTCCTCCAATTTCTGACTCTGAGGTTATATCACCAACTCCTCTGCTGTCTGTAGTCAAAATCTCCCTCTCCTCCATCTTATGAGGACACTGTTGATCATATTAAGGGCCCATCAGGATAACCTCCTCATCTCAAGATTCTTGTTTGTTCGTTTGTTTTTCAGGAAACCACTCAGACTGCATCCTCTTACTCTTCCTCTCCAGGGAGGAGAGAAGAATGATCATCAAGGGCAGAAGGCAGTTGCATTGAAGCAACGCCAAAAACTGGCTTCATGCTCAGGAGAGAATGCTATGCCTCTTCCTCATGATTTCTGGTGCTCTACACATTCAGAGAAAGTTATCTAGTAACAAACTATAGAAATGATCCCTGAAAGTATAGTCTGCAAGATTCTTAACCACCTCTGAAAAGACCCTTTGTCGTGCCAGACCCTTATTGACATCAATAGGAATGACACCATGCTTGATGGGCTGAAGAAGAGATCTAGAGCCAGTGAATGAGAGAGAAGGTTTATTGAAGGCACTTGTATACAGAGTGATCCAGTGTCAGTGGGCTGGATACCAGTTGTGAAAAACATACGGTTTATATGGCATTTTCACTCAACACCTTTCTTGTATCAGCCTACACCTCACAAACTTTTAACTCAAAACAAAGGGCTTCAATCCCTTGTATGGCCCATGTTCTATGGAAAGGGGATTCTGATGTTCCTCACAGATAAGGAATGAATCTCTGGGTTGGACACTTCCAGATTCCTTAGCTTCGGACTCCACACACACATTCTTTTTAGACCACAGGGTCAGTCCAAGGGTATCGGGTTAAGTTATTGCTGTCAGGTGAGTCTGTTATACCAGGTCATTCTCAGGATATACGCTTATGTTATTGCTGAAAGGTACATCTGTCATATGCCCATTTTCCATATAAGGTAGCATTTACAGGTTTCAGAAATTAGGAACCAATATTTTAGGGAGATTATTTTTTACCTACTGCTGTATACCACCCTAAAATAAGAATTCCACACTAAATTTTCCAAGATTATTGGTTTGCCTTTGTATCTATTGGAAACACCCAGTTGAATCCATGGATTAAAACAGCACCACAAAGTAAATTTAATAATATATTTCAAGCTTTGAAATGAAGCATTTATCATTTTACAATTCTAAGAATATAAAAGTATATATTTGTGTCACATTTATGGACACTTGGTAAACAAAGTTCAGGAATCTAAAGAGAGAATAGATAATCACAGTTCTAGGAGCAAAAAATGGCACAAGCAAATGAGGCAATTAGGGTGATTAATGAAAGAAAGAGTTTAGGGAAACCAACAATGGACAATGTGATAGCAAGAGAGGTGGCGGTGGAAATATGCCAATGCTAGGTTTGAAAGGGACAAGGGAAAGGAGAGAGAGATTACCAAAATGTAGACAGAGCTGAGGTGTGACTGTGGCTTCAGGAGACGGCTGCTGGACAGGAGCCACAGCCTTAGTAAGATAACCTCAACCCCTTCTAGGTTTCCCCCTGGAGCAGAAAGCAGTTACCTTACAGCAGCCAAATCAATGGGAAGTCAGGTGGCAAGGGACCTCCTTGATGCTGTCCACAGAGATGGATCAGCCTTCTAGAACATCATCAACTTGGAGAAGGGTAGAAAATGAATCTAGCTCTGAGGTCAAGAAAAAAATAATCAGTACATGCTGCTAGAGAGTTGTGAGGAAAGGCATAGTATCCTGGAATCAGAGGGAAAAGAGTTATTTCAAGAAGGCAGATGGATTAAAATGATGCAGAGAGGCCAAGTAAGATAAGGACTAAGAGAGGTTCATTTATGTTTAAGACAAGGGGATCTTTGGTGACCGAAGTCAGTTCTGCTTAGATGCAGTGGTGAGTGATGACTCCGGATTGGACTAGTTTGAAGAGTGAGGTAAGCAAGTGGAGACAGCAAATGCAGACAGGAAAACTCATTTAAGATTGTTTGGGATGGGAAAAGAGAAATAGGGCAATAGCTGAAAGACAAGAGGGGTTTGAAGGAAGATATCTTTCTCTCCGCTGTTTGGAAACATCTTAACCAGGTAAGAACGCTAATGAAAGGACAAAGGTGAGAGGGAGCAGGGAAAGGACCATGGAGAAGTGTCCATCATTCTCATCCAGGGAAGTCTGGTCTGATGAATTAGACATGTCTGTTATGGACCTGAGGTGGGAGTTGAGGGATGAAAGTGTGCAACTAATTCTAACTCAATCTCTATTTTATATATAAAATTGTGCCCTATAGGTGGAGAAAGTAGGGAGTCTTTGTTCATTGTTCAGGTAACTAGTAAGAGATCTTGTTACTTTCAGTCCAGGGATCCTTAAAATTGGGCACTGTGTTTGTTTGTATGGCTATAAAGGAATACCTGAGGCTTGATAATTTATAAAGAAAAGAGGTTTATATGGCTCACAGTTCTGCAGGCTGTACAAGAAGCATGATGCCAGCATCTGCTTCTGATGGTCTCAAGTTGCTTCCACTCAAGGCAGAAAGTGAAAGGGAGCTGATATGTCACATGGTGAGAGAGGGAGGAAGGCAGAGAAAGCTGGAGAGTTCCAGGCTCTTTTCAACAACCAATTCTCTCGGGAACTAAGAGTCAGAATTCACTTACTCCACACCAATGGCACTCAGCTATTCATGAGGGATCCAACCTCACAATTCAAACACCTCCCAACAGGCCCTACCTCCAACACTAGGGTCACATTTCAACACGAGACTTGGCAGGACCAAAGGAACTGTATTCAAACCATAGCAGGCATTATTTCCAAAATGATGCCACTCATACATTAGAGAAATATGAAGTGATTTTCTGTTTTCACATATTACTATTTTTATTTCAATAATTATTCATTAATTTTTATAGTTGCAATATACTATCAGCCCAGGGTATCGGATTTCCTTTTATGGTGGCAACATATAGTTTTTTTTTTTTTCCTAGTTAAATGCTTTTAGGCAATAAAAGTTGATTTAACACATTTAAAAATAAGCAAAAAGTTATATAGATATTACTCAACTATGATAAAAATTGTGAAATTGTGAAGGTGGCCCATGAGTGAATGACGTTTGAGACATACTGCATTATACATGTTGCTTATCTGCAGGATTAATTTTGTGTGTATTGGTGTAAGAAGAAAGTTTAGGGGTCCAAGTCTTCTGTCTGTAATCCTAACCTTGAATTACTGTCTTCAGCAATTAAAAATGCAAACTGCACCTGAAGAATTAAGAAGAATGGATGAAACGACTTCCCAGCATTTTGCTGAGTGAACAGAAGGCTGATCTTAGCAATGGATTTTATCACATAATTAAAGAGGGATTCCCTGATTAATTAAATGAAGAGGCAAACTCATTTAAACTGGTGATGCTAGGAAAAGATTACCGCAACATTTTTCTTCAGCCAAAATGAAGTAAATGGATACAGCTCTATACAACTTGGGTTTTTTGTTATCTACAGGGTAGTTCATTTGAAGACAAATTTTCAATACTTAGAGATTTATTCAGGCCTATTAAAAGCCTTAAAGCAACCAGGAAGTGTTATAAATATTTGAACAGAGAGCTGGATGTTTTGAATGCTGAATATATCATTAGAATCAGAGCTAGTGCACCAGCTGTGTTAGTGCAACATGACTTCCCTTGGTCCTTTGCTCACTCTGGTGACACTTGCCTTTTAATAATTCAGTCACGTTATATCCTTCAGTAGTTGAGGGAAACTCTATTTTTATTTTAAAGGGCTGTTTCTCATCCAGAAAAGTAATAACAAGGCAAAACGCTTATGAGAACGATAAATCAATTTGTTTCCTAATAATCAGAGTTAGACAATCATCATTACTATTTCGTTGTAATCAGTCAGCTTCATGTGGCAGATGGAATGTTTTAGCCATTTTTAGGGTAATAGACTCCTGATTCTAAGGACGCCTTCTTCTAAGGATCTCAAAATATTGGGACCCACCTCAGCGTCAGTGAGGACTTGACCCTTTCTACAGTGCATTCCCTTTTTCATTTCTCACATACTGAAATGTTCAGAGTCACCTACTTCTGCACAGATGTCCTCTAATTTTTGCTTAGAATCAGGATCAACTCAGCATTCTATTTCTAGATGTTGATAGAAATCTCACCTAACCTCTTGAATCATAAGTGGCAACTGAAATTTGCTTGATATTTTCATTCACTCTGCTTTGGGTTTCTAGTTCCCAGCTGTTTGACCTGCCCCTAAAAATAGTGTATTCGTTTTCTTGTTATTATTTTTCTGTATGAGAAATTACCAAAAGTGGATGACTTAGCAGGTATTTACTCTCTCAGAGTTCTGGAGTCTAGATTTTCTGTGGTTGACAAGGACCTGTTTCCCCTGAAGGCTCTAGGGGAGAGAACTTCCCTGCCTCTTTCTAGCTCCTGGTGGCTGCCAGCAACGCGTGGTGTCCTTTGGCTTGTGGACACATCACTCCAATCTCTGCCTGTGTTGTCACATGACATTCTTTCTCTGTGTCTGTTTCCTCATGAGTGAATTCAGGCCTACCCTAAACAAACATGACCTGATGTTAACTAAATTATATGTTTAAAGACCCTGTTTCCAAATAAGTCATGTTCTAAGGTGTAAGCTGGATGTTAAATTTAGGATGACACTACCCAGCCAAATATAGATAGATAGGATAATTTCCATTGACTTTGCTTTGACCAAACTTTGATTTTCTCGGCTTTAGCCATCGGAGGAAATCAAAAGCCTAACTCTCCAGGAACTTGCTCAGATCTAACCTCTTTCCCTCCTATTGTGAACCAAAATGAGACGCTGTCGTCACCACCATGCTGGTATGTCACGTGGCCTGTGAGATCCCAAAGGTTTCATGTGGGAGGATGGATCTGCTGTGCACCTTGCAAACCTGGGCTAAAAGATCAAGACAAGACAAGCGTCTTTCCTTTTGTGAGGTTTTTAAGCATATTAAAAATGAAGAAATACAAGTAGGTTTTTAAAAATTCACAGGATGTACACCCTATTGTAGCTGTAGAAGATTCTGCTAGGAGCCTTGTAATTTCAGAGCTTGTCATTCAAAAAACATCAGACTAAGACACTAGGATGGATCTATCACATCAAGCCATAAGGGTAAGAGACAGAGTCTAGAGATCGTTCCCAAGGCTAGCATTATTGAGCACAATGTACCTTGCCATCCACTATGGCTTGGTGTTTTATGTTCATTATCTTTCAACCTTAAACGACCTGTGAGATTGGCATTGTGATCTCCATGCTGATTATAAAACTGAAACTTAGAGAGGTATAGTGAAAACCTTTTCAAAATTATTTTGAAGCAGAGCCTCATCTATGAGTGGAGAGAGAGACGTGAAGGAGATGTTCTGGGTTGTCAAGTTGGCTCAGACTATGTGAATACTATTAGTTTTTTTTTTTCCTTTTTTTTTTTTTTTTTTGTTGGTTCTCCTTAACTTTATGTTACAGTTACTATCCAGTCACGTGAAATAGGGAATAATTGGTTATTTGGTTTTCCCTAACTTTATGTTACAGTTGCTAACCAATTATTCCCCATTTCACGTGACTGGATATCACGTGGCTGGGAGAAAAGCAAACAAATGACAAATGAGTTAGTTTTGTGTCTGAGAATGGAAACTCCAATTCTTCGCAGTCTGGGTTTGGTCTCACTCTGTGTCTCTGTGAATAGAGACTGTGCTTTTCAACAGTTAACCCAAAGTAACCCTGTTCACCAAAGCCTTGTGTCTCTCCTGCCAGTAAAGGTGTGAAGGCTCCTCTGGTGTATTCCCTGCTGTGGATATTACTGTCTGATCTCCAGTAGCTTTGGTCTGTTTTATCTTTCTCAAGTCTCTGACTTGAAATGCTCTCTCAACCATGCCAGCATTGAACTCCCAGGTAAGAGTGTGCCCTCTCCTCCTGGGCCTCAAGACTACACCTTCAGCTTGATCCCAATTTAATAACCTCAAGCCAGCATACCCAGCTCTCTCTCAGGGAGGGAAGATTACCTATAATTGTGAGAGTGGAAAATAGATCCCCACCTCTTTTCTGAAGCCAGCAGGAATCTCTTTGTTTAGTTGAGTTCTTTTTCCTTCAAGGATCATTGTCTGGCCAAGTGAGTGAAAAGGGAAAACTACATTTTACAATCTTGCTGATAGACAGAAAAAGCATGAGAGATACCGAAAGGTCAAATCTAAGCATACAAAAGCAATAATTATTCCATAAATCAGCCTCAACAGCACAGGACAAGCAAGAACTGGCAGCAGGGTCTGGAGGCAACACACGGGATGCTCAGTGAAAAGGCTTTCTGTATGGTGTCTGAGGCCAAGCCTGGGGGCAAGATGAAAGTACTTAAGGTCACTGTGCTGATTTGGACAAAGAAGTCCAAGGCCAAGAGTAAGCCAATCTTCTGTGACTTCGTCCTGACGTCTATGGTCTTTGTCATCAAATATCCTTGCACACTTCATTGCTGCTCATCTGCTGCAGTGAGGTTACAGAAGCTATTTATTTACAAGCAGAATTACCGCTACAGCCAAGTGTACGATGAAATATCACTTCCAGGAGGTGTACACTGTGAGCTTTTTGCCAATCCATGCAATCCATGATGAAGCTACAGAACCTTCATCAGAGCCAAAATAATTTATCTTCCTAAGGCCAATTAAAATAATGCAGGACTTTGAACACCTGATTCTCTAAAAAATCTATTTTGCAGACAGAGAAACCTTATTGGAAGGAGACTGGACCCATTCAAGAGGTTGATTAATAGGTACAAAAATATAGGTAAATGGAAGAAATAACACCTAGTGCTCAATAAATCATAGAATGACTATAGTAAATAATAGTCTATTGCTTTTTTCAAAACAGCTAGTAGGGAATAATTCAGATATTCTCAAAAGAAAGAACAGATAAGTGTTTAAGATGGTGGGTATCCAAATTACCCTGATTTGCTTATTACGTACTACATGAATGTGACAAAATGTTACATGTAACACGAAAATATGTATATCTATTATGTATCAATAAAAATAAATGGTAAATCTAAAAACATGGCATATTTGAAAAATTCTTTTGCAGTGTCTTTGTTTCTAACTCAGTCAACGGATGCCATTACATCTCACTTTTTATGCTTATTGGTTTATGAAAAGCATGTCAGCTTACGGAATACATGTCTACCAGGAATAATTTTTACGAACCTGTCTTCTTCCTGTCTTAACACAAACCTGAAGGTTGACTTTCCGCCTTTTTAAGGCCTGACAATTTTTAAGATGCTGTCATGGCCACTACAGGTTGTCTAGAGGAAACAGTCTCCCAAGGAAGTTTGGATGTCCTCCACTCAATGAGGTAAAGCTGCCTCTTTGGAGTGCTTCTCTATTTTGATCAGCTGAGGACTTGTCTGCAGTCAGGACAAGAGGGCATAGGTTGGAGATTGTGGGGCCATCACTATTTCTGAGTAGAAAACAGCTTCCTAATGGGGATTTGCCTGAGATGTTTCAATACAAGTCAGGTCAATGGCCTCTACTTCTTTATTCTCCAAATGCCTTCCCTCTGAATCCCCTTTCCTTTAAAGTAGACAAAGAACTGTCTTATGCTTCTGCATATAATTTCAAATTTAAAAGAAGAATGCCTTGCCCATCTGCTGAGGTTGAGTCAGACATCTGGTACAGCCGTCAATAAGGGGTACCAGGGGCTGGCAGGAGTCCAGCTCTTGCCCTCTTCTCAGCCTATTTTAAGGGTTTATCAAAACCTCCTTTAAATAAAGAACGGTCTGAAAGTCTTTGCCCTTGCAAAGTGCTTGCTAATGACTTTATAAATGTGAAAAAAGGAAGGTACTACCTGAAAAATTATTTTGAGTTTATATCTTGTTTAGGTTACAATCCCAAATAAGGTAGCACTGTGCTAGCTCCACAGATTGCCTGGGGGCTGAAACTGCCTGCTTCAATCTCATTAGGCAGAATTATAATTTTTTGTTTTATTGCATTTTAGGCTTTGGGGTACATGTGAAGAACATGCAAGATTGTTGCATAGGTACACACGTGGCAGTGTGATTTGCTGCCTTCCTCCCCTTCACCTATATCTGGCATTTCTCCCCATGCTGTCTCTCCCCAACTCCCCACCCCCCTGCTGTCCCTCCCCTATTTCCCCCAGACAGACCCCAGTGTGTGATGCTCCCCTCCCTGTGTCCATGTGTTCTCACTGTTCAACACCTACCTATGAGTGAGAACATGTGGTGTTTGATTAGAATTATAATTTTTGATGGATACTTCCATTCCCTAGGTGTTGTCATTGAAACAACCTTTAAGCACTGGAAGAAATTCTATTTGGAAACAATTCTCGATTCTTTTTACTTCCTATTTTTCTAAAGTAAGAAACAACCAGAAATTAACAAAAAAAAAAAAAAACACCTGAGTTTTAATTTAAGATGGAAATGATGACTTCATCTAATCCCCACCAGAGAGAATATGCTTTTGAGATTAGCAGTCTGGTGTTTGGCAGTTTTTTTCCAGGAAGCTTCAAGGGTAAAATAAACTCTCTTGGACAGTACCTATTTTCCCACAGTTTGAGAAAGATTTTATTATAAAGCTTCTCTCAGCAAATGGTATTGTTATCTGTGTTTCCATCTTTATTTTACCTCTGGACAAAGAGACCCCAGCAGGGTTGTTGGTTACTTGTCTTAGTGAGGGACAATGTTACACAGAGCATAAGGCTGAGTAGATGGCCAATCAAGTTGTTGAATAAACAAAAATGAAGGAAAGTTGAAGAAAATATGTTTAGAAATGTCTTACATGTATATATTCTCTGCTGAGATGAAGGCAATTGAAATAAATTAGGGGTCTTACAGCTTGAGAACTAAATCCATTGGTTACCTATATTTTAAATAAAATTTTATTAGAATTTGGTCATGAATAGAACAAAATAGCCATGGTCACTTGTTTTCATAATGTTTATGACAGTTGTCACACTACAACAGCAATGCAGTGGTTGTGATAGAGACTGTATGGACCAAAAGCTGAATATATTTACTACCTAATGTTTAAAAAAAAAATTCTGAGACCTAACTTAAATGAAAAAGAAAGAAAGCACACATGTGAGTAAGCAACAAAGCAACAAGTCAATATTGAATGCTTGTCATGTGCTTAATACTATTGCAGAATTTGCAGTGGACACAAGATGCATCTTTTCCCTCTGGGTAGTAGGTCTTTTAACCACTTGAGGGCACTGATTGTAATCATTGTGCCAATGAAGGGGGAAGGCATTGTCCATGTGCTGGACTGAAACGGATCTCATTGAGATGGAATGACTAGTGGAATCAAAGAGAAGGTTGGCAGAGAGAACCAAGGCAGGTGCAAAAGTAACGTTTTGGTTAAAACAATGACAAATATCCTCCAATCTCTCCCTTTCCTATTTTTCTGAAGGATTATTGGAGAAGACATTGCATCTGCATTCACTGTGTATAAAAGACTGGAACTCTGGTACTTGGGTCTTGAATGAAGGGTGATCTCAGAGGGATGAAAAGCTTGGTACAGTTACAACACAGATATTTGATCTCTGCTATATGTAGTTATCTTTTTTTTTTTTTTTTTTTCCTGAGACAGAGTCCTGCTCTGTTGTCTAGGCTAGAGTGCAGTGGTGCGATCTTGGCTCACTGCAACCTCCGCCTTTCAGCTTCAAGTGATTCTCCTGTCTCAGCCTCTGGAGTAGCTAGGATTACAGTCACGTGCCACCACATGAAGCTAATTTTTTGTGTGTTTTTAGTAGAGATGGGGTTTCACCATGTTGGCCAGGCTGGTCTCGAACTCCTGACCTGAGGTGATCCACCGCCTCAGCCTCCCAAAGTTTTGGAATTACAGGCATGAGCCACTGTGTCTGGCCTATCTTTTTATATTTTATTGAAAACATACTTTGAATCAAAGGGTATGAGTCGTTCAGGATAGGCTGGGTTATACTTCAGTAACAAACAAGTCCCACATATCAATGGCTAACACAACATAAGCTTATTTCTTGTTTATGTTACATGTTCACTGTGGGTGAACAGGTGTCTCTGCTTACTGTAGTCACTCTCAGAACCAAGTTGACAAAGGATTCATCTTCACTCTTCATTTTCACTCATTCAGGCTTTTGCTCACCAAGAATTGAGAAACGAGTATTGTAGCATCTCCTATTGCCTACAGCATGCTCCATCCAGAAGGGACACAAATCATTACTGAGATTAAAGCCCAACTTGTCCAATTCTTTTTACCAGTTTTCACAGTTATATAATTCGTTCACATTAGTGCAATAGTGTACCCCATAGGTATTTTTCACCCAAATTCTAAATATACACAGGAGTGAGATGACATTTACTAGTTCAAGAAATATTTACCAAGTGCCTCTATGAACCAGACACTGTCTTAGACACTAGAAATATAGAAAAAAAATGAAATATCAAACTTCATTGAGCTTTCATTGTAGCAGACAGAAAATAAATACATTAAACACTGAATTTAGTAAATAAAACTTAGCAAAATACATAGAATAGTTGGTGATAAGTGCTATGGAAAAAATAAAATGTGAAAGCAGGTAGAAGAAGGTGGGAGTTGGCAGCTGAGATGCCTCTCTGTCCATAGAGTTCATTTACATTTGGTCCTGGGCATGACAGAAGCATAGGAGGCCTGGACAATTTGTGCTGCCTGAAGGAAACTAGCAGAAGAGGCACATTTGAATTATTTTTTTGTAATCTCAAGTCCAGTAAAGCCATTGAAGCTGTGATTAGTGGGGAACTGGGAGAAGCAGAGGTCTTCTCACTAACACCTAGTTTTCTAAGACCCCTTCTGGATGGAGAGTAAGTAGTTTGTAGGAGGGGAAATTGTACAACGACATTTAAAACTTGGACACTTCTATGTCTTCTTAAATGTAATGGTGGGCAAGAAAATGAAAGTCCAGTAGTCTTAAAGGGATACAAAGATGAGAGAGGAAGGGGTTTCTTTGGCTTTTAACAAAAAAATCTGGGCATATACCTTATGTGAACAGAGGTTAGAGATCAGCCTGTGGGCTTGTCTGGTAGCAGATTGCAATGTTTCTCTTCATTTATAATAAGAAACATTTGTAATGAGTTTTTCTAGTCCAAATTTTGGTTCTTGTTTCTGTCTTCCTGAAAGAACTATCTTCCATTTGCACCTTACACTCTAAAGCCCTCCAGCCCTTTCATTGCTCCCATTGGTAGCTCATGGGGTGCTTTAAAACCAAATTATACTCCTTACTTTCAGTAATGCCTTTCTGTTTTCCCCTGCAGTTTTTCCAGCTTGCTATCAATCTTTATGTTAAAGGTTTCCAGCAAAATGTGTGGATTTAAAAAAAAAATCCCCTTTATAAGTGGCTTTTTCTATTAAACTGGCTCATCCCACCTTGTCAAAGCACTTAGTTGTGAGATAGCAACTCCTTCAAAGTCCTGGCTCAAATTTCAATTTACCAGTGACCTGGGGTGGATAAATCACTTTACAGTTGTGACAAAGAAGGCTCCTCTGGGAAAATAGGATTATTCATTTTCTGCCCAGCTATGGAGTAAGAATTTGAGAATTTCTTAATATTTCAATAGTTGAAAAGAATGATACAAACATTCCAATCCAGTGACCATGGTCAGCTAGAGACACAGGGGACGCTGCTGTCTAGCACATTTTAGAGCTCAGGCTTCTTCCTGAAAGGTCAGAACATAGTTATGGTTCTTCAATGGCACCCCAGTTCCTAAGCCAGCATTCCATCCCCTAAACCCCTCAACCTACTTCACTCCACAATGAGACTATAATGTCTCTTATTAAATGCTCACATGTACCAACCACTGTGCTATGCATTGTGGTAGGTTGCATCAATAGCCACAATTGTTCAGACTGCCAAGTTTCCATAGCCATTGACACGTGACTTTACAGTTCCTCTCGTGGAGGCAGAATGTACTTCCACTTTATTGATGTTGAATTTAGTCACATGCTGTGCTTTGACCAATAGAACATGGTATAAGTAATGATGTCCCACTTTCTAGCCTAAGCCTTCAGAAATCTCAAATGTGTCCATTCTTTTTCTTAGACACCTGCTTCTGCTTTGAGAACAAGCCTGAGCTAGGCATCTGGAGGATGAAAAATACATATCCCCATTTCCTGAATCAACTTAATAATGAGCCAATATCTGGTAATTCTTCAGACATGTGAGTAACACCATGCTAGACCAGCCATCCCCCAGTAAGCGTCCCTCTGATGGCTGGTATGTGAGTGAACTCAAGTAACACTACCTAAGCCTGGGCCAGGTCAGCAGCAGTGTCAAGCTCATCCACAGGCTTAGGGTAAATAATAAATGGGTTTTATGTGAGCCATAAATATTGAGATTTTTTCATGCAATAATTGTTAACTAGTAAGCACTTTATAAAGATTAGTGTGTTTAATCCTTACGATAATCTGATACAGTGGACCCTATTATGATTCTTATCTTACAGAAGAGAAAACTGAGGTTTAGAAAATTTAAAGATCACACAGCTGTAAAGTGTCAGAACCATGATTCTAAACCCAAATGTCCAATAATTCGAACTCTTACCTATGTTTCACCACATACCACTGTGAACCTCTCTCTTCTTGCTTTTATATACTTGCTCATTTAGAAAGGGAAGGGTTCAATGATAACCAATTGAAATTGCTGAAACTCAGTCTTTTCAAGATAAAGAGTTTCATTGCATTTTGTTCAGAACTTCAAGACATCCTGACTTTCCTTGGGTTCTTTGTTTTCTTGTAAACTTATGTGGAGCAACTAACCATAAAGAAATGGGCACAGGGCATTTCTGAACACTTAGGGAAACATTTTTTGATACTAATAGCTTGTTTATGCAAGTAACACTGTTCTCTGCTCTAAAATTTCCCAGTGACTCTTTCTAATGAATGGACCTAATTAATAAATCTCATCACTCAGCCAGAAACAAGTTTTTTCCTGTGCTGAATAACTAATTGGACAGGTCAATACACATATAATCATCAGGGATGGCTTTGGGAATGCAGAAATGAAGCCTAGCTGGGAAGCTGCTGTAATTCTATGGAAATAATGGCATGACCTTGTCATATTGCTTGGGACTAACTACAATCATTCTCCATAAAGTTACCCTCCATCCATGCATCTTTCCTGGAATAGAATAATGGAATGATTATTCTTTATTTATATAAGATACACATAAGAAATATTTTCACTCTCAAGAAACATCATTAATTTTATCCTTTAGTATATAGATTCCAATAATACATAAACTATCTTCTTTTCAAGTATTCATCTGTTAATTTGCTTTTCATATTTACAAAGTTCAGTGCTAAGGTTTCTTTATTTCAAGCAATTCTTGTTTTAAACATGCGATAGTTGCTATTTCATTTGGTTGAATGTTTGTAAAAGTACAGACAAGAGGTTTCAACATTTCTAGCATGCCATAGACTTTGTCAATGGCTTGAGTAGAATGAGGAAAATGGTTATTACCTTTCTGCTCACAGACAGCAATCTGTATATTACATATTTCTATAATTACTTTCCAAACGCAAAACTGAGGATGTGAAAAAACTGAATGCTTGTGATGCCTGAATTATTCACAGCCTTTATGATTGTTCTATTGTCAAAGACAATTGTATGACATTTTCCTGATTTTCCATTCTTTAAAAAGCTGGGAAAGTTGACATTCTTTTGACTCATTCTCACAAAATGGGAACAATTCCTCAATAAGACTTCTTCTTCACAGACTCATAACCTAAGCATAATTAAATAAGTGAAAATTAAATAAAGTTTTTAAATGCTTTCTTTTTTAATGTTGTGAATACTAATACAACAAATAATTTTAAGATCGGAAACAGAATATAAATGATTTTTATACCTTGTATTATTATTTAACTTTTGTAAGTATATTCTGATCCTGGAAAAATATAATATCCTTCCCAAGTTATGTACCTAACATAATCTCACAGCATTAGTAATTTTTGTCAATCATTTTCCCATTCCATTTCATTGTTGAAAAGTTTTAAACATTTTTCAAAATCACTATTAATTTTTATAGCATTTTATGGTTGGAAGAATAAATGTGAATTTATAATCAAATAACTGCTAGAGTTTTATCATATATACAAGAATCAATGAATCAGAATGAAATACCTTGCTCATTTTACTAACTTGGCGATGCTGTTTCAGTTTGATAGTAATGTATGTGATCACATGACTGTGCCCAAACACATTTAAGAATATCAGATATGGTATGAAATTATACATGAATCTTCAGCCCAAATCTTTCAAAGGCCAAGACTGAGGCCGAAGGCAAAGAGTATATTTTGGCCAAATATCTAGGCCAGAACTGAAAATATTGATGCATCCCTGAACAGACTGTTGAGAGACAAATTTTACAATATGAAAAGATATTTTGTAGGACTTTTTGATTTCCATTTTGTTCAAATAAATGCAACAGAATGTTTTTATACTCATTCCTCCAAACTAAAACCACAGTACTTTATATATGCCTACCATGGTTCAGCCTTGCAAGTCAAGCATTTTTTCCTATGGATAAAATAACTGACACAGAGAAAGAACGAAGTGGATGATATAAAAAAGAGCATGAAAAACATCCAGAAAAGAAGTAATAAAGAACAGGATAAAACGGGTAAACAAAGACCAAGGCAGTACCAGTCCTCAAAGAGCTACAGCCTGGAGGACTCTGGGTAATTAACCATTTCCTGTTCGGAGATACTGTCGCGGCCACCACTGGTTATCAAGTGGGTGTCTTTCTGTGCCAAAGATTGGCCAGTGGAGGTAGACTGGATTTAATCCCTAAATCTGCTTCCTTGGGCTTGTGCTCTTGCACAGTAGTAGGTCTGGATAAGGGGTACTGTATGGTAACAAACAATAAAGAAATACAAAAAAGGCATGTAACATTTTGAGGGATCAGAATGACTCTGAAGAAATCATCTTTATTGTAGCTTGACTTTATTGCCTACAGACAGGACCAATGACTAAGTTGGATTGGAGATGTAGAGAGAAAGAAAACCACCTTCAATTTCAATATTCTGCTTTAAACTTTAAAAATTAACATGGTTTCTGAATATTTAAAGTCCTAATGAGAAATTCATATACTGACTCCAATGAAACTCATGTTGCTGTCACTTAAATTGGTGTCACTAAAATAACATATATCCTATATTGTTAAGCTAGACAATTAAAATAGACAGCTTTGTGGTCAAAGAAAAGTTTACATCTATGACTTACTAGCTTTGTGAGGTTGCCCAAATCATCTACATTCCTATAATCTCAGTATTATCTGATCTAAAATGAAAATAATAGTAAGGTTTATGAAATGATTAAATGAGATAATACACGAAAATTAGGGTAACAATTTAGTGCAACACAACCTAGAGTGTACATATGAACTTCAGTTTCTTTATTTCTATAAAAAAATACAAATTTTTCTACTGTTTCTATTTCCACTGAGCAGAAGCTATTTCCAATTATAAGTAATAAAGTCTTTCCTACTGTAAACAATCTTATTTGGGGGTAAAATGAGGTGTTCATTTCTGTCTGCAAGAGCTTTTTCTTCTCCACTTTCCCAAGATGGCATCTGGACACATAGGAAAGCTCATATAGCCTCAGGGAATCTCCTGTCTTCATGCTATGTTTCGCCATGGCTTCATTGAGCAATGCTCAGATTCACTAACAAAAGTACATCCAACCCCATTCAGCCCTTTCTACCAGTGAGATGTTGGTAAATGTTTAACAGCTGGCTCTCTGGGCAGAGATGGGGAGGAATATATACATATATATACATACACATATACACATATACATATATGTAAATTTTATATATAAAATTTGTACTGATAGGAAGAATGCATAGCATAAAAATTAAAAATGATAAATTTACAAACATTATTTATCAGTAATAATAAAATATACAATATGCTCCATATGGCCAAATGATTTTTATAGTATAGTTTTGTTGAACTCTTGAATTTAAGGCCAAGTTATGGTTGTATTCAATGAATGTGGTTCCAACATGAATGTTGATTGGTATTTTTCTTTGTCTAGTAAGAATAAGTGAAATCATCAAGATAGTTTTCATTTGTCAATAAATTGAGCAAGTTCTTTCTGCATTAGGTAGTAGTTTCCAAATACTGAAAAAATATTTTCTCAATTTTCTGTTGTAACGACAACATACACAATGCACATGTACATTTAAGATATATTATTAACATTCTGTCTTTTTATTAAAACTAGATCATCAGCAAAACAATAAGTGTGCCGTGAATTGGAGTATTTGCCAATTTTCATGATGTATAAAATCCCATCATAGCTGATTTCAAGCAATGAATGTGACATCACTTGTATCACAAAAATGGCCTTAAATAACCTCAATAATATGGATAACAGAAAAATACAGTAAAGTAATCAGGATGGGAGAGTTTTAAGAATGTATTATCTTTGTTTTTAATACAATGTATTTATTTGCAAATCAATGTGATTTAATTTTTAATAACATTCACATATATTTAACAACCAACTTACAAAAATGGAATCACCTGCTCTCATGAGTTGGTATGAGCAGACTCCAGTACACCAGTGCTTTCCACTCTAAACTACCTTCAAGTTTTAAATTAGAAGAAAAACAGTTTACAACTGGATTGGAAAGAGACTCATTGGGGATCCACCTACTCTGTTTTAGACCTGACACCACTGCCCAGTTAGGAGTATCCAGAATAAAAGAGTGAGACAAAGAGAGGGAGAGATCTAATGCATCTCTCCTGGCATATGCAGTAAATAATGGAAAAACAGCTGTAGCATGCCAAAAATACATACAGAATCTATTCTTGAAGAAAAGATAAGCTTTCAGAAAAGAGGAACGTTCCCTAGAGGTACTTTAGGCTATAGATGAACTAAATAATATCAGGAATTTCAGAAATAAATAAAGGCTCAAAGATAAGATAAAAAATACCAAGGAAAACAGTGAACAAAATGAGATGAAAAGAAAGATTTTTTTTGATAAAAAAATAAACCGAGGCCAGTAACAACACAGCTTCAGATAAATTTTAAAATTATTTTTAAACAAACACAAGCATGGGTGACAAACAGACTGCTGACAATGAGAAAAAGCTACAGTGAGGCATTTAACATGCAAGAGGAAAAGGACTTATATGCTAATCCAATTCAAGAGAAAAACAGATATTACAGTAGACAAAGGTGGTCCACCAAAAAGATAACTGGCCTCCTTGAAGATGAAAACCCAAAAACGGAAGACAAAATATCATCAATGTCATATTAATAGATGTCACTGAAATGAGGGCAAAACTAAATAAGCAAGTCAAAAGAAAAATTAATATAAAAGCTGGCATGAGGACACCTTCTAGCCAAGCATTGGCATTAATTGCCAAGAATAATGCCAAGAATAAGGAATTCTCCAGAATTCTTCTGGGCCCAGACTTCTCCAAAACAGCATTCAAAGGAACAACAACAATAATGTGCTGTTTATTTATTTATTTTTTTTTTTACAGTAAATAAAAAGATAACCCTGAAGTATGATGCCTAGTCAAGTTGTTTTTCATGAAATAGGCAACATGTAGAGATTTTCAAACATGAATTAATCTGGTAGCATAATACCAAGTAGCCTGTTTTTAAACCAACAGACTTTTAAACATCCGGACTTCTCTGGATGAATTCTAGACAACTAGATGATGAAAGAAGACACAGTGGAAAGGATCAATGGTAAACACCGAATATAGAACTATGGGAAATATATATCAGGAGGTAAAGGTTATAAATAATAATGTACTGATAACAAACAATAAGTAGAAAATGAAAAGGCAAAGAAAGATAAAAATTTAAGAGCGTTTTCCAAATATAAGCAATGAAAAAGTAGAATTGAAATTTAAAATTGTCATTTATATTGACATCCTAACAAATAAATTTCTTTGGCATAAATCTATCAAAATATGTACAAAATCTGAGAAAAACTATAAACTGCTGATGAAATAAATCATGTAAGAATTATGTAAGTGGGCTGGGCGTGGTGACTTACGCCTGTAATCCTAGCACTTTGGGAGGCTGAGGCAGTAGGATCATCTGATGTTGGGAGTTCAAGACCAGCCTGACCCACATGAAGAAACCCCACCTCTACTAAAAATACAAAATTAGCTGAGCGTGGTGGCACATGCCTGTAATCCTAGCTACTTGGGAACCTGAGGCAGGAGAATCACTTGAACCTGGGAGGCGGAGGTTGTGGTGAGCCGAGATCAAGCCATTGCACTCTAGTCTGGGCAACAAGAGCAAAACTCAAAAAAAAAAAAAAAAAAAAAAGTTATATAAGTGGAAAGACATTTTATGTTCATGGATAAGAAGACCCAATATTGTCAAGATGTCAGTTATTCTCAACTTGATGTATAGATTCAACACAAGTCCATTCAAAATGTCAGCAAGTTATTTTATGGATATAGACAAACTGATTTTAAAGCTTATATGGCAAGAAAATAGGCATAAAAGAGCCAACTCAATATTAGAGAAGAACAAAGTCAGAGGATGGACGCTATTTGACTTTATTATAAAGCTACACTAATGCAGCGTGCTATTGATTTTTTAAATAAAGGACAAATAGATTCGTGGAACAGAAAAGAGAGCCGAGAAATAGACCCACACTAATATTGTGGGTCATCTTTGGCAAATGAGCATAGGCAACACAACGGAGAAAACAAAAAAAGAGAGTCTTTTCAATAAATGTGCTAGAACAGTTGGACATCCACAGGCAAAAAAAGGAAAAAAAAAGATTCCTGACATCAACCTTACAATATTGAAAAAAAAGTAACTCAATATGGGTCTTAGACTTTAATTTAAAATGCAAAACTAGAAAACTCCTAGAAGATGAACTAGAAGGTCTTATGCATGGTGATTACTTTTTGACATAACACAAAGGCACAATTCATAAAAGTAATTGATAAGCTGAATTTTACTACAATTAAAAAGCCATGTCCTATGAAAGACACTGTCAAGAGAATGAGAATATAAGCCATAGACTGGGAGAAAATATTTGCAAAAAATGTAGCTGATAAAGGACTATATCTAAAATATATACAAAAGTTCTTGAAATAATGATAAAATGAAAAATTATATTAAAAAATAGGCCAAAGATCTGAGATATCTTGTCAAAAATTATTTACACATTTCAAATAAGCATATGAAAATATGTCCAACATCATATATCATAAGGGAATTTCAAATTCTTGAATACAATAATGAGACGCCACTACACACCTATCAGGATGCCCAAATCCAAAACACTGACAGTGTCAATGCTGATGAGGGTGTGGAGACTATGGAACTCTCAGTCATTTCTGGAGAAAAATGTAAAATGTTATGGTCAATTTGGCAGAGAGTTTGGCAGTTTCTCACAAAACCAAACACACTTTTACTACATGACCCAACAATCAAGTTCCTTGCTAATTACCCGAGTTGAGAAATTATGTCCACATAAGAGCCGGCACATGAATGTTTACAGCATGAACTTGCCAAAACTTGGGAGCACCCAAGACGCTCCCCAATAAGTGAATGGATAAAAGTATGGTAGCACATTCAGACAACGCAGTATTGTATAGTGATAAAAGGAAATGAACTACCATGTCATCAAAAAGACATGGAGGAACCTTAAACGCATACTACTGAGTGACAGAAGTCAATCTGAAAGGGCTACATACTATGTGATTCCAATAATATGACATCCTGGAAAATGCAAAACTATGAGAACAGTAAAAATATCAGTGGTTGCTAAGGTTAGGGGAGGAAGGGGTGAATAGACAGAACACAAAGGATTTTCAGGGTTGTAGAATTGTTCTGTATGATACTACAATAGTGAATGCATGTCATTATACATTTCTCAAAGCCCAAAGAATGTACAGTACCAAGAGTGAATCCTAAAGTAAACTGTGGACTTGAGGTGATAATGATGTGTCAACATAGGTTCATCAGTTGCAACCAGTGAACCACTGTGGAGTGAAATGTTGATAGTTACGGAGGTTGTGTGTGGTGAGGGGAGCAGCTGGTTTGTGGGAACTCTACACTTTCTGCACATTATTGCTAGGAATCTAAAATTGCTCTAAAAATGGTCTATTTAATACAAATCAAATGATAAGAGTAGAAATGTCATTGAAATATTCACTTTATCAGATCATGCATTGATTTATGTCAAAAAAGAGAGAGTAAGATGTTTTTTCTGAGTTGTAGAAAATAATGTACCACGTGGTTTACTAAAAGACAAACTTTATTCTAATGAGTAATAACGGATGCATGAATGAACCCTCCCTTTAATTAAGGTATTTCAAAAGAGTAAAGGACACAGCGTGCATCATGCTCTTAGTATTGGATGTTCTCACCACTATCTTTATCACTGAATTTTTACATTTCCCTCTAAGGTTTAGAAATGTAGTGGTTTCCTCTCCTGGAGACTGGACCCGTGAAATACATTCAAATTCAGAAATAATTAGAAGTAGCTTGGTTCTATATAAACAGGTCTATTATTTGTCCTGGTAATGTTAAGAATTCCATGTCCTCATTCAATTAATAATTTCTTAATAAAACAACATCAAAATTAAGAAAGAAATGTGTCTAAGGAGTCGAAGGAGTAAATTTTTGGCAAGGATTATACATCCTTCAAAAATTCTCTCAGATTTAGAGAAATCACATGTTATATAGAGGTTTCATTTACTGTAACATGAAAATATGATTATCTCCCCACTTTTATAAATAACATAGTAGGAGCTAAGGTGTAATCTAAATAATAAAAATGCCTTTTTGATTTTTTTCTATGTGTAAGGTATTGTGCTAATAACTTTGTTGATGTTTAATATTATTTAATCTTCATTTAACCTCTCACCTATTTACCATTCTTAATCTCATTTTTAAAATGAAGAAACTGTGGTTCAGAGAGGTTCAGAAGTAACCTGCCAAAGTTTCCACAGCAAGCAGATGGAAGAATTATGACTTAAAATTATGTATGCCTAATTCCAAAATGCATATTTTTAATTTTATCACGATTTCACTTTTTTTCTACTTCCCTCAGGATATTTCATTAACGGTAGAGAGAGATAAAGCCGCCATTTACGGCGTGTTCATTTGTTCTTTTTCTGTTTTTAAAATTTAATCTCCATAATTATTGTATGAGGAGGTAGTATTATTCTCAATTTAAACATGAAGAAATAAACTCATAAGGCTTAAGTGTTAACTAAACACAATTTGTCCAAAAGAATTTTTCATGTGATTTAAACTGGGTCTTGCTTGAATCCAATTTCCCTCTTTATTATCGCTATGAAAGACTGTGTAGTTTATGCAATTCAGATGTCAAGGCCAAGGTGCAAACCGGGGACCTACTGAATTGCTTTGTATTGTTTTGTTTTACTATACCATAAAACACACATTTCCTCTTCTATGCTAATATTTGGGGACAAATGAGTAGCATTAATGGCAACTGCCTCCAGAAATCAGCACAAGAACTCCTTTTTAAGAATTATCAGAAGAATTTGAAGATGGTCACAGGCCAGCAAAATTGAGTTTTTTCTAAATCTTGCCTCAGAACCTAAGAAATTAACCACACCTTCGAACACTTCAAGAAAAGGTGCTTTGAAGAATAGCAACTTTTCTTTAATCATGGCAAAATTGTTATTTCTCCATCATCAGATCCCCCTTCTAAAAAATGAAGAGTTTGAGAGATGGAATGATTCCCTCAATCTCACACAGACTTGAAAATAATTAGTGAACTCCCATAGAAGTGATAGGCTCCTTTTTGCTAGCAAAGCTCTTCCAAGGCAGTAATTTACCTCTCCTCAGGAACATCAAAATCTTCAGTTGAATAATGATAGATTTGAAAAATACAGGTCTGGAAGAGATCAGTGAGAATCAGCTTCTCGAAACCTGTAATCCCAGTTTACTGCTTAGAAAGTGAAGGAACAGTAAGAGCAATGAAACCATTGACCGCCACCCTAAGAGCCCTCCTCCTAACAAAAAACGGTGGAGCTGAAATTCAGGCCTCCTTTCAACGCAAGGGACCTCTCTGTTCATAAACTCCTTTCTGCTCTCTTTATTCTAGTGGAAAATGTATTGTACACTTCTCTTTGCTAGTGGCCACTGCTTTAGGGCTTCTGAAAATCACTTTCCTCTTCAACATGAGACACCCAGACGATTAGATAAAGCACTTTGCTTGTCAACTTGGCTTTGTTTAATAATTATAAAACCAATACAAGTTCACTGTAGAAAATCTGAAAATATGAACAAGAACCTACAGGTTAAAAGATCGTCCTTATGATAGGAGTTAGAAGACTGGATATTGCCAAGGGAGTAGAGAAGTGTAGGTGTTCCAGACCAAACCGAGAATTGGGCTGCTGTTTCTTGTGGCCCAGTGATGAGGTGCAGATGAAATGGTGAGGAAGCGATCTTTTACTTCTGCAGCTGGTTACAGGGAGAAGGCCTGGGAATTATTATCAGACCAACTCAAAGTTAATGAGTTTTCAAGATCTTATATACCTTCTAAGCTATGTGTCTGCGTGTGTAAGTGTGAATTTATCTAAAGATGTAAGTGATTAGCTTCTTTTAATCTGTAACTAAAGTCTGGGTCCTGGAGACCTTCCCCTGGAGCCTCGGTAAATTTACTTAATCTAAACGGGTCCAGTCCAGATTCTAGGGTGATTCTTGTCTCTTGCTAAATCATGGAGGTTTGGAAAATTCCTTCAGACCCCCAATAAACTTGTTTGTGGAGGCCTGAGGAGTTTTCTTCAGACCCCAAAAAAGCTTGTTGAATCCTAATGGGTCCTGTTAACAATTCCTTCATTATTTTATCATGCTTTAAGGCCCAGGAAAGGCCTAGGCAAACTCTTGGTGGGCTTTTGTTATATTCCAGCCTTTGTATAAGGGCACTTGCTTTTAATATTTAACTTAACCGCTGAGTCAGGACTGAAACAGTTGTTACGGAGGCCTGCGTTAGTGAGACCTGGCCTGCCACGTGGGTGTTGGTGTTGACTGAGAAGAGGCACAGGGAGCCTTCCAGATTGCAGATGTTCTGTGTCTTGATCCGAGTGATGGTGACATGAGGGTCACATATTAAAGAAATGAATTAGGTGATATACTTTCTGGACTTTACTGTGGGTATAATATATCTTACTACAAAAGAAAACATTTAAAATAATCAATTACTCCAAAACTCAGAACTGCCTTTACATTTGAGAATATTTACTCTATAAACATATGCATATATATGTAAACATGTTCAATTATATATACATGTATGAGGGTACATACAATATGCACTTACGCATTGGTTTGGGATTCTCTTATCTATACTTAAAATATCTTCCTCTATTTAATAAATTTTGACTTACCAATAGTCACAGATAAAGCAAAGCTGTGTGCAGAACATAGCTCCGTGGCAACAGATTCTCTGTAATTCTCTTACAGCCTACAGCCTTTTTTTTTTTTCTTTTAATTGTCTACAAGAATTTTACTACGGTTATTTTTGAGGTATTCCGTAAAGTTTATTATTCCACTTTCTCCACTAATTCAAAAGTCACTGAGAGTGTAGAAATTGTCAACAGGGAAAGGCAAACGATGAGAGTCAGAGCAAAAGTAGAGAAACATGTCAGAGCGGGGCTGGGTGCCGGCAGAGACAGCGGCAGGCTTTGCTTTCACAAGACTTGGCATTGGGGTGCAAGCCAAGTTTAACCTCATTTCCCAGTGCAGGTGACGTCTGAATTGCATAAGCAATTAACTTTCTTGGACTCCTGTGCAAGTGGTTTATTAAGGAAGCTCTCAGTACTATCACCAGTAAGAGCAGAGGACAACAGGACAGACAAGGGGAAGAGTCTAAGGAAGGGTGTGGTTTCAGGCAAAGTCCCAGCCTCTGCGTGATCCCACAAGAACTCTGGAGTTGACATGCCACCTCAGAGATGCCTGGCACGCGCAAAGACAGCTGGGCTTTCACACTTTTACAGGAGTCTGTCCTGGAGTGAGGGTTGGGAGGTTACCCTCTCCCAGATGCTTCCAGCTGTCCATGCAAACTAGAAAAGTAGTAACAGCACCCTAAAAGCAATCCTTTGAATCAAGTTGTAGGAGCAGCCCATTGGAAGCAAAAGCACACTGAAGCTGGGGGGAAAGGCATCCTAGCGCGCCTGGGTGGGCTGGCCGTACCACTTCCCTGTCTTAACTCTGGGTTCAGTCCCAGATGACTGGAAACCTGCACTTTACTTCCATGACTACAGCTACCTTTTTTGTAATGTCATTTTCAATAACAAAGACAACGTCATTATTTCCATTAATGAGTTTTCTTTCAAGTTGAGGGCATCCCACCGTTCTTTTAAGCCTTAGTCTCTCAAGGACAACCTGTAAGAACCTTGAAAGTAAGTTTTATTATCCTCACTTTAAAACTGAAAGAAACTAAAATTCATATATGATCAGCCCAGGTCTCCACAAAGTCCATGCTTTTTTCTTTACCATGTTCCCAATTTGTGTGTTAAAAAGAGTCCTCTAAAATGCCTGGAGATAATACCTAAATAGTACCAGCTGTGTACCCCTCCTGGCAGCACCACACATGAGACTGTGATATGCATGGAGCTTCCTGCAGGTGTGTAACTCTGCGTGTTTCTGCTCTGCTCTCAGACTGCCAGCATCAGTATAGCGTTTCCTTAGAGAGGAGGAGGATAAATTTTTGATTCTCAGGCATCTCAACTTTTTTTCACTTTTGCAGATAGCTTATTTCCTGTTTTTCTATTTAAAATAAAATTCATTAATCCCACTACTCAAATATTCTGATATGGTCTCCTAAAGGCACCTTGTTCTTGTTTCAAAATCATGGCATCTTCTCTGACTCTCCACCAGGAAGATATTTTGTATTTTAAGAAAGCATATTTGTAAAGCACTACTGATAATTTTTATATATTTTGAATGTATATTTTAAAACTGCAAACTTTTGCCCGGAAAATATTTATATATTTCTTTACTCAGTGTTTCTAAGAATTTTCGAAGGACAGATGCCTTTTCTTACGTCATATGCTAACACATATCTCTAAGAGCTCTTTTGTAATTGCTTTGTTGTAATCATGGTAATAGAAAACTAGGAAATATGATAATGCATTTATATATTAATAAAAATCAATCTGAGAATTTTGGAGATCTCTTCAGAAAACACATTTACACGTTGCTGGACACTCAAACTCCATTCCTTCAACAGAGGAGAAGCTCTTCCAAGTCACAGCTCTGCCAGTATGTGACAACTTTTGTT